>NW_027527807.1:3069236-3079990 GCF_008692635.1 Crocuta crocuta
CCGCAGAGGGCTGGCCAGGTCAGAATATTCGTCTGGGGTTTATGAAAGTTGCCAAGTTGGTACCAGAAATTATTTAGCATCTATAGGAATTGTGTCCATACAGTCAAAGGAATGAAAGCCAATGTGTCATCCTACCTCTCCCTGTGAAAAGTATCCTGCTTACGCTTATTAATGAGGGAAATGAACCAGGTTAAGTGCCTATGGTCACAGAGCAAAGAGAAGTGTTTGCACGGGCACCAAATATATAACTTCAGCCTCCTGAGCACCGCTGTTGAAGCAACTGAATGGACTGGTCAAGAAGTCCCCCCACCCAAGAAAAATAGAAATCCTGTTGTTGTTGTTGTTGTTTTAATCAAATAGAACAATGTTTTGGCAACATTGTGTTTACTCTGTTCCTCTTTGTGGAAGGAGGGCGCACCTGGCTCTTGCAAGGGTCTTAATCAAGCTTCTGTGGGTCCCTGTGTTCTTTAGCACTTACCTCATCCCTTGAGCCCTCAGTTTGCTCCTCTGTGTGCAACTGGTTTGCACTGAATAACGTTAGGGCTTCTTGCCAGTTCTATCATCCTGTGTTTGTGTCATTCTGTTACACTTTCTAAAACAAAAGGTGCTTCACACCTCGCGTGCTGTTCCTCACTCTTCCATGGCGTAAATCATTTAGACTGTTCCCAAACTTCAGCTGTCCCCTTTATAACAATAGCAGTCCTACCACTTATTGAATGCTTACTATGCACCAGGAACTATGCTGAGTATTTCATATACATCACCCAGTCCCCATCTTCATTTTACAGGTAAGGAACCTGAGGCTCAGAGAGGTTAAGTAACTTGCCCAAGACTTCCCAGCTAGTATGCAACAGAGCCAGAATGAAATCCTGGGTCTGACAGCCCCCAGAGCCCGTGACCGTAACAGAAATACTATACTGCTATTGTATTGATGGCTTACAGGTGCAAAAGTAGGAATTTCATTTCTAAACTCATGCACGAGTCCTGATTAATACATACCTGCTTGCGGGCATGGCTTTGTTCCTCAGTAGGTATGTTCAGGGTGCTTTTGTAAAGGGTCCTGGCAATCAGAGAATAATAGACAGAGATAATGGAGAGGGGAATAATGTAGAACACCAAGAAGCACAGCAGAGAGTGTATCTCTTGCATGAGCTTCTCAGAAACAGGATAGGAGGTACACGCTTTGAGGGACACATTTTTGTTGGGGTCTTGGAAAGTATACACATTTGAAAAGATAGCCTCTGGTAGAGCAATTATCATAGACACGATCCAGACGCAGCCAGCTTTGGCACAGGTCTTCAGAATGGCATTGGAGGGCTGTCGCTCGAGGGGTTTCACCACCGCCTTGTATCTAGAAACACATAACCATAGGCAAAGGTCAAAATAAATATCAAAACTGCAGAATCTCAGGGCTAGAAGTGATCTGAGGGGTCGTCCAGTCTTGCCTCCTATCCACGTGCATAGAACCAAGTCAACATTAAGCAACTGAATTAGTTATGATTTCAATAACTAATACACAATACATCTCAGTATTTTCTATTTATGCCAATCATCTTTTCTCTTATTCACTGATAGGAAATATTTCAGATTTGCAATTTTATAATTTTGCGTGTAGATCCCCTATGGAGGACGAATACATTTTTTCCAGCATTTCTTCGGATGATTGAGAGTAATTCATTACCTGTATATTGCCTTACGTGTTCTAAAAATTTTCCTTTTTGTATAAGTGACTGATGTTAAACCTAATTCTCCTTCCTTCGTGAGTGAGCAGGCATCCACCTCCCTAGAAAAGAATTCTATGACTTTGCGCAGTAAATAGAAGAGGGTTAATTTCTTCCCTGTTTATACGTGCTAATTTGTTGCCGGAGCCGATCTATAGGTAGATTTAGAGCAAGGCAAGGGTGAAATTGGACACCCCGTGCCCATGCAAAGATGTCTTTATGCTGAGAAATTCACCTTAAAATCTACAGCCTTTAAGTAAATCTGCCTCAAATAGGATATAAAAAACAGTCAAAGCAAAAATCCATAAAAGACACAGGGAAAGCTTTTCCTCCTCTCAGATTCCAGAATCTGAAGAAGCTGTTCCTTCTGGTACTCCCAGGCACTGATTACTTACAGGCTTCTTGCAGGCTTTTAAAAGCATCACTTTTAACATTTGGAGCCTCAAAATTTTTTTCATGCTTTCACAGTTATTCTACAACAGGAACACACAAAAACACAGTACTTAGACTGAAAATATCCTAACGGAGCCTGAAAACCCGAACTGCCAGAGGTTCTCATATGCTTTATCCTCAGAGCTCTAAAAGTCAACCGGATTAATTTATTTCTCCGGAAACAAGAATGTCATTGAATGCCTATAGAGAAAACAAATACAATTAGGTGGTGGCATTACATTAAGTTACCAGGCAGCCGAAAACCTCACCGTTTTTCTGCCATTGATTAATTTGATGAATTTCAAGTAAATTAGATGCACGTTATCTTTTTACCATTCTTCCGGTAGACAGCAATGTGTATGTGGTCAATTTCGCACCTATGCTGATGTTTTAATGTTGACCATATTGCACCACTAGGCTGCACTAATGTATAAAGCATGAATTGTTTTTCTTTTTCACCCTGAACCATTTGCCTTACTTAATAAATAAACTGAATGGGGTTGGGGGGGAACATACACGGTTCAGTATTCTTTCAAGCAAACAATTACACCTCAAAGAGAATAAATTCTTCCTAATGCATACAATTTAGCCTTTTCTCCACTGCTAACCCAGGAATTTTAACCTTCTTACACCAACTTTTATTTTAAATGCCCTCCCCCCCCTCCCCGTTTTTCCGATCTTACATCTGGTTTATTACAGACTGTAAGAAAAGCAGAACNATAAAGCTGAGAAAAGAAACCCACCTGTCAGCGCTGAGAATTGTTAACGTGAACACTGATACCCCGACAGTAGTCAGCCGGATGAAAGAAAGCACCTTACAGCCAATTCTTCCGAACAGCCACCCTTCCGCAAGGTAGTGTGTTGCATCCACTGGCACACAAGTTAGCAGAAGTAATAGATCTCCGAAAGCCAGGCTGGTGATGAAAATATTTGGAACTGTTTGCATGGATTTAGTCTTGAAAAAGACTTTGATGAGAATAGCATTTCCAAGGATGCCCACTGAAATGATCACAGCATAAGTGATGTAGATAGCACACAAAGCTTCTATTCCTGGAGAGTGGTCTCCGGTCCGTCCTTTATTTGTGGTGTCATTAGGAATGACAGAGCTTGATGATTCTGTGTCATTTGTGATTGGAATTAAAGTCTGATTAGGTGACTGAAGCTGTCTTTGAGACATTCCTTCTGAGGACTCTGCCTCTAATGCTTCTTCTGCTCAGCTTAAATGTAGTTAATTGTCACGTCTAGTGCCTACGTCTAGTAACGAGATGGTAGAGCAGAGCAGAATGGCAAGCAAATTCAAGACGCCCGGATACTCCTTTCCTTCAGTGGTTCTGTGTGTCTCCCAGCATGCTTGGCTAAATGCTTACCGATCTGGCATTGAAGGGTGGGAGGTGGAGGAGTTTTATTGGCGTTTCCGTGACAGAGGGAGGGGGGCTGGGGAAATGCTCTGCAGTTGCTTGTTCTTCCCTGTTGGGGAAGCTTATCAATAATTAGCCCTTATGAAATAATACCTATTGTTTATTAGAATCACTCTGTTTCCATGTCTGGCCACAAAAATCTATGTAGGCGTTGTCCGCTTTCTCCCCAGACTCATCCATTTCCCTACAATCAGAAGATGGTCTACTCCATGTTCCTTTACATGAGAAATAAGTATGTGTGTCCCCGGAAGCACAAACTTGAATCCACCCCTCTAGATTTAATATGAGAGAGGCGCTGAAGCAACAAATCACTCACACGTCGACAGGGCTGATGTCATTTCCAAATAGGAATCGTTCAGGTGACCCTAGGCTTATCACCTCGCTCTGACACATAGTAATTCCCCACTCTGCACATTACGGGCACTGTGCCTCAGAATATGCAAGCAGCCTGTAAGAGATGAAAAATCCACACAAACCACGAGTTGCATTGTCTCTAAATGTCCTATTCAAACAGTTTTAGCTGTTTGACTGTCTACTTTAATGCCCCATCCGTGTGTAAGTGCTGTTTAGGGGTTCTCTCTTCAGAAATGGTTATAATGAACCTGCCTTGTTGCAAAATGGAAGTCATATAGGACGCTGCTCAGAGGTCCCGACACAAAAGGGCTTGTAAGAGTGAAAGGCATTCATTTCATTTCAAATGAAGGGATGCCATAGGTTGCCCCAGAGACACCAGGCAGGTAGATGATGGTTACATCAACTGGAGGGAGAAGAAAATTAAGGCAATCACCTTAGTACCAGCAAGAAAAGCCCCTTATTACAGAGAATGTAAGCGTGTGATTTCTGGGTGTGTATGTGGGGTGGGGGGTTGTTTGGTAGTGGGAGGCCAGCCATTTGAAGGCATTTAATACGATAACCTGCTAAGAAATAGTCTCTGAAATGATCCAGTTCAAAGGATGATCTCTCAGTTACAAGAAAACTCTGTGTGGCGAGGTTTTTCTAAATATGTTCCTACCAGAGTTAGTCTGGGAAGTAAAATGAAAAACAGCAAAGTATTTCACTAGCCATTGATCAGGGAGGGTGAGTTAGGATTGCTCTTGATACCTGATACCTGACAAGAGTGTGTGCAATCAATCCTACAGGGAAAGCGAATCGAATGAATTGAACCAATTATCTGGTTAATTCGAGCCCCCCAAACCACACCAATCCCCCACCCTTTGTGAAATTGCCTCCACGGCTTGAATGACTCAGCCAAATAACTGTTTCTGATGGCAATGGGGTGAGGAAGTGTTTGGATAAACCCAACTCCCTTAGCTTTTAAGAGTACACATAAGTAATGCCATGCACTGGGCTGGCTCCTTGAGATCATAGCTACAGAAAATGGCTCTCTATACAGTTCGGATCTGGTTCTCGCAAGCCAATGACAGAATCTCTCTGGGATTCCTGTGTGTCCTGTGGCAAAGAGCACACTATCTTCCAAGTCACACCTCGGCGGATGGCCACACAGCACTACTCAGTAAGACACAAACCCTTGGGTGCTTTCAGGAGGCTGCAGCCCCTGGCATGCCTTTCTTCTTCCTGGCCGGGAGCAGTTAGGAGACAGCAGTGGTCTTGAATCTCTAGTTGGGAGTGACCTTGGAGATGATGAAAGCAAATCCTCTAGTTTTCTCAGAGGCAGAACTGAGATTCAGAGGGGGAACGTATCTCATGCAAGGTTCTCTCTGAATCCCGAAAGGGTAAAAACCAGTGACAAGAGCTGAGAAACACCCAGTTCCTGACAATGAACCATATTTGCTCATCTGGCATTGTGGACTTGGGTTTTCTGCATGTTCTGTTAACCCAAAGGATGAGAGGTCTCCAGGCCAATGAGCAAACAAGGATAGTTTAAATGCATTTGCGTTTAAGTCTACTTCTTTTACCTTACAATTCACCCACAAACCATAACAATGTCAAGTTAATTGTTCCTAAAGCTGCAGGGCACTTGGCCTACACAACAGGAAGAGATCCTTTGTTGTTTGTGTCTAGTGCATATTTGGTCAATATAAACATCCAGGTTTTTCAAATTCACTACTTGTGGGAGACTAAGCCATTGTAATAGGATCCTAATGTGGCCTTTTAACTCCAAGTAAAAGTTGGGCATTGAACAAATACATTGCCAGTTTTCTCTAGTTGGGTTTCCTGGTTCAGCCCAATTCAGTCAGTGTTGCTAAAATCTTTTCCTTTCTTTCTTTTTCTTAATCTCCAAAGATCTGGGAATCCAAGGGCGCTGCCGAGCTCTTCTCTGCCTCTAAAATGGTGAGGAGAGGGATTAGAAAGCAGTTGCTGGAGACAGGCTGCAGATTAGGCTCCAACGTTCATAGGCATCAGTTGAGTAGAACAGTGGTTCTCAAATTTTGGCTTGGGTCCGAATCACCAGGAAGGCTCATCAAAGCAGACTGCTGGATCTCACCTCCAGAGATCCTAATTTGGGTAGGTCTGGGGTGGGGCCTGAACGTGTGCATTTCTTAGTGGGGTTTTTTTTCTTCCAGATTTTATTTTTAAGTAATCTCCACACCCAACGTGGGGCTCAAACTCACAATCGTGAGATCAAGAGTCGCTGATAACGTCTGAGTCAGGTAGGTGTCCCCAAGTCCATTTTTTTTTTCATGTAAGTGCTACACCCAATGCAGGGCTCGAACTCACAACCCCAAGATCAAGAGTTGTGTGCTGTACTGACTGAGTCAGCCAGGAGCCCCGAATGTTTGCATTTCTAACACGTTCCCAGAGGATGACTGATGCTGTTGGTCAGGGACTACACTCTCAGAATCATGGATGCAGGTCAAGAATAATCCAGCTGTTCAAGAGAGGTGTGGCTTTTCCTGATACCCAGGTCAAAGAGATATTTCTGTACGGCTTCATTAAAGGCAAGGGAACCTGTGATGTGATGAATACTTTAAAAATCCTGCCTGTATCTCTTGGTCCCTGAGCTCTTGGGTACCTATTTCCAAGTCATCCAAGGGACTTGGGGTGATCTTTCCCATTGGGAGAAAGATGTAGTGGCTAAACTTCTTGCCGACTACTCAAGCACAGTTTTTGTATTTGAGAACCGACACATGAATAACCAGAATTCTCAATTTGTAAGTCTCTAATTACAGAGATTCTTTTTTAAAAACCAGTCTTATGCTGGGGGTGCCTGGGAGGCTCAGTGGGTTAAGCATCCGAGTCTTAATTTCAGCTCAGGTCACAATCTCACAGTTCATGAGACAGAGCCTAGCGTGGGGCTCCGTGCTGACAGCACACAGCCTACTTGGGATTCTCTCTCTCCCTCTCTCCCTGCTCTTCCCATTGCATGCTCACTCTCTCTCAAACGAAATGGATAAACTTTTTAAAAAAAAGTTTAAAAACTAATCTTATGCTGGATAACAGGATGGAGTTCTTTGTTATTAACTAGCTGGGTTAGATCCATTTTAAGAGGACACAATTGGATTTGTGAGTGTATTTGGATCTCTGTAATAGTGATTCCTGTTGGCACAGTTCTCTGTTCTCCCTCAAAATTTCTTGCTTCAGAACTTATTGGCCCAGTTTCATATTTCAAGGGGACACTGTTCTTCAGAAGGAACTTTGCAGAGACTAGGTAGAATAAACACAAATTGCACACCGCTAGGCTCTCAAAGAATAGAAATTCCAACTGACACTTTTAAGTGGAATTTCCTGTTAAAGCTAATTCTTGCCATGATTAAGCTTTAAAAAATATGTTTATTTATTTTTGAGAGAGAGAGAGAAAGTGTGAGCAAGGGAGGGGCAGAGAGAGAGAGAGAGACAGAGAGAGAGACAGAATCCAAAGCAGGCTCCAGGCTCTGAGTTAGCTGTCAGCACAGAGACTGCTGTGGGGCTCAAACTCACAAACTGCAAGATCGTGACCAGAGCTGAAGTCTGACGCTTAACTGACTGGGTCACCCAGGCGCCCTTTGTCATGATTAAACTTAATGGCTCCCCTCGATGTAGACAACTATGTAGGCTCTGCAAATTTGTTGCTTTTATAGATGTCCTGATCACTCTACTTGTCCACCCACATCTGCCCAATATCGTATACTACGGTGTGTGCGAAGTTTTACAATTATAATAGATTGCATCAGATAACATGCTTAGACTTCCTGAATAAGGAGGTATAAAGTACAAAGTAGATGATGTTATGTCTTAGTGCATTTCTAGCTCTCTTCTCCGTAATTCCCCTTTTCCTGGAATTCTCTCAAATACCCCTAATCACATATCTTGTTCCCACAGNAGAGCTTCACATCAATGGAGACCATCCACTTACCGTGTGGCCTCACGATCCCACTCCTACGTATCTACCCAAGATAAATGAACACATATGCCCACCTAGAGACTTGCATGCAAATGGACATGGAAGTATTATTCTCGAAAACAAACCAGAAACAACCTAAATGTCCATCAGTTAGCTTCTCCAGACAGTGGAATACGACTCAGCAGTAAAAGACAACACGCTATATTTTTTTAAATCCAGTTTGTTGGTTATCAATTTTACTTGTTTTTATGAGACACAAATATGAATATTTTGTGTCTATAACATGAATCCCTTTCAGATCTACAATTTGTAGTGGGGATTGTTCTAAATAAGAATGATGACCTTCGCAAATTGGAAATCTCAGATTATCAGAGACACACATGATTAAATGCATTTTTCTTTCTCCGCTCTCAACTTCACTGTACGGTTCGTTTTCCTACATATGAATACTAAACTTTTATGAGTTCAGACTGGTCATTAATCCCGAGTAAGAAACAAACTGCTGATGTATGTTACAACAGGAATGAATCTCACACATCTGCACTGAACGACACCGCATCCTCTGTATGATTCTTTGCGACAAAATTTCCAGAAAAGGCCAATCTCTAGTGACGGAGGGCACATCAGTGGTTGCCTGGGTCCAGAGTTTGGGGTGAGGATGACTGCTAAGGAGCACAGGGGAAAATTTGAGGATGACGGAAGTGTTCTGAAATGAGGTGATGTGCTGATGGTTAGGTGACTGTCTAAATGTATTCAAACTCAAACCGTACACTTGAAACGGATGAATTCGTGGTATGTAAATTATACCTCGAGAAAGCTGAAAGGTGAGCCACCAAACAGGAAGGCTAGATGCCGTCCAGGGATACAGCTGAGGAAGATGTGTCCAGCACCCAGGGTGGTGGAGTGGGGCACTGTCACCCATGCCGGGAGCAAGTCAGCTCTGCCTGCATGGCTGGGACCCCATCAGGCATCAGACCCTGCCCGGCAGCATTCTCCCAGGATGAGTGTGCATGCTTTGGGGAGATACCAAGATGGAGAGAACTCAGCACTTGTCCTCAAAGGACTTAATGAGAGAGAGAACCAAGAAAACCGAATTCCTCTGGCTCCTACACATACTTGCTCACACCGGATCTTTGGCTTCTTGCAACGTCCTTTACGTCAAGCAATTCTGGCAGCTCCCAAGAATGGAGGGGACTTACCTGTAGTTGAGGACTAAGGTTGGGCTAGAATCTGTGGCCATTGGTTAATCCAAGATCTTTCATAGGGTGTGTGCTCTTGAACACATATATGCCCAACCACACAGTTGCTTTTCGACCGGGGGCCCCACACTTTGCCCTGCAGTCTCCACATCACTCTGGCTGGGGCTTGTAGTCTCCGCCACTCTCCCACCACCGCGGTCCCTCTCCAGTGCCCACCACTGATATGCCGGGCGCTGCCAGTGTGACAGGGCTTGATAAGCCTACAAAGTAAAAATAAGGTCTCTTTAAGTTTTTTTTTAAAAGTTGTTTACTTATTTATTTATTTTGAGAGAGAGAGCAAGAGCAGGGGAGGGGCAGAGAGAGGGAGGGAGAGAATCCCAAGCAGGCTCCACACCATTAGCGCAGAGCCTGATGCGGGTCTTGAAGTCATGAAGGGTGAGATCGTGACCTGAGCTGAAACTGGGAGTCTGACACTTAACCGACTGAGCCATCCAGGTGCCCCAAGGTCTCTTTAAATCTTAAAAGTTCTCATCACAAGAAAAAAATGTTTTTGGGGCGCCTGGACGGCTCAGTCGGTTAAGCTTCCAACTCTTGATTTTGGCTCAGGTTACGATCTCATAGTTTGTGAGTTTGAGTCCTGCATCAGGCTCTGCTTCAGATTCTCTCTCTCCCTCTCCCTTGCTCACACCCTCGCTCTCTCTCTCAAAATAAATAAATATTTATTTTTATTTTTTATTTATACAAATTTTTGTAATGTTTATTTATTATTGAGACAGAGAGAAGCAGAGCATGACTAGGGGAGGGGCAGAGCGAGAGGGAGACACAGAATCTGGACACAGGCTCAGCAGGCTCCAGGCTCCGAGCTGTCAGCACAGAGCCCCATGCGGGGCTTGAACCCACGAACCGTGAGATCATGACCTGAGCCGAAGTCGGACACTTAACCACCTGAGCCTCCCAGGCGCCCCATAAATAAACATTTAAAAGAGTGTTTTGCGGGGCACCTGGCTGGCTCAGTCGGAAGAGCATGCAACTCTTGATCTCAGGGTTGTGAGTTTGAGCCCCCATTGGGTATAGAGATGACTTAAAATTTTTTTAACTCTTTTTTAAAAAGGTTTTATAACTATCGAGGGTCACAAATGTTAACTAGACATTTTTTTCTCTTCTGAAATCTTTTTCCCCCTTTCCTTTATTTTTTAATTGAGGTATAGCTGACACACAAAGCTGTATTAGTTTCAGGTGCACACCATAGTGATTTAACAAGTCTACATGTTATGCTGTGCTCACACAAGTGTACCTGTCATCTGTCCCCATACAGCATTATCACAACACCATTGACTATATTCCCTATGCTGTGCCTCTACTTCCTGTGACTTATTGATTCCATTAGACTTACCGTTGTGATCATTTTGCAACATACACAGATATCGAATCATCATGTTGTACACCCGAAGCTAATATAATGTTCTATGTCAATGATACCTCAATAAAAAAAACACCTCTTATCTCTCAATATCCAAGTTGCAATGGCATCGAGGATCCCCCATATGCACCCGTTTTTCGTAGAAAGATTTTTAACAGTTCTCCTCCTTAAACAGACCCCAAGAGTCTCTACAGTTGCTTCCACAGATATACACATCAGTCCTTTCTTTGTTCAATCCAGTCCACTGGGCAACTGGCACCTTAATCTTGCCTCCTCACACGG
>NW_027527807.1:3079998-3083694 GCF_008692635.1 Crocuta crocuta
ACGGACTTTCACAACCGGCCACATCAAGGAGGTACCACTTGCAGCTCTCAGTGGGCTGATTCAATTCTCCCCACTCCCTTAGGAACAAGCTGTTGAAGTCAGGTAGCTGGTTCCAGAGTCAGTGTTCCCCACCATTACCCCCATTAGCCAGCGGTGGCCCCCACCAAGCCATTAGCTTTGACTGGTTCCGGCATCGAACGCTGACTTGATCCATCCTCATCAAGATGATTTTTCAAGGTGTCACCTCTGCTCCGTCAGACTCAGGTCAGAAGTGTTCTAAAGAATGACTGCCTGGCGCCTAAGAGTCCCGACTCTTTAGTGTCTTAGATGCAGTTCTTTCCTTTGGGGAGGACAGCTTGGCCCGAACCAGACCCTCCTGTAGCGAGCTGGACTCCGGTTACCAGTGTGGACCACCCAACGACATTCTCTTTCAATGGAAAGTCTCCCCTCAGAGGACCTTCCTTGGTCCTTCTCTGCCTCATGTGGGACTATCCCAGGCCATTAGACATCATTTATGCCTTTGGACCTCAGTGGGCTGCGTTAGGAAGTCAGGATCTCATCCTCTTTGCCGCCATAAGGATCCTTCCTGGATGCAAATCCGAACCTGGCTAGGACACATCGTACCCCACCTTGCTGCTTCCTGCTTCCGACTTGGTTTTGTGCCTCATCAGTTTTGTCGATTTCCTGCCCACAGGCGGATTTACCCCCTCACCACAGTCCCCCCAAGTTACCAGACTGCAGAGTATGCCTGAACCCCGGGGAGGACTCAAAGGAGAACACATGTCACAAGTGAGGTGGAACGTAAATTCCATCATAGTTCAGAGGGAAGAGAGATCACATCAGTTGGAGGAGATGCTGAAGGATTTCAGTAGGTAGAGATGGGAGACAGGAAAGAAGTCGTAAATAAAAAGAAACAGCAAAGACACTGGGGTGGGAGTGTTGGGGGCGTGTGCAGGGAATGAACAGTCCAGTTTGGTTGAAGTGTGGGTGTGAATGGGGAAGCCAGGCGGAAAAAGCCCAGCGAACAGGTTGAAGTTAACCTGTGGAAAACAGCTGAATGCCGTGGGCTGAGGCTGTGCTTAATTCAATAATAAGCAACAAGAAGTTATTTCGGGCCCCCTCTCCACAATCTCAGACCGGATACCCAGGGGCGTTCTTATAGATTTTGGTTAACAAATTAGGGATACAGCAGCCATACTACCCTTGTGGCTGGGCTGTGCAGTTGGGTAAATTCAAGTGGGTATCTGGGTTATTTTGGCTTCTCTAAAAACATACAAGGCAAGGGCACCTGGATGGCTCAATGGGGTAAAGCACGTGACTCTTTTATTTAAAGACTTTTTTCTTATTTATTTATTCATTTATTTGAGAAAGAGAGGTGGGGGGTACAGAGAGAAAGGGAGAGCAAGAATCTTTAAAAAAAACTTTTTTTTAACGTTTATTCACTTTTGAGAGACAGAGAGAGACAGAGCACAAGTATGGAAGAGGAGAGAGAGGGAGACACAGAATGTGAAGCAGGCTCTAGGCTCTGAGCTGTCAGCACAGAGCCCGATGCAGGGCTTGAACCCATGAGCGGTGAGATCATGACCTGAGCTGAAGTCAGAATGCTCAATAGACTGAGCCACCCAGGCGCCCCAGGAAAGAGAGAATCTTTAAGCAGACTCCATGCTCGGCACAGAGCCTGATGCGAGGCTCAGTCTCACGAGTCTGAGATCATGACCTGAGCCCAAATCAAGAGTCGGTCATATAACTGGCTGAATAACCCAGGTGTCTCGAGCATGTGACTCTTGATCTTGGGGTTGTGGGTTCAAGCCCACGTTGGGTGTAGAGATTACTTTAAAAACAACCTCTAAAAAAATACAAGGCATACTCTGTCCCTCAAGAAGTGCACTGAACTGGGGGCACCTGGGTGGCTCAGTCAGTTAAGAGTCCAACTCTTGATTTCATGTCAGGTCAGGATCTCGTGGTGCAGGAGTGAGATGGATCCCATGTGGGGCTGTGCGGCTGGCAGTGTGGAGCCTGCTTTAAGACTCTCTCTCTCCCTCTCCCTGTTTCCTGGACCCACTCTCTCTCAAAATAAGTAACCTCTACACCCAGCATGGGGCTTGAACTCATGACCTTGAGATCAAGCGTCTCCTACTCTACCAACTGAAGCAGCCAGGTGCCCCCCTGGAATCACTTTTGAACATCACCTTGACCTGTCCATACAGCAATCTCGTCTTTGACCACACTGTCTCCTTACTTGGTTTTAAGATCTAGGCTTGTTTTGCTTTTCCAGTTTCCCTTTTCTCCCGGGTCCACTCAGCGTAAGCAGTGCTTGTTGGAGTACAGTGAGGAGCTGGAAATGAGAAGCTTCATAGGGGGTTCCTAAGGCCACACCCGTACACAGAAAAGCCTGTGTGTGGAGCTGACGGTGGCGGGGAGAATCCATATAATTGCGGAGCAAAGTGTTCTAGCAAAAACAAAAATAATCACTAGGTGAAAATGTAAAGAGCAGAATATGCATTTCCTTTGCCCTCTTATTTGACCACAGCGAGCCTTACATTAGGTGGCTTGACCTCAGGTGGAATGACAGCCGCCATGCACTTAAGCACCTACTGTATGCTGTGTGCTCTAATGTATTCTTCACATATGCTATCTCTTTTGATCCAGAGACAGCTTGAGAGGTAGACGATATGCTTTTACTTTAGTGGTGAAGAAACTAAGGCTCATGAGGTACAGATATTTGCTTAAGATCATGCACATTTGTAATTGGAAAAGCCAGAGCTCCAGTCCAGAGCCTGCTAGTATGAAGGTCTATTTTCTTTTTCTTTTTTTTTCTTTTTTTGATGTTCATTTATTTATTTTTGAGAGAGAGAGAGAGAGAGCAGGAGAGGGGCAGAGAGAGAGGGAGACACAGAATTGGAAGCAGGCTCCAGGCTCTGAGCTGTCAGCATGCAGCCCGATGTGGGGCTCGAACTCACAAACCAGGGGCTTATGACCTGAGCCCAAGTCAGATGCTTAACTGTCTGAGCCACCCAGGTGCCCCCTCTAGGATCCTGTTTTTTGAGTAGTGACCTGAATGGTCTTTAACTGAGATTCCTTTGGCACTGTCTTTGGGACCCCCAGTTCCTTGTGGTGAGTTTTAAGAGCTGGCTTTCACCTAGCCTCTCTGAGTTGGGCTCGTATTTGGGAGAACGGGTGGATAATAAAGCTATAAGCAGCAATCGCGTCTTCATCGACTCTCGGAAGAAGGAGAGTTGCGTATGTCAGAGAAGCTGGGGTACATAAAAGGGAGAGGATGAGGATTGGTGATCCAGAGCTATTTCAGGGATTCTTCCAGAACCTCATAGTAACATTTCAAACCTATGATTCACCCACCTCCACCCCCCCACCAAGAAACAAGAGAACTGCCATGGAGGGAGGAAAATGAAAGGTACTTTGTAAATTATCAAGAGAAGGATCAGGGCCCATGTTTAGAAAAAGGTTGAGGTCGTCTGATTTTTTTTTTAATGTTTATTTATGTTTGAGAGAGAGACAGAACATGCAAGGGGGAAAGACAGAGAGAGAGGGAGACATGGAATCTGAAGCAGGCTCCAGGCTCTGAGCTGTCAGTTGCAGAGCCTGATGCAGGGCTCGAACTCACAGACCACGAGATCATGACCTGAGCCGAGTTGGACACTCAACTGACCGAGCCCCCCAGACGCCCCTGAGGTCACC
>NW_027527807.1:3083779-3084152 GCF_008692635.1 Crocuta crocuta
GAGCCACAGCAGTGAGAAAAGAAGCTCGAAGCCGAGCCCTGAATGCTGGCCTAGAGCTTTGCCTCAAAGCCAGTACTACGCTTATGAACTGAGGGTTGGGACTGAATGCATGCGTAGGGGGACCCACAGTCCCAGAAATAGTCTAAGAATGTGACAGGATCTGCTGTCCCCTGGTCACGGGCCATGGGAACTGTTTGAGAGCCTGGTGCAGGAAACGGACTTTCACGAGCAGTGTTTACCCCCCAGAACATCCCTGTTTCTGAAGAGGGATCTCAAGGCACTCTGCCCGGTGTCTTTACTACTGAGCAGAGGTATGGAGGCCCCGAATAATAAACCATCACATACTGAGTGGGGATAAAAAAAAATCCTGGGA
>NW_027527807.1:3084215-3087879 GCF_008692635.1 Crocuta crocuta
AACATGTAGATGAGCTGAGATAACAGGTATGAGTGATAGAGCCAGCTTGAAGCTCTGGAGACGCACATACATAATGACAAGTGGATCATGGACTCCTGATCAACAAATCAAACCGCTATGGCTTGCGAATTAGTAATTACGCTCCCATTTACATCTTCTTTCTTTTGTTACTTATANAGTGTTTACTATTCTTTTCTGGTGAGGATTCAAGTTGGCCCAGCCCGCTTTGCAGTGGCATGCGGCAGTTCTGCGTTGCAGCTGTCCCTCGGCATGGCTGCATTGTATTTCATTGCCAGCCTGAGCCTCGCAGCCCAGATTAACCTGAGATTGGGTAACAGAGGCAGGGTACGAAAAAGGCTCTCCAACCAAGGGGCCCCCTCCGCTTCCAATGTCCCTGTCTCCTAGAGCCTATAATTAAGCCTGCCTTAGGGATTTCTGTACAACGGTGATGAAGTGAACTATTTTATAGATCCGTCTCATACACACAGGGAGGGGCACGCATCAGTATGCAAAGTTACTTACATAATCTTGAAGATGATCTCGCGGAAGACTTTGCAAAAGGTCATATGATGACAACAATCCTGAGTATGGAAGGGGTAAGGTGGTGAGCGTAGAGAAACAATTCGACGATACAGCCTCTCCGGAGCCCTTGAGGGTTGAGGATTCTACTTCTGACAGGCCTGGGCACTCACAGCCGTCTCCCTCACCCCATTCCTTGCTCCTTTATAAATAAAAGCAGTGCTGTTAGGGGCTTTACTGGGCTAGAGTGAAGGATTTATGTAGTAATTTCCTCTTTCTGCCCAATCTGTTATGGACAAGTGGACCCTATCTCTCTTGGTTTCTAACACGAATGAGCCAGGACTCCTTTTTGTATCTTTGGCAGTGACTCAATGGAGTACAAAGATGAAGGACATGGGGTCGTGATTTTCAGGGGGGTAGAAGCAGAAGCCAGAAAACAAGGATTCAGACTTCTCCAGAAGCCAGAAAACAAGGATTCCGACTTCTCCTAAACTGACCCATCCTCCTTCCCCAAAGATCAGTACACTGTCTACACCTTCTCCTGCATTCTGTTTTCTCTCGGCCCTGGTCAGTCTAGACTTCGGGCTCTGCAGAGCCCTCGTCTCCCTTGGATAGTCGGGGATTCTCCCGCTGCCGTTTGTGTCTTTACAGAAGCTGGAAAGTAGAGATACGAGCAATGTTTCCGTTTTCCTAGAGCCTGACCTATTTTCCGTAGAGGGAGTCTGATATCAGTGGGATGGGTAGAGTCGTCTTCCCCTTGCTTGATGGGCAGACGGCAGCCCCGAGGGGAAAGCGGGAGGCGATCTGGTCCAGAGAAAGCCAAGTAGCAGGGGAGGAAGCCTTGCTGCTCCGAGACGTCTAGAACCTCATGCTCAGGCTCTGCTACCACGTGCCCGTGGCCTCCGCAGACCTCTCCTCTCTGAGAGACTGAGATCGAACAGTTGCCTTAGAGTCACTATGGAGGCTGGGAACTGGAAATACCATCAGCTTCTCTGTTTTTCCAGAGCCTGCTCTATTTCCGTTAGAAGCAGTCATGCACTGACTAAGGGGGACCGATCAAGATATACCCTCCCCTCGCTAGGCAGCTACGAGGAAGCCCAGAGGGTGACGGTGGAATGACCCAGACAAGGGGATTTGGCATTAGTCCAGAAAAATGGTGGCACGGTAGAGACACATTCGCTGTCCTGTCCACACCAACTCCCTCTTCATAGGTGTCGCCCCAATAAGAGGGAGGCTCGGCGGGAAGACCCGCACAGGGAGCTCTGATATTGGCCGTCCAGAGTCTGGCCGACCCCGTGGAGAACACAGCTCAGCTTTGGCCCAGTGGGTGTGGCGATCCCCTCTCCGGGATACAACAGCTGTGTTCTTTACAGAGGCAGGTGCCTGGAATTACTCATAGCATTTCGATCATCGTTGAGCTGTAACTGTGTGGAAGGGATAAGCGTGGGTGGTGATTTGCGGTAGAGAAATTTGCATCAATAGTGATCCTTGCCTTGTGTGGTGGGCTGGAAGACAGCTCGGAGGCTGGTGTGCCAGGGGCTGGCCCTGTGTAGGGGCCTCTGGAAGTATTCTGGGGAATGGTGGGAACAGCAAGAGAGAAGTTACTGCCCTGTCCCCACCAGCACCTCCTTTCCGAACCATTCCTAGCATGCCAGTGGACCCGCCTACCTTGCTCATTTACCAACGCTACTGGGTATTTGCCTTCTAGACGCAGGAGCCTGGAGCACCTAATGCCCTTTTCACTCTTCTGCTTTATCGTTTTCAGAGGGAAAAGTGTGTGCTGGTTCCTAAGCGAAGTGGATTAGTGGGTAGATGACGTCATCTAAGGCTTTAGAAAGGGCCCAGGGGAGGAAGGAGCCCAGGGATACTTGAGTGCTTCCCTCGGGACTGAGTCAGTAGCGCAGGAAGGGAAGTGTGGACAGGCGGTGAAGGTGTGATGGATCTGTGGCGCACAGATGTCTTCTCAAAGCGCGCCTCCGCTGAACCGACAGAGGCCACCACTCTTTCCGATGCCAGCCACGTGCTTCCCTGCACTCTCAACCCCGTCCCGTTTTATCAGAGAGTCTCTGAAACTAAAACCGACCAAGNCTGTGGGGCTATTCCTACTTGGAAGGAGGTGTGGCCTAGAGGCCAGGGGAGAGGTCTCCCTTCCCTCACCTCACCCCACACCCACTCCTCCCTTCCTCCATGTTAAGGCTTTGGGGAGCAGAAGAGGGGAGCATTCACGTGGGGCATCATGGGATCTGGCTCAGGGACTAGCCTCCGGGGCCCCTCTTGCCTTCAGGTTTGCTTCGTGGCTCCCCCCTGCCCTCACTTCTATGAGAGGTACTCCACGTCTTCTTCCAGGAAGCCACCCCTCAGCCTCCACTGACTATATCTGATGGAAGGGATGGTACCTCACACTCCATGGCTGACGTCTCCCTCTCCTTGCTCGCCCCTCCCTTTCTGCCGCTCTCCTTCCACCTCTGCCTTCCTTCCTCTCTCTTCAGGTCTGTGAGGCTGACTCTCCTAGAACAGGCTGTGGCTCACGATTCGGCTTCGGTGCCTTGCCAGGAGGCCAGGGGACCGCCTCGGGAGAGCGGCTCACTGTCCCTGGTGGGGGCAGCTGTGCTTTACCTTAGCTCCTGTTGGCCATGTGGCTGTTGGTCTGGTCACCGAGCCCAGAGCAGGTGCTCCTGCGGGTGGGGGGGGGTGGCTTTCTGCTTTAAAGGAGACCTTGTCTGTCTGTCTTCTTCAGGAACATTTTCTGTTCCCAGGCTTGGTGCAAAGGTTGCAGGGTGCAGGGGAGGGGGCAGGAGAGTCTTGGCAGGCTCAGTGCGGGCTTTAGCAGCCCTGAGCCGTGAGGGTCTGAGGAGCGCCATGAGGGAGACACGCTGGGAGCAGGAGACAACTGGAAATCTTTGATGTAAACATCTGTGTTTTCTTTACTTCGGGCTTGACGAAAAGGCCAGANCAGACAGCTGTTGAGCAGAATTGGTAATGGCCCCAAGAATCTACCATTTCAGTGAACACCTATAAGGCAGAAATACCCATACCAGCTTGGAAAGGGCCCCCTTGGATGCAGATGCCTCACAGTCGTCTCTTAGGAGTGCCCCCCCCCACCCCAATTACAAGGTGTTCTTGCTTCTCCTAATAGCACAAGCGG
>NW_027527807.1:3087897-3091501 GCF_008692635.1 Crocuta crocuta
CTGGGCTCGCCCCACACCCTGGGGTGACTGGCTGTGCATCTTGTTCCAGGGTCCCTCCTGCTGGGAGGTGGACTTACATACTTAGCCAGGCCTGGCAAACCAGCGCCACGCACATGTGAGCACACTTCCGAGAGGCCTGGCAAGGTGAGCCACATGTCAGGGGTGAATTGTGGGAAAGCAGGGTTGAGCGCAGCGAGTCGCGCCTAGAAGGTGACATCTAACCACACCATTTACGCCCGACAGGTCGGAAACTCAGAATACTCAGCTGTACCCACNCCCCTGGCCAATAAGATCCTTATAAGATGATCTGCCCTGATTCCAGGGGTCCTGCCCAGGACCAGACACTTACTTTCTTCTTTCCTCTGCCTGAACATCACAGAGCCTTCTCACCAGTGGGTCTTCTCACTCGGCAATTGGCAAGAACAAGGGAAATCACTAGGTGGAGGTGGGGGCAGAGCAGGGAGGGTGGGGAGAGAGAGACAGAAAGAGAGCACGAGCACTTGGATCTGGGGACTTACAAATAACAATAAACCTTTGGATTACTTGAGATCACTGGCTCTGGTGTAGTGTAGTTGGACACCCAATACCTTTAAGCAGGAGGAAACAGCACACCCGGCAATGGGCTGGGTGAGACCTTAATGCCCAGAGTCACTGGCAGAACACCAGCCTCAGGCTCAGCTCCGGTGTCTAGAACAAGGGCCAGTAGAAGCCTGGACCTTGGGACAGAGACGCAGAGTATGATTTTGCAGCCTTCCCATTCTTTCAGGGCCTCTGTCTTGTGCCAGGTGCAGGCACTGAGCTAGGCGTTGGGGGCACAGTGACCGTTAAGACAGGATGGTCCCAACACTAGTGCAGCCGGTGGACAGAAATAGCTTCAGTGCCACTAGCCATGTGATCTTGGACAAATCGCCTAAGTGCCCTGTGATTTCATTTTTGTAGCTGTAAAATGGGGCTGATAATACCTACCTCACAGCGTTGTTTTAAGGCAGCAGCAGCTCCTGGATTTCCACAGGGGAGCGACCCAGGCACAGTCTGGTTGAATATCCCAGCAAGGGCGGTGGTTTTCCATTACATATATATTTATTGGGAGATCCTTTCAGGAATCTGATGGGAATGGGGGAAGGAAGGCTAAAAGCACCCCAGTCCCTCAAGCTACCTCTTTTTTTAAATGCTTATTTATTTTTGAGAGACAGAGCATGAGTGGGGGAGGCACAGAGAGAGAGGGAGACGCAGAATCCAAAGCAGGCTCCAGGCTCCGAGTTGCCAGCACAGAGCCCAATGTGGGGCTCAAACCCAGGAACCATGAGATCCTGACCTGAGCCGAAGTCAGACGCTTTGCTGCTTAACCGACAGAGCCACCCAGGCGCCCCAAGCTATCTCTTGACTCAAACACTTTGTGAGGATAAAACAAAATAACAATGTGTGTAAAGTACTTACTATGGCGCCTGGCCGGTAGAAGGTAGAACATTAACAAAATCCAATTATACAGTTTGGTCCACAAAGAGTAGACTTATGCCACCACGATAAGCAGATTGGGCTAGATTTACAGTGATTCTCAGTTCTCACTGTACCCCCAGAAGCACCTGGGGAGCTTTTAGGAGATATCTGTGCCCCAGCCCCAGAGCCTCTGAATCAAGTGGCCTGGTATAGATCCCTACCAGCTGTATTTTTTAAAAGTCTCACAGTGATCCCTAACATGCAGGAAGGGTTGAGATCAACATGAGAGCCTGCAGATATTGCTAAGTCTGCAGCTGGTGGTCAAATTGTCATAGCCTAGGAAGAAGACAGTCCTGCAGCCTTGACAGTGAGTCAGAACCTTCAAAAGTAGGCTTGGGGGATGGTAAGTGACCCCATTAATCAAACCATTGGGTGTCCCCTTTCCTCTCTTTTCCTTGTGAGATATAGCATTGTGTCAACAGAACTATAAACCACGGTGGTTTTTCTCATGATCTTCCCAGTGGAAATGCCATATCCTAAGATACTTTGGGAATCCACTGGTTAATTGAATGAATAATTCAGTCTTCAGGAAATTAGAAGCAGCACAAACATCCTTTTTTTAAACTTCTACTTTGAGCTCAAGATGTTGCTTGGCAAATGCATTTGAGAATATATCGATCTTGTTTATTTCTGGGTCCACAGCATCTATTCCAGTGACTTCTACAGAGTAGGTTCTCAGTAACTATTTGTTGAATGAATGAATGAATGAATGTAATGAACATGGCTCCCCACACAGGTCAATGGAACTGAGCTTAGCTGCTAAGACATATGCTAGTTTAGAAATGCATACGTGTGAGGCAGGTCTCTTGTCTTCATACCAGGGATTTAATGTTAACTTAAAAATACGTTATTGGGCGCCTGGGTGGCTCAGTCAGTTAAGCGTCCGACTTTGGCTCAGGTCATGATCTCGTGGTCCATGAGTTCAACTCCCACGTCAGGCTCTGTGTTGATAGCTCAGAGCCTGGAGCCTGCTTCGGATTCTGTGTCTCCCTCTCTCTCTGTCCCTCCCGCATTCATGCTCTGTCTCTCTCTCTCAAAAAAATGAATGTTTAAAAAATTCTTTAAAAATATATTATTGCGACTAAGAATTCTCATGTGTACTGCCATCTTCAGGAGACTTAAGTGAGTGAAGAGAAGGTAGAATTATGACTCTGAGCTGGTCCATCAATAGTTCTGATACTTCCTCCTTGAAAATGTGCCACTAGATCTGTGCAAGCTTGCATCTTGATTATTGGAAAAATACTTGGGTCATGGCATAGAGAAAATACCAAGGAATTGATGAACAAAGCTCGTAAAATTGTTGAGTTAGCAACATAGCAAGATACAACACGCAAGATTCCATCACATCTTTATATAGTAGCAACACTGTACAGGTGGAATGGAAATTAAAAGTATAATACCATTTTAATCACCCCAAAGAAAAGGTAACACTTAGGTATAAATCTAACAAAATGTGCATAGGATCTCTGTGCTGAAAATCATAAAAATGCTGATATGAGAAATCAAAGATTTAAATAGAGACACATACCTTGTTCGTGGATTGGAACATAGTAAAACATAGTACAAATGTCAAATTTCCCCCAATTGGTCTATAGGCTTAATGCATTTCTTATCAAAGTCCCAGCAAGGTGGTTTGTAGATATAGACAGGATTATTTCAAAAATATATACAGAAAAGCAAAAGAACTACAATAGTTAAATTCATTCTCAAAAAGAATCAAGTGGAAAGAATCATTCAACCTCACGTTAAGACTTACTATATAACTAGTAACCAAGACAGCATGGTATTGGGAAAGAAATAGACACATAGATCATTGGAACAGAATAAGGATCCTAGAGTAGATGAACTCCAATACAACCATCTTTTTTTTTTTTTTTTTTTTTACAAAGATGCAAAAGCAATTCAACAGGGAAAGAATAGCATTTTCAATAAATGGTGCTAGAATAATTGGAAGTCCGTACACAAAAACAAAATGAACCCCAACATAAACCTCATGTCACACATAAAATTTAATTCAAAATGGTTAATAGATTTAGATAAAAGCATAAGCTTCTTCAAACATTTTTTAATGCTATTTGCTTTTTTTTTTTTTTTTTTTTTTTTTAAT
>NW_027527807.1:3091527-3095564 GCF_008692635.1 Crocuta crocuta
TTCTAAGCTCACAGTGTGATCAGGGGAGGGTCAGAGAGAGAGGGAGACAGAGAATCGAAAGACAGGCTCCGGGCTCTGTGCTGACCCGACGTGACGCTCAAACCATGAGATCATGACCTGAGCTGAAGTCAGATGCTCAACCGACTGAGCCACCCAGGTCCCCCATCTTCAAACATTTTTAGAAGAGGAGTGCCCAGGTGGCTCAGTCAATTGAGCATCGGACTCTTGACTTCAGCTCAGGTCACGATCCCAGGGTCGCGGAATTGAACCCCATGTTGGGCATCATGCTGAGTGTGAACCTGCTTGAGATTCTCTCTCTTTCTCCCTCTGCCCCTCCCTTGCTCTCTCTCTTTAGGAAATAAAACAAAAATAAATAAATAAAACCTTTTTTTAATGTTTATTTTTGAGAGAGAGAGAGAGAGAACACAGGCAGGGGAGGGGCAGAGAGAGAAAGAGGGGGACAGAGGATCCAAAGCGGGCTCTGCACTGACAGCAGAGAGCCCAATATGGGGCTCAAACTCACAAACCTCGAGATCATGACCTGAGCTGAAGCCAGATGCTTAACCAACTGAGCTACTCAGGCGCCCCAATGGAAACATTTTTAGAAGAAGCCATAGGAGAAAAATCTTTGGAATCTGGGGCTAATAGACAAAGAGTTTTAGACGTGATGATAAAAGCATGATCCAGAAAGGGAAAAACTTAATAAATTGGACTTCCTCAAAACTAAACCTTTTCTCTAGAAAGATCCTGTCAAGAGAGTGAAACGACCAGATACAGATACAGACTGGGAGAAAATATTTACACCCTGGGCTCGTTTCCTAAGGCTGCCACAACAAATCACCACAGACTTGGTGGTGTAAAACAACAGAAATGTATCGTGTTACAGTTCTGGAGGCCAGAAGTTCAAGGCAGAGGTATCAGCAACTTTCTCTGAAGGCTGTAAGTGAAAGATCCTTCCTTTCCTCTTCCTGGCTTCTGGTGGTTGCTGGCACTCTGTGGCTGTAGACACATCACTCCAATCCCAGCTTCCTTTGTCACATGATGTTCTCCTTACGTAGGCTTCATGCCCAGCATTGAGCCCAGTGCGGGCCTTGAACTCACGACCCTGAGATCAAGACCCGAGCTGAGATCAAGAGTAGGACACTTAAACTAAGCCACCCAGGTGCCCCCAAACTCCCCTTTCTTATAAGGACATCAGTTATTTGATTGGGTCCATCCTAATCCAGCATGACCTCATTTTAACTTGATTATATCTGCAAGGACCCTACTTCCAAATAAGGTCACATTCATAGGTATCGGGGTTTAAGGCTTGAACATATCTTTTCGGGGAACACATTTAGGCCCTCAACATATACCATATATTCAACAACGGCCTTACAGACACGATATATAAAGAACTTTCAAAACTCAAGAGTGAAAATGTAATCCACCCCGTTATAAAATGGGCAAAAGGCATCAACAGATATTTCACCAACGAAGAGACATATATGGCAAATAAACACAGGGCAAAAATGTTCAACATTATTAGCCACCTGGGAAATGCAGATTAAAACCACAAGGTATTATCACTACACATCTATTAGGATTTTTTATTCCTAAAAAATAGTGAATAAAAAAAGTGATAATACTAAATGCTGGTGAGGATGTGGAGAAAGTGGACAAGTCATGCACTGCTGGTGGAAATGTAAAATGGTAGGGACAGTCTGGAAAAGTTTCTCTCAATTTCTAATAAATTTAAACATACACTTAAACCATATGACCCAGCAATCACACCCCTGGGCATAAATAAATGGAACCTTATATCTACACACACACACACACACACATACACATAAGTGTGCATTATTATTCATAGCAGCTTTATTTACAATCATCAAATATATGAAATGTTCAAGTGTTCTTCAGGGGTGACGGTGGCCCAAATTCTAATATATCCATACAGTGGAATATGGCAATAAAAAGAAAGGGACTATCATTGATACAACTTGGATGGGCCTCAATGGTATTATGTTTAGTGAAAAAAAATCAGTCTCAAAAGGTGATATTCTGTCTGGTTCCATTTATATAACATCTTGAAACCAAACTTCAGAGAGGAGAACAGACGAGTGGGCATCATGGGGACGGGAATGGGGATTTGATGCAAATCCAAAGAGGAAACGAAGCGTCAGGGAGTTATTTCGTGGATTCGTTCGATACAGAACTCACGGAAAGAGTTCTGTATTTTTGTGGCAGTGGTTGCAGGAATCTACACGTGGGGTAAAATACACACATAAGTGAATGCAGGTTTACAAACTGCAAGAACAGAATAAAGGCTTTAATCTAGTTGACATTATTATAGTAAGATCAATTTTCTGATTTGGCTATTATACTACAGCTATATAAGATGTCATCATTGGGGGAAGCTGTGGGTGCAGGGTATTCAGATCTTTCTGCTGTTTTTGCAACTTCCTGTTTGTCTATAATTATTTCAAAGTAAAAGTTTTTTAGGGGTGCCTGGGTGGCTCAGTTGGTTAAGCATCCAATTCTTGATTTCAGCTCAGGTCATGATCTCGTTGTTCCTGAGATGGAGCCCTTGTGTGGGGCTCTACACTGACAGTGTGGAGCCTGCTTGGGATTTTTTCTCTCTCTCTCTCTTTCTCTGCCTCTCCCTCCTACACACTCTCTCAAAATAAACAAACATTTTTTTAAAAAGTTTTTTTTTTTAGGGGCGCCTGGGTGGCTCAGTCGGTTAGGCGTCTGACTTCGGCTCAGGTCATGATCTCACGGTTTGTGAGTTTGAGCCCCGCGTCGGGCTCTGTGCTGACAGCTCAGAGCCTGGAGCCTGCTTCGAATTCTGTGTCTCTGTCTCTCTCTCTCTGCCCCTCCCCTGCTCACTCACTCTCTCTGTCTCTCTCAAAAATAAATAAGCATTAAAAAAATTTTTTTTACAAAAGGTTTTCTTTTAAAGGTCTGCATTCTAGGTGTGCGGATTCTATCAAAGTAGTGTCATCACCTTTGGGGGGTAGTCAGAGGTATTACACGCTCTGTGTAGTAATAATAAAGATTTATTGAGCACTTAGTATGGGTGTGCCACCTGTACTAAGCGTTTTACACGCATCATCCTGTTTGATCTATGCCAAAGCTGGAAGATGTAGGTAATATTACATCACCTGCCTTTTATAGATCAGGAAACTGGAAATCAGAGAAGTTCAGTAACTCACCCCAGATCACAGAGTTATAACTGGCAGAACTCCGTTTTGAATCTAGGTCTATCTGACTCCAAAGCTTGTGATTAAAAACACAAGCCTGTAATGACTCCGTCCTTGGGCCACTGTGAGGCTAAAATGAAGGCTCCGATGGCAAGTGCCTAGCTCTGTGTCTGGAACGTAACCAACGTCCCGTGATTCACAGGCTTTTACTGTCATCATCTTCATCATTATTACTCACTGACCATGGTCCTACCCTTAGCATCGAGGGGCATCTGGTCCTTACACGCAGGGCAATGTGAATGGAGCTGGAAGAGAAGTCAGATCCTNAATAATAATAAAAAAGCTATCACACTGGGTTATTGTGCATGTTGAGTAATATTAAAGGGGAAAATCTATGCGAACAGTGCACTGTAAACAGTCAAGCTCACTGCATGCTAGCTGCATTGCATTTTGTTCTCTTACCTTGCCTCTAGATTGGCAGCTAAAAAGCTTTTTTGCCTCTCAGCCATGCCACAATTCACAAGCTCATCACCCTGCTCGCTCGCTGTGTGTTTCTATGGCATCAATCACCATAGTTTCTGGAGTCTCTGACGGAAATATTAGGTGAAAGGCAGTTTAACAGAAGGAATCAGTGAATTTGATTCAAAGAACTCCATTCTCTCCACCTCAAAGCGGCAGTGGGTAACATATTCCCCACTTCCCCATTCACTGCTTCCAGAGTCCTCTTGCAAAACTTAAAAACAAAGTGACAGATGTAGAGCTATTTGTGAGGCTTTCGAGAATTGGTAGGTGTCTCTAAAATCAACTTTGCTCCCGGGACAGAATTTAGCAGTGGTTCCTTTACATCAG
>NW_027527807.1:3095771-3108755 GCF_008692635.1 Crocuta crocuta
GAGAGAGTTTAAATATTTTTTAATGCTTGGAAACATTTTCAAAAAATAAAAGAGGAGTATTTCACAACGCATGAAAATTACATTGAAATTCACATTTCAGAGTCCTTAAATAAAATTTTTTTGAATTGTAGAGCTGAAAATATTGACTCTCTGATCCTTTCCGCCTAAAGCTGGCTGATCCCTGCTCGACATAATAAGAACATCAGTGACCCAATATGGAGGCCAAGAAAGGCTAACTAGGTCTACATTCCGCCTACATTTATCCATACCCCTTACCCTACACACCGCTCTCTTCTTCACACACCCCCACTCCCATATTTTTAAACATACCTATCTCCCACACTGCACTGTAAGCTCTTTGGGGGAAAGGATGCAGTTGTTTCATCTTTGTATTCCACAAGTGCTTAACACAGTATTTCACTCTTGGAGTAAAGAAGACCTTTCTAAATATGTCAGAAAACCCAAACCCACACATACCAAAAATGGATGCATTGGACTACACAATAGTAAAGAGTGTTTGCATGCCAAATATCACCNAAAAAGACCCACAATCCTTATAGAAAAATAGGTGAAGATGAATAGACTGTTCACAGAAGAGCTACTACAAATGGCCATTGACACATGAAAAGGTGTTCAGCTTCCGTAATAACAAGACAAAAGCAAACTTTATTTATTTATATTTAATGTTTATTTACTTTTGAAAGAGAGAGAACGAGCAGGGGAGGGGCCGAAAGAACAGAGACACAGAATTCGAGGCAGGCTCCAGGCTCTGAGCTGTCAGCACAGAACCCGAGGCGGGGCTCGAACTCACCAACCTCGAGATCATGACCTGAACTGAAGTCAACCGCTTAACTAACTGAGCCACCCAGGTGCCCCAAGACCAATGGAAATTTAAATTCCACCAAGGTATCATTTTCACCTCTAATAATGACAAAGCATAATGGTACATTCATTGACAAATGTCTGGGGAAACAAGCACTCTCATGCATTGGTAGAAATATAAATTTTCTCTATATGAAAATAGGCATGCGTTTTGACTGAACACCTCCACCTCCAGGAACTTATTCTATACATATACACTCATGTGCGTGTTAAATAGTTTACACAAGATCAGTCATTGCAGCATTTTTTATAGCAGCAAAATATTAGAAACAATCAAAATATAAATTAGAAAGTGACAGGTTAAATAAATTGATGTTACATCCATCCAATAGAATACTACGCAGCCATTAAAAAGAGTAAAGGAGTGCTTTACAGACCAGGGACAGGGAAAATGATAGAATTTTCCATGTATTGTCTTTTATAAATTTAGAATTTGTACTACATGATGCCTTACTTATATGAAACTCAATTTAATTCTTTAAGCATGTGTGGATACTTTTGAGTTTGTTTTCCATTCCTTATACCTATGCTATACATTTCTACCGATTCAGTAGTTAATAAAAGCTATTAAAAATAAATGTCTCTTTGGAAGTTAAGGACNGATATAAAGGTTAGCACATAAAAATTGTGTCTGGGGCTTTGCAAAGAAAATCAAGGTTTGTGGAAATATAAACATATCTTCATTTAGTCGCAGGCACTAATGGCAATGAATACAGGCAAAACCTCTCACTTATAGTGAATCATTAATTTTGACAATAGAAATGTAAATAGGACCATAAATAGAATTTCCAATTATTCGCCTATGCCAGATACATCAGATAGGGTTTAATCATGACATATTTATAACAAGTGATATTTCTTCCTTATTTTCTGCACCCTGTTCTGTGCAGCCTAGTATTTATCATGAGAGAATGAAGGGCTCCTTATCTCCCCAGGTCTGTTTGGTCTGTTATCCTTCCAGACAAATAGCAAACAAACTGGGATCATTAATGGCTTCTGCATAAGCTAATGAAATGAGAAAAACTCTTTATTCTCTGAGTGTTTTGTTTTTAGGGATGGAAGTTGATTTAAAGCACATCTATGTCCATATAAAATGAACTCTTATAATAGTAATTGACTTTACTTATACTAAAACTAGGTGTGAACTTCTTCAAGGTCGGGGAAAATCTTCAGTATCCAAATAAGATAGTAGAGGGTTTTAAACCTCTGGGAGTAGCCCATGCTTTCCAATGACACTAACAATATCACACCCTCTCGGTGAGTATTGTTTCAGATTTGCTGGTCCGTCTCTCCCACTAGCTTGGGTGCTCTATGAGAGCAGGAATGAGTGAATTTTTCCATTCTTTCTGTTTCCTCCTCTAGGCTCCCATAATTGTTGACGTGGAATAGATGTTCAGCCAGTTGTTGAATGAATGCATAAATATCCTCTCCCTGTTATTTTCTGCCACATTTTTAAAAACAAGAGTAGAGGGGCACCTGGGTGGCTCAATCAGTTGAGTGTCCGACTTCGGCTTAGGTCATGATCTCACGGTTCGTGGGTTCGAGCCCCACATCCCGCTCTGTGCTGACAGCTAGCTCAGAGCCTGGAGCCTACTTCGGATTCTGTGTCTCCCTCTCTCTCTGACCCTCCCCTCCTCACACTGTCTCTCTCTCTCTCTCAGAAATAAATAAAACATTAAAATTAAAAAAAAAAAGCAAGAGTAGAGACTCTATTGCATAGGATCGGGTGTGGAAGGACGAGGCAGAGGGCAGGCAGGACTCCCCAAGAGTACTTTACTGTCCCCAAGAGCCACTGACCAACTATACCCTACGTCATATATCTATGACTATCAGCACTCAAAGAGAATCAAGTAGAAGAACCCCAAAGAATAAATAAGCCCTAAGTTTGAACCATTGTGCTCTTGGCTCCCACCCTAATTTGTGCCTTGTTAATTTTGTTTTGGTTTTTTGCTGCTCGATTCATTTACCAACATGCATAAACCAGAGCCAGACAAAATCCAACACAAGAGCTTAGGACTCAGACGAAGTTGTTTATGGAGTAAACCTCTGCTCATTAGTTTAGTGGAAATTAAATGCTTAAAATTCATTCGCGCACTTGTTCCTACCTGGATTGACTGCTTTCATTCATTTTTATCATTCATTTCATTTCATTTTTATCTCTACGGTGCTTGCCACTCTATAAACCAGAAGACCCATGCATGGGCCGGTCGCCTGTTTTTGTAAATAAAGTCTTAGTGGAACACAGCCACACCCANGGCTGTCTTCACAGCAGAGCTGAGTCCCTGCGACAGAGACCATGTGGTCCACAAGCCTAAAAGATTTACTACCTGGCCCTTTACAGAAAAACTTCACTGACTCCTGCTATTTCTACATGATCATATGACTAAGGATCCGAAGGAGTGTACATTCACTCAACAAACAACGAATATTTAACCGAACTCTAATATGTGCCAGACAGTGAAAATTAAAAGATGACAGAGACCCTGAACAATGTTTGTTCAAGACATAATTTCCGAAGCAACGGAAGTCCATCTTCTCATTCCAGATGACAAGGTAAACAAAACTGCATTTGAAGTCTAAATGTTAGAGCAAAAAGCCACTAGACATAAGATGGAGACCTGAGGCCGACTAATCTGCTCTGCCCCTCACAGAAGCAATTATATACTTTCTAGAAACCTGGAAAATGTCATTCATTCCAGCTGCGAAACACAAACTCAACTGACCAATGTCCTGGTAAGCACTTGGGACTGAAAGTAGGGAGGCTCTTAACTCGGCANAATAATAATAGCTAATACATACACGTGTATTATATGCCAGGCCCATATATCAGCTCACCCAACACTCGTAACAACTCTATGAGTTAGAGGCTTTTTTAACTGAAGCGTAATTAACATACGATGTTATATGGGTTTTGGGCGTGCAACATATAGACTCAACAATCCCATACATTACCCAATGCTCCCCACAATAAGTGTAGTAATCATCCTTCATCAAACAACAGTAGTGCAATATTATAGACTACACTCCCCATGCACCCCCACTTCACACACAAGGAAACCGAGGTGCCAAGAAGTGAAGTAACTTGCTCAAATCACACAGCTAGTGAGTGGTGGTAGGGATTTGAATCTATATCATTTGGCTTCGGAGACTGGGCTCTTCACCATTGATATGGCCTTTAACTGATTCTGTGACTTTAGACACTCACTCAATCTCCTTGAAACTCACTCAGTGTCCTCCTCATCTGTAAAATGAAAATGATGGCCTCGATCTCTCATGTTCTTATAGCTACAATTATTGTTCCTGGATTCTTGGTTCTTCTGTTTAAGTCTATTCATTTATTTTGAGAGAGAGAGAGAATTTGGGATGGGGGGAGAGAGAGAGAGAGAGAGAGAGAGAGAGAATCTCAAACAGGCTCTGCACTGTCGGCCCAGAGCCCAATACAGGGCTCAAACTCATAAACCATGAGATCATGACCTGAGCCAAAACCAAGAGTTGGACCCTTAACCGACTGAGCCACCCATGTGCCCCAGGATTCTTGGTTTTAAGAGACATTTACAGGGGTGCCTGGGTGGCTCAGTTGGTTGAGTGTCCGACTGCGGCTCAGGTCATGATCTCGCAGCTTGTGGGTTCGAGCCCCACGTCGGGCTCTGTGCTGACAGCTCAGAGCCTGGAGCCTGCCTCAGATTCTGTGTCTCCCTCTCTCTCTCTGACCCTCCCCCGCTCATTCTCTGTTTCTCTCTCTCTTTCAGAAATACATAAAAACATTTTTAAAAATTTAAAAGAGAGAGATGTTTATGTGTACCTAACGCTGGGATTACAAAAGACAATAGAAGACACACACAATTCATTCAATAATTAATGAGTATCTACTATGTACCAAACCGTGTTTCAGGCGCTGGAGACACAGAGGTGAACAAAACAGAAATTCCTGTTCTGGTGGTGCTGACACTCTATCGGAGTGCAGTAATGAGGCCGACAAATGCTTGTAGAGCACCGAGCCTTATGTCATGCTCCGTCACTTACATGGGTTGTCTTATTTATTTTTTAAAAAGTTTTAAAGTTTATTTACTTATTTTGAGAGAGAGAGAGAGAGAAAGAAGAGAGAGAGAATGGGCAGAGAGGGGGGGGAGCGAGAGAGAATCCCAAGCAGGCTCTGCACCGTCAGCACAGAGCGGGGCTCAAACTCACAGACTGTGAGATCATGACTTGAGCTGAAGTCAAGAGTAGGATGCTTGACCGACTGAGCCACCCAGGTGTCCCAGGCTTGTTTCTTTTAATCTTCACAGTAGTCATGAGCCCTACCGTAGGGATGAGAAAACCGAGACTTGGAGAGGTTAGGTGCTTAGCAAAGGTCACGGCAGACCTAGGATCTGTCGTTTTGCAAAGTTCATGTGCTAACTCGTGTTAGGCTGCTTTCCTTGTAAGGACTTTGTAACCAATTAACTGGCTAACATACAGTTGTAGGTAACTGGCTTAGAAGGAATCTCCTGGTCTTTTGATTGTTGTTAAAAAGTGAAGCAAGTAATCTACAAAGTCACATCAGAAACTCCGACCAGCTGGAACAAAGGATTCCTATCTATAATGACCTCCGGCCTCTTGAGAGAAATCACAAAAGGGATTTAGAGATTGACAGTCTCCTGAACCAGGATTAAAATTCTGGGTTAAAGCGGGAAGGTAAAGAATGCCTTCGCCTCTGGTGGAGTGCGGTCATGCCCCAGGATGACAGAGGATTTACTCTAAAGGGAAAAGAGAAAAAACCAGCAAGAAAACATACTTATGGTGATTTGGATCTTGAGTTTGAAGTCATCACAGAATGCATTTGTGATCCAAAGTGGGTCTCAATCGAATGCTCTCCACCCAGATCCTAGAGGAACTCGTTCTTCCACAGCAAAGCAGGGGACGGGGGTTGGGGGGTGGGTCTTGGGTGTTTACAAAACCTGAAGAAATTTGACCCTTCGTGGACTTGCGGGGGTCTTGAGGTCTTCAGTACTTGTGGGTATACAGTGAAAGTAAAGCCAAAGGCTGTAAACCTCTCCGGTGAGTGTAAAACAGTACCCTGGATCAACCATTGTACAAATATCTTAACAATCAATGGTGCCATTGGATCCAATTGGCTGGGCAGATGGTAGGATGTGGCTCTGTCGTCGGGGCTGTGTGTCCGGGGAGGGTCATTCGGGTTTGAATCTAAGTGAGGACTCAGACATGTCTACGTTCTTTGACCTCACTGAGACCTGTAGCCTCCTGTTCCATTGCTCTTCCTCTCGATTCTTCATCTTCCTCTCAATCTCCCTTTGTCCTGCTCAGGCTACATGAACCATTATTATCATCACTTATCATACAATCTCCTGGTCTCTCTCTCTCTCTCTCTCCTGCCCCTGCCACCATAGTATTCACCCAGAAAAACCCCAACTGTGATCGGACTCAGCACCTGAGCCACTAAATGATTCTGGAGATAATCACAGAATTGGGATGCTTGCCTTCACTTTGAAGTCATGATCACAAAGATAACTGTCGCTTAATACCATCGGCCAATTCTGGTACATTTCCTGGAGAAATTCATGTTCTCACTCTCTAGAATAATTATGTCATATCTTCTCCTCTCTCTCCTCAACCCTCCTGCACTCCTCATTCTCAGCAGATGACCTCACTTTATATTTCATTGACATAATGGACGCTATCCTGAAACATTCTTCCCTCATATTGTTTTAGGTCTCTGCTCTTAGGCCTTCTCTAGTTTCCCTTTAAAAAAGAACCACTTTGGGCACCGGAGTGGCTCAGTTGATTAAACATCCAACTCTTGGTTTCAGCTCAGGTCATGATCTTGGGGCCTCATGGTTTCAAGCCCCACGTTGGGCTCTGCGCTGGTGGCATGGAACCTGCTTGGGTTTCTCTCTCTGCCCCTCTCTCTGCCCCTCCCTTACACATCCTGTCTCTCTCTCAAAATAAACTTTAAAAAAATCTTAAAAAAAAAGAACCACTTCACTCCCCCCCCAACACATACAAGTACCCACTTACTCCCTTAGCCTATTTTATGGTGCTCCATAATGCTGCTCTCTCTGAAATTCTGTTATGTTTTATGTGTTTTTAAGTTTTCGTTATATGTCTTCTCTCTTCAAATGAAAACTCCATGATGTGAGAGTAGAGTCTGTCTATTTCATAGTCTCCTCAGATATAGCCTAAAAGAGTGCCTGGTATGTGTTCATTGAATGAGTGAGTCTCCTGGTCACCACATTTGCTGTTCTAATCTGCAACTGCCCCTCCTTCCTCCTGATAAGATGGAAGCTATCTTCCTCTTCCTAACAAAGACCAAACTCAAGTGTGTGACCTGTACTTCAACTCCTCCCACCCACTCAAGGCTTTGATTCCTTTACCTATCCCACTTTATTCTACATCTTCTGTCTCCCCATCTCTAGTAGAATATTCCCATTCAGCATTTGAACATCCTCTATTCTCTGCCTCCTTAGAACAATCATAAATTTTTTTAACGTTGATTTTTATTTTTGAGAGACCGAGAGAGACAGAGCATTAGGAGGGAAGGGGCAGAGAGAGAGGGAGACACAGGATCCAAAGCAGGCTCCAGGCTCTGAGCTGTCAGCACACCCAGGTGCCCCTCCTTAGAACCATCATAAAAGTCTACACCCCCTCCAAGGTTTCCCTGTTCCCCTTTGTGCCACGAATCCTTTACAATTGTCTCCACACGTTGTATTGTGTCCACTTCCTGACCTCCCATCCACTCCTCTGTTCCCTCATCCGGCTTTTTTCCGATCACTCCACTGAGACAGACCTGAATGCTTTGGTCCAAACTTCATGTTCCCAGATTCAAGGGGCACTTTAGAGGCCTCAAGGTGCTTGACCTGCCAGCAGTATTCGAGACCATTAACTACTCACTTCTTGAAACTCTCTCTGTTCATGATGTCTGGGAGTAAAATCGTACTTTCTGCTTTTTTTCCTCTCTTACTGGTCATCCTCTCTCAGGACCCCTTGTAGGTTTCTTTTCTGCCTGACCTCTACATGTTGTGAATCTTTAGAGTTTGAACCTAGGCCCTGTTTCTCTATGTACACTCTCTGAGTAGGGTGATATTATCTGGTCCCATGGCTTTAGCACCCATCTATGTGTCAATGAGAGCCTTTGGGAGCCATTTTGAGGCTCCATAGCTCTACTTAAGGCCCCCAGCTGATAGGCTGTAACAACAGAACTAAAAGAAAAGAGAGACCTCTTTTCCCATTGGGAAGCCATATGGTATAGCTTTGGTACTCTGGATGTAGTGGAAGATAGCTGTGACCTCTACGTATTTTATACCCGGTGCTTTTCAGGACATTGACATGAGTGAGGGAGGGGCAAAATCTGTGCCTGACTCCATCTTGCAAAAGCATTTCTCTCTACTTACCTGGCACTACTTACAAATAGAAGGAAAAGAATGTCAGTCGCTTTGCAATCATTATTCACTTGAGGAAAATTAAAGGGATATGGTCAGTTGGCAAAAAATATGAGTCAGTACTCTTGGTCCATTAATTTACAAAGCTTTCTAAACAACCCAGATGTAATAAGATAACCATTCTAAATAAGTGTGGCCCTCGACTTTGAGCCACTTGTGATTTTTTAAATGGATATTTTCGAGTACAAGAGGTTTCTATAATTTTATCAAAGGACCAATTACCTGGCCCAAATTGTCTTCCTTAAGACAGAGGAACAATTGTATCAGACAGAAGTCATTGCTGGTGCTTTTAGATGAGAATGCAATAGTTCGAGTACCAACCTTTTATGCAGAAATCCAAGGGTATAGTGACACCTCTCTTGAAACTATATGGCCTTAAGAGGTTATTTAAGTAACTCTGGCCAATGAAACAAGTATTTCCTGTTTAAGTCTAAAGTATATTTTTCCTGAGTTTTTTTTAGGTATAAAGGGGGTGGGGGAAAGTTTGGGGACACATTGCTGATATCTTTGGACATGCATTACTCCTGGAACATTTCTTGGGGATAATAGCAGAGAAATCAATGGGAACTTGATGGTCAATGGCTGCTCTCTGATGTCAATTATAGTACTCAACTTCTAAATAGAGATGACCAGTGACACTTATACCTCTTTCAATCTGTGGGATCTCTGAACCACTTGGTCCTCAAGTCATCCTAACATGGGTCACCTTGGGGATGACACTTTAAGAGTAGAATTGAGGATGTAGATACCGGAAGAGGCATAATGAAATGATAATGATCAAAATTACAACAGCAGTAATAAATACATACTGAACACTCATGTATTGGGCACTGTGCTGAATACTTTGTACACACGATCTTATTTTATCTTCACAACATCCCTATAAGGTAGGTGCTACTTCGTATCTCCATATCACAGAAGAAGGCATTAAGGCTCCAAGAGATTAAATGACTTGCTGGAGGTCATAGAACTAATATGGGACAGAGCCTGAATTCAAATCCAGATCAGTCTCACCCAAACCCACACGGTGGTGTTCGCTATGCTCATGTGGAAGGAAGGAAAAGGACGTGAAGGAGAATGACACTGGGTAAGTGTAAGCTGTAAGCTGTTATAGCGAAATAGTGACGTGTCTCCAAACTTTCTCCCTCCCCCAACATAACCAAAAAGCCCAGGAAAAATAAATGTATTTCAGAGGAGAGTCTGGCCGTTTTTATCGCCTCCTCAGTCATTCTCATTTGCCTTTTCTCCTCTCCAAGAGGCCAGTGGTGCCGTGCTATCCTGGTGTTGGTCTTCATGGTTAGACTCTTGAAGTTTCAAAACTCAATTTCCTAAAATATCAAAGTAATGGCATTCTTATTCTGTCCATTGGGGTGATCTTGGGTGGAAGAAGCTCCCCCCTCCCCAAGCTCTAGCTACAGCAAAGTAGATGGCACAGGAAACTCATAATCGTCCTGCAGCACCATGCAAGCAGCAGGGTTCCTGACTGAGCATGGTGCTCTCTGGCCCTCCTTGCCAGTGTAGGGAAGTTGGGGATGGAAGCAGAGGGTCAGTGGTTGGACTTGGATCCCAAAGGCTGGGGGCTAGGTGGCCAGGAGTAGAAAGAGACAGAAGTGTCAGTACAAGTCTTAAATGGGGGCTGAGAATCAGGCCAGAGAAATAGGTGCAGTCACTGTAGCCCACCAGCACAGAGGAGAGGAATATGGGAGCCGGAACAGAATGGAAAGAAGGCCAGGAGCCAATCGAGAAGGTCCCCAAGGACTGAGTAGTGCCTACAAGCACCTTAGGTCGGCATTCTAGGTGCTCCAAGTTCCTTTCTGTCTCTCCCCTCTCCTTCCTCCCCTCACCTAACCGTGGGAACCCAGCAAACACGTCTGCACCCCTCAGGCTTTCCATATGCTGTTCCCTCAGCCTGGAATACCTTTCTTCCACACCTCGGCCCAAATAAACCAATTCGTCTTTCAAGAGCCAATTTAAAAGCCCCCTCCTCCATGAAGCCTACCTTTATCCTCCTCTACTAAGAATTAGTCACCACCGCACCACATCTGCCACCATCAACTTTAATTGTATCCTTCACAGCATACAAATCGTATGTGATATTGCAGTTATTGTGAACATGCCTGTGTCTCTTACTAATATGTAAGCTCCATAACAGCACTTTGTTTCTCCTTTAGACCCAGCTCTTTGAGCACAGGAACTTTTTTTAATGTTTTATTTTTATTTTTGAGAGAGAGAGAGAGACAGAGAGAGAAAGGTGGGGGCGGGGGGGGGGGGGAGCGGGACAGAAGATCCGAAGCAAGCTCTGAGCTGACAGCAGCGAGCTGGATGCAGGGCTTGAACTCACAAACCATGAGATCATGATCAGAGCCGAAGTCAGATGCTCAAATGACTGAGCCACCCAGTTGCCTCGGCAGGGACTTTTTAGCTTGATCCTGTTTGTCTTTGTGTCCCCAGGGCCTGGCAAAGGACCTGGTACAAAGTGAGGTTCTTATGAAATGTTTAGCGAATGAATGGCTTTTAATGATGAGCTAATGAATGGATGGTGGAGACAAACCGGGGGTGGGGGGGGTGGCGTGTAAAAACACTAAGACAGCAGACCACAAAAAAAATCCCAAAACAAACCTTGCTTTCTTTACACACATCTTTCTTCCAGAAAGAATTTGACGTAGTTTGCAAGTGATGTATATTTAGATCAGGACAAATAACAAATTAGGCCATGGCTGAAGAAGACAGCAAGTGCGTGATTTTGTTGTAACAACTAATCTCCTGGTTTAACAGTAAGAAATGAAAATCCATCTTCAGAATCCCATTTTCTGCTCTTTCACTCTTGGTAGAGGCACACGATGCTCCGCTCGGATACACAGGATATGAACACACGTTGCCCTTTTCATTAAGTTTTTGTGACTCTTTTCTGAGAGCCGACCGGTAGAGCACATAGGTGAGAAACCAAATGGCAAGTAGCGGTGAAGGAGGGAAGTGTCAAAAAGAAATAAAAACTCAAGGACAAAGGCGAAGTAACCTTTGCCTGCTGGGCTATGCTGTTGAGTGAGTCAGCTGGCTCTAAACCTAACTTCAAACCCAACTTAACTTAAACCAACTTCTAAGGAAGAGTCGAAGGGGGCTTACTGGGTGCGTGTGTGTGTGAGAAAGAGAGAGAGAGACAGACAGACAGAGACAGACACACACATACAGAGAACATATACTGGGATCAGTTAAAGGAAAGAGGCAAAACAAAATTAACAAGGCACAAATTGGGCTGGGAGCCAAGAACGCAGGGGTTCAAACTTAGGGCTTCTTTATTCTTTGGGGTTCTTCTGCTTGATTCTCTTTGAGTGCTGATAGTCGTAGATATATGACTTAGGGTATAGTTGGTCAGTGGCTCTTGGGGACAGTAAAGTACTCCTGGGGAGTCCTGCCTGCCCTCTGCCTCGTCCTTCTTCCCCTGATCCTACACAATAGAATGGCCGTATCGTGCTTCCCACCCACTGAGCTGCCCAGCCATGGACTTTGCCAAGTGGTAGATAAGAAACATACCCCCGAGGAACCGTATTTTTAAAGCAAAGATTGATATTTAAAATACAAACATTTAGGTTATTTACCTTGGCTTCCATTTTTCAACAAACTCTTGAAACTCACAGGGATGGTTTACTTAACTTCTCAATTTAGAAAACCTTTGCAGAATACAGAGAAGTAATAACTAACATTTTCTGTTTCTTAATTAACTTTCTCCATTGCGAGCAGCTTAAACCTAATCCCCTCCTCCCCAGAAAGACAAGTTACAGCTAATGCTTAAACACTCATCTCCCCCTCCTAATTGCTGTGTAGGAGTAATTCTGTGATTCTGGAAGGAAACTTCAGTGAATAAGTGAACGACTCTCTCATTTGCTATTTGGAAGTTATAAAAATTACAAGACATCATTCCATTATATTCTCTCATTTCCTTGTCATTGGAAAAGGTTCCAACCTTTCATCGTATTAAAAAGCAATTATCAAAATGTTTTATTCCATAATAAGTTTGACTACGAGGAGAGAAAGTATTCAGNGGTGCTTTGTTGCCCATGTCCCATGAAGGCACCTGAATTGGGCTCCAGATGTCTTCTTGGTGAGTCTGCCAGCCAACGGAATGGAGTGGCATGAGTTGGCACGCAGTGGTATTCGCCAAGGTGCGCTGGGCTTCGTTAGGAACAATGTGCAGAGGGCCCCGCTCCCACAGCTGGTCAACCAGGGAGGGGCTCNTAATAATTCTTAACATTTGTACAGAACCTTACAATTTACAGAGGGCTTTCCCCTAGGTTATCACTTTTGATCCTCACAATAACCCGGAGAAGCCAGCACCGCGGGTCTTACGAAACCTCATTTGATAAAGGAGGAACCGAGGCTCAGAGGGTTTAGGCGCCCTGCCTGAAGTCCTGAAGTGAGTGAAAAAAGGAGCCACGCTCTGTGACGAAGACGACAGTGCTCTTTTACATCCCCAGGCCTCTTTCAACAAGTTCAGGGGCACACGTCAGCGCGGCAGAGCAAAATCCGATTGTACACAGTCATCAATCGGAGCGATCAGTCAGAAAGGAGCAAAGGATAAAGGGTGCAGTGGGCTGGGGCATCGCCCGGGGCGCCGGCCACTAGGCCATGTGGCCCTTTTGTATGAATTAGAGAAAAGCGGCTTGCTTCT
>NW_027527807.1:3108843-3109403 GCF_008692635.1 Crocuta crocuta
GGGGGAGGGGGGAAGGTGAGGGGCTTCCTGAGCCTCTGTGGGACACAGAGACAAAGGAGGAAAAGTGCCCCTTCCTTCTGGCAGGTGTGGCCGGCACAACTTCTAAACTTTTAAAAACGTTTATTTCTGAGAGAGAGAGAGAGGGAGAGAGACAGAGCGTGAGCAGGGGAGGGGCAGAGAGAGAGGGAAACACAGAATCCGAAGCAGGCTCCAGGCTCTGAGCCGTCAGCACAGAGCCCGACGCGGGGCTCGAACTCATGAGCCGAAGTCAGATGCTTAATCGACTGAGCCACCCAGGCGCCCCACCGGCTGAACTTCCCGAGGTGCTGCATTGGCCGCTGCTTGAGCCGTCTCTGGTGACCTCAGCCCTGCACATCCGAAGCTCAGCGTGTCCTAGTCCTCGTCATCAAAGAGGTTGCTGTCTGGAGATAGGAGGGAACGTCCAATCTAGCGCAACAAGCACCCCAGGGAAGTGGACACCGAGCACCCCCGGGGAGCACGGAGGAGCGGCTAATACCTCTTCCCGTGACCTTGGGTGGGATGTTGAAACACAAGGAATA
>NW_027527807.1:3109425-3116156 GCF_008692635.1 Crocuta crocuta
ACTTGCTCTAAGGCTATGTCCCTCCCCTTCCCCAATTTCTGGGCCTTGCGGGGTGGTCGGTGGTCGATGCGCAGCTGTTACTCAATTAGTGCTTGTTAACCTTGTTAATAGACGGCCCCACTGAATAGATGAGTGAATGGCTTTGGAAGGAGGACCCCGGCAGACACGGGAGGTAGAGAGAACTTATAATTGCCCAGGAGTGAGGTAATTAAGACCTCCATCGGGGTGATGGCTGGAGAAGCGACGGAAAGATCTAAGAGATACCGTGCTATGCTACGATTTCGGGTTGGGAAGAAAAATGTAGCCACGACACAAAGACATTTCTAAAATGCACCTTTGTTAAATCTGAATACTCCTTAACAATGAGCTGAGCGAACCGCAATCAGATCCATTCTCTCCAAATGCTTGGAGCAGAGGGCACTGGGAAGGGCTGCTCTCAGGAATTAGACTTGCTTTTTTCAGCTCGCCCCGGGGTTCCATTTTGCGTGGGGTGAGAGGATGGGCATTTTCTTTTCACACATGTCCGTTGCACAGAACAAGGCAGCTCCCCCTCCTCAACGAGGTCCAGTCATTAATGTTTCTTTTGTAATCTGCATAATACTTCCAGGGAGGGGCCCAGGGAGGCGGTCCCGGGACCCATGACCCAAAGGGTCTGGCTCCTCAGGGCCCTGTTAGTGCAACAAAGCACAGTAGCGTAATTGGCGTGGAGACTGCATATGCTGTAGGCTGAACACAGATGGCATTTTCTACGGTGGAAGAAACCCATTGCAGAAATGTAAGTAAGTTAGACTCTGCTCCTTAGTGTAAAAGATTGTCAGACATTCGCGGAAGGCTATGCAGTTGAGTGTGGTGGAAGCCCATAGTCTGGGGGCAGTGGGAGGGGCAAGGTGAATGGTGTAGAGACCCTGAACCAAGCCCGTGGGTGGTACTTGGGGAAGAAGAGGGAAGGAAGGATTCCAGAGGCATTTCAGACCTGGGAACAAATGAAATGCGGGTGTCCAGACATTGCAGGAAACAGAGACGGTCTGCCAGCTTTCCAGTTTGGGCAATGGCACAGGCCGGGGCAGAGGGGGTGAAGCTGATGAGGCTGGAGGTGAACACGTGNGAAATATGGGGCTGGAGGTCAGTAGAGACCTGTGGGCTGCAGATACAGACATGAAAGTCGTAAGCGCGTTATTGATCACAAGAGCCCCGGAAGTGAGGACTCTCTCCCAGGGAGAATACACAAAGCAAGAAGGCAAGACTAAGGAGAGGGCCCTGAGAAAAGCCAAGAGCCAGAACAGAATAGCGTCGAGGAAGCTGAGGGAGAATGAAGGTTCAGCACGGAGGGGTCGTCACTAATTTGGGAGGCTACAACAGGTTGGAGGGGATAAAGGCTGAGAGGAAGTCATCAGACTAGCCAACCAGCAGGCCCCTGGTGATCTTTTCCAGAGCAGTTTCAGTGGTGCAGGGGACAGAAGAGTGGGGGACCATGAGAGCTTTGGTGTTGGCAGAAAGAAGATGGGGTGGTGGCTTGAGGAGGGAAGGAAATTTAGTGCGCCAGAGGTTTGGGCGTTGTGAGCAGAGAGAGACAGACTTGTGTCACAGGAGGTAGGTCGGTCGCTGAGGAGGTGATGGAGGGGTGTGTGTTAGAAAGGGGGAAGAACTCCTTTCCTTTGAAACAGGAAGGAGTTGACACACACAATAGAATGTGGTCTTTCAGGACACACCCTCACGATCAATAGAAACATTAGTGCCTGGGGGGTGCCTGGATGGTTTCTGGAGTTCAAGCCCAGAGTGGAGGAGTTGAACTCTGCGCTGGCAGCCCGGAGCCCGCTTGAGATTCTCCATCTTCTTTTCTCTCTGCCCCTCCCCCACTAGAGCTGTCTCTGTCTCTCCCGAAATAAATAAACTTATAAAACAAATATTAGTGCCTGGGAAATTAACAGAGTTACGATGCACTCAGACTTGAATAACTAATTTGAATCACTCATGCCAACAGCTCACCCTCTCCTCCTAATTAACCTACGGCACCTTAACTATTCTGTACACTAATACATACTTGTCAGGTTAACGTCGCTTTGAGTTATACTTTCTTTCACAACTAAACCCTCTTCAGGACTCTCAGTCTTTATAACTCGTAGCTTACGGAATAATGTTTGTTCACCATCTTTATATTTTTGAGAGCAAGCGAGCGAGCATGAGCACGGGAGGAGCAGAGAGAGAGGGAGACACAGAATCTGAAACACGCTCCAGGCTCTGAGCTAGCTGTCAGCACAGAGCCCCATGGGGGGCTCAAACCCATGAGTCATGAGATCATGACCTGAGCCATAGTCAGATGCTTAACCGACTGAGCCACCCCAGGCGCCCCTGCTCACCATCTTTATAAAGGAGCATTGGCTTGGCCAGGAAAACAGTCTCAGATGTTAGTTTACTTCTGTAGCACTTAACTGGGCAATTAGGGGAGGAGTGGGGAGAAAATATTGCATATATGGGGGGAAAAGAGGGGGGCAACTTTACGGCCTTGTTACACTCGAGACATGCTCGATAATGGAGATGCTTGTCCCATTTTGAGAGAAGATTGTGTTTTTGAAAGAAGCTTTTTTCTTCAGCCTCTGGTAGTTACATATAATTACGATATCCTAGGGAACACAAATGCGATGAAAACTTAGCAGATGTGTCCTTTGGAGGTCATCTTAAGAGATGTGGTTTGATGTGCATTACAGCAAAACTTATTCTGAGATTTTTGTTTGTTTCCTGCACACAATGACTCATCTAACACATTGATCTGAGACATTAAAATCTGTATTATTCTCAAAGGTGTGGATGCCTGGGGGGCTCAGTCAGCTGGCGTCCGACTCCTGATTTTGGCTCAGGTCATGATCCCAGGGTTGTGGGATCCAACCCTGCGTCGGGCTCCATGCTGAGCGTGGAGCCTGCTTACGACACTTTCTCTCTCTCTCTCTCTCAATCTCCCTCTGCCCCACCCCTGCTCTCTCTTTCTCTCTTGCACGCGCATGTGCTCTCTCTCGCTCTCTCTCAAATAAGTATAAAAAAATAAAAAGGTGTCAGAGCATGCATTTGATTCTAGTGTAAACAATATAAAGATAATAACTACCATTTATTGAGTGCCTGCTATGTGATAGATGTGTTACATATACTATCTCAGTATGCAAAATCTTTTTCTCGAATCTCTTAATTTTTTCAATAACACTGAGAGATGGGCAAGGCTGTTGATCCTTTTTTAAGGAGAAGGAAGCTAGGACTTCCTCTCCCAGCTACCACCCATCTCTTCGTTCGCATTCACAGCATACATCGTTCAAGAGCTGTTTCTATTGCCCATCTCCAAGTTTTTTCTTAGAGCCACTCCAGTTAGGTCCATGCCTCCACTATTCCATAAAGCCAGCTCCGGTGAAGTCCCCAATAACCTTCACAGTTCCAGCCCCTGGGTCAGTTGTCAGTCATCATCTTTCTTGATCCATCAGCGGTGTTTAAGACAGTGGATCACTCCCTCCTCTTTGATGCACTTCCTTCCCTTGGCTTTCGGGACATCACACTGTCTTGATTGCCCTTCAACTTCTCTGATACTCTTCAGTCTCCTTTCCTGGCCGTGCCCCTCTGACTTCTCTATGCTGTGGGGCCTCAGGACTCAGTCCTTGGAGCTCTTCCCTTATTTCTACTCACTCCTTGGGTGGTCACAGCTTGCCTCAAAGTAATCTCTATGTGTGTCCAACTTCCTACTTAACATCATCCCCACTAGGATTTCTTTTTTGTTGTTGTTGTGTTTATTTATTTTGGGGAGAGCGCAAGCTGGGGAGGGCCAGACAGAGGGGGACAGAGGATCCAAAGTGTGCTCTGCGCTAACAGCAGTGAGGGCTCGAACCCATGGACCTCGAGATCATGACCGGAGCCGAAGTCTGATGCTCAACTGACTGAGGCACCTGGGTGGCACTTGGTGTGTCCAAAACACTGCTCCTGATGAAAAAGCATGAAAAAAAAAAAAAAAGGAAAACCGGCTCCAAACGATACCCTTTATCAGATGTAGGGAGGATGTCCATTCAGATCTCGTTGGTCAGGCCAAAAACCTTAGGGTCATTCTTGACATCTTTCTTTTTCTCAATCATCATACCCCATCTGTCATGAAATCGTGATGATTTCCACATTCAAAATATATCCAGAATTCAAGCACTCCTCACTGCTACCTCCCTGTTCCTTGATCTTCTGCCTACCACAGAGGGTAACTCCCTGTACTCTCTGTTAGGCCGTCAACTTCTCTATGAGACCTACCCTGATCACCCTATTTATTTATTTATTTTAATGTTCATTTATTTTTGAGAGTGAGAGAGAGCACAAGCAGGGGAGGAGCAGAGAGAGGGAGACACAGAATCCGAAGCAGGCTCCAGGCTCCAAGCTGTCAGCACAGAGCCTGGTGTGGGGCTTGAACCCACGAACTGCGAGATCATGACCTGAGCTGAAGTCGGATGCTCAACCGACTGAGCCACCCGGGCGCCCCCTGATCACCCTATTTAATACTGCCACCTGCACCCAATCCCCGGCAATCCAACGCCCAAGTAGCTTTTTCTTTAGCTTTTTCTTTTTCTTCCTCAGCTTTTTCTTTAGCCCAAGACGCTTACCGCCTTCTACCACATCACATAATGTATTTATTTATTATGTTAATCGTGTGTGGTATATTTCCCCCTATTAGAATGTCAGCTCTGTGAGGGCAGGAGTTTTCACCTGTTTGCTTTGCTACCATGCCCCCACGCACCTAGAATAGGACCATGCATGTAGCAGACCCATCGGTGTCTGTTGGATCAAAATAAAAAGCCCAAGTATCTTGCCAAAGGCCGGGTACACAGTGATAGGTCCTGCATTTAAACTCTGGAGTCTCTGATACTAACGCCCATGCCCTTAACAATTCCTTCCCACTACCTCCCATTGCAGCCTGGGGCAGGGACTCACAGCAGGTGTTCTCTGAACCCTTTCTGGGTGCCAGGAGGGCAACGCGGTTTTGCTACAGCTGAGCATCCAACGTGTTATGATGATGATTGTCCTGGGAAACGTTGAGTCGAGTAGGTCTACACGCACTATAGAATAGACTGGAATTTAGTTCGTTGTAAGGGGGAAGAGGCACCAGGGAACGCGAACCATCAAACAAGTGTTGCAGAACAGCATCACCTGGGTCTCCAGAAAGCTTTCATGTTCGATTGCCTCATGGGTATGTAAGTGAGGGTGGTCGGGGCAGGGAGCTGTTCTCCGCAAACTGTCATGCAAGGTTGACATGTGTTGATAAGCACATCGATAAAAATCATTAGGCTTCCTCGGGCCCCGTGAGGCATTGTTACAATACAGAAGGGACTGCGCTGGTATTCTTACTGACTTGTTTAGTAAACTTCTGAAACCCCTTGAAGCAGACTGTCAAAAATTCTAGTTTTCAACCGTATGCTGTAAATTAGAATAGTTGAGAACTCTTGCAATTAGCTAAGTTTCACTGGTTTGATATGCAGGCAGGTCAGGGCAGTACGCTTTTCTTTTTTTCCTGCTTTTGATTTTAAATTTAAAAAAACATATGAAGGAGGCAGAAATCATGGGATGGAGCTGAATTCATTTAAAGAGCAAACGGCAGCAACAGAACAAGGGAGAATTCTCCTCAGTGGATGCACATGGTCAGGATAAGGGAGTCCTGGGCACGGGAGGCAAGGGTCTAGTCTAAGCTTTGCAGCTGAGCGTGTGACTTTGGCTTGGTCATTTCTCTTCTCAGGGCCTCAGTTTCCTCATCCATAAAAGAAGTGGTGGGGTGAGGGGCAGGCTCTCCTCCAGCCCTCATCCTGTGCAAGCTCATTGTTCTGGGTTAGAGATAAAGGTGTTGCTTGAAACAAATCTTTAAGAGGCTAGGAAGTGTTTCAGTTCATTTCTTCTTTTTTTCCCCTTAAAGTTTATTTATTGATTTTAAGAGACAGAGTGAGAGAGAGCAGGGAAGGGGCACAGAGAGACGGAGAGAAAGAATCCCAAGCAGGCTCCACACTGTTAGCGCAGAGCCCAGTGCAGGGCTAGAACTCACGAACCGCGAGATCATGACCTGAGCCAACATCAAGAGTCAGATGATTAACCGACCGAGCCACCCAGCGGCCCCACAGTTCATTTCTTTACCTCGGCATTTCGTTAGTGCCTTAGGTGCGGAGGGTTGAGCTAATCAAAGCCAGCTCATGACCCATTTATCATCATGGGCATCTGGCTTAATTGAGTTATTCCGTCACCCCCACGTCCCATTCCCATTCTCCTCTCTCTCCGTCATTGGCAACCATGCTGTTCTGTCCGATTACTCCGGTTTTGTTTGCACGTGTTCTTACAAAGTGTGTATTGTCGTTTTCAAAAAATGCCTTTTTTAAAGTTCTGGAAATATTACTATATATATTATTCTGTCTCTTGCTATTTTTTTTTTTTTTACCCAGCATTATGTTTGAGGAGCCCATCCATGTGGCTCTATGTACATCGAATCCCCCATTCCTGATTGCCAAAAAATACGGCTAGGTGTGTACGTGACAGTTTCCCTCTCCGACGTCTTGGTGATGGCCGCCAGATTGCCTCTGACTTTGCTGTCACCGTAAATAATGCTGCCGTAAGAAGCTTTCCAGTTTAGAAAAGAATCGTAGGTGTGGGCAGGATGAGGAAAGGGGTGGCTTCTGAGCCGGGACTGGGAAGCCAAGGTGCTCGCGTTGGGGTCTCCTTTGCTCCAGCCTGGAGAGCCTGGG
>NW_027527807.1:3116339-3139071 GCF_008692635.1 Crocuta crocuta
AGACCATGGTCCTTGACTACAAGGGGGGCTCTAAGGAGCCCTACACATTCTTCTGCTTCCCTCCTCAGCGGCCGCTTCCTGTTCTCCATCTTGTCACTTCTCCTCACACTCTCAGCAGGGTCCTATCACCTACTGTGCAGAGAAAATAGTAGCTTTCTGAAGAGAGAGCCCTTGAATTCCTTTTACCAACTCTATCGGTTTGCCTGCACCGACACCCACTCTCTCCTTCCTTCCTGTGGATCCCGTCCCCTCCTTCCTTGCTCCGGTGGCTAAATTACACCCTCTCCCCCTCCGTGTTTCCCTCTCCACACTCCTCCCAGCTACTTCCCATCACCGTGTGAGTGTGTTGGAGTCTTCCTGATTTTAAGGCTATCGTTTTACAATCTCTCCCCCGGAGCCCAGCTGGCTCAGTCAGTACAGCGTGCGACTCTTGATCTCGGGGTTGTAAGGTTGAGCCCCATGTTGGGTGTAGACATTACTTAAAACTAAACGCTTAAAAAATTCTGTAAAAAAAAAAAATCTCTCTCAACCTCAGTGCCTTCCAGTGACCATCGCCCCCACCAGCAACTCCTGCAATTTCTGAATTTATTGAAAGAGGTATGTTTGTCACCATTCACACACAACCTTTTGGATCTCACGAACGCTTGCTTGTCACTAAATCCGGAACACACTTTCCTCTCCTTATTGTACGGCCATTCACACCAGCATTTGTCGCCACGGAGTACCTTGTCCATCATGAACCTCTCCTTATCCTTGGCTTGCGAGACACCTCATAGTCCTGTCTGCTCCTTGGTGTTCTTTATTCCTGGGTCTCTATGCTCCCCTTATTCTCCATACCATCCCTTTATAATCTCATTCATTCCTATAGTGGCTTTGGTTGCAACCCATATCCCCAACTCTCAATCTCCATCCCTAATCGCTCTCCTCAGCCCCAGACCTACACATCACCTCCCTTCTAGGCGTCAGCCCCTGAGTGTCCCATGGGCATCTCAAAATCAAATGTTCAAGACTGAATTTATCATCTTTTTCACCAACCCCCGCGTCGGTCACCTCTGCTATTACCATCTCAGTGAGTTAATGGCATCATCAGCATTTGAGTTCCCAAGCCAGGGAAACTCATAGTGTTGTGTATATTTTGATCACTAGGAAAATTTTAAGTTACAAAAGATACAAATGTTTGTTATAAAAATTAAACAATATGTAAGTATATAAAATAAAAAAGTCCCTACCAATCATTCTCACAAGAGGTGGGCCACTGTTAATGAGGGGGTGTGTATCCTTACAGACTTCTTATGCTGCATCTATATGGACAGGCAAACAAACAGAGTTTTGTTTTTACACACTTTGTCATATTATATGTACTGTTTGGCAACTTTCTCGTTAGCATAAAACATTGTGGATATCTTTACATGTTTAAGCATATTGATATAACTTATTCCTTTTATTAGCTGTATATTATCCCAAATTATGGGCTGCATAATTATGCCTTATGCATTCATTATGGCCGTGTTTATTGAACTCTTATGATATTGCCGGACTTCATTCCCAAAGAATTTTCACTCTTCCAAAGTTGCAGTAAATAACTTTGACCATGGACAAAATAGATAAAGGGGATTTAAGAGGTACAAACTTCCCGTTATAAAATAAATAAGTCACGGAGACAGGAGCAGAGGGAATACAGTCAACAATATTGTAATAGCATCGTGTAGGGACAGATGGTGACAGCACCTATCATGGTGAACACTGAATAATATATAGAATTGTTGAATCATTATGTTGCACACCTGAAACTCACAGTTATGTTGCCTGGTGATCACAGTCCATTAAAAAAATTAAAAGGTGAACATATTAAAAAAACCAGAAAACCAGCTTTGTCCATAAAGCTTTGTATCCCTGCCCTGGGTGGAATGTTGGAAATGGGTAAGTATATGTACATATACGCTTGACAGATACGGCTCTCAAAAAAATTGTATGGCATACACAAGGTAAATGCATAAAGTGCACTATTTTACAGGTGCAACTGGATGCACTCTTATATGCGTGTATGCCTGTGTGACCACCATGTAGATCAAGATACACATCATTTCTAGAAGTTTCCCTCTTGCTCCTTCCCAGCACGTACCCCTCCCCCAGAGATCACCACTATTCTGACTTCTGTAATCACCAGTTATTTTTGCCTTTACAAATAAAATCATGCAGTGTGTACTCTTTTGAGTCTGGCTTCTGTGACTCAACATATTGTTTATATTTATCCATGTTGTGCGTGGCCAGAGTTCATTCTTTCATTACCGTTGAGTAGAATTGCACTAAAGGAGCAGTTCACCATTTGTCTGCTCTCCTGTTGGTGAGCCAGTTCCGTTGCTTCCACTTTCTTGGCTGTAATGAGTCAAGTGGCTCCGACCATTTGCGTATAAGTCTTTTTGCAATTGTGTGTCTGCATTTTTCGAGGAGTGGAATCACCGGGTCATGAAGTATGTTTAATTTGTACTACTAGGTATATACACAAAGGAATAAAAAATACTGATTTGAAAGAACACATGAACACTGATGTTTTTAGTAGCATAATCTGCAATAGCCAAATTATGGAATGAGCNTATCACACACTGAGTTGTGCTTGCACATTTCGTTTTCTCTCTCCCCAGACAGCCACAGGGACTGTGCCTGTCTTATTCACACCCCAGTCATAGTGGATGCTCAAAAAATATTTGTGGAATTAGAATCATAATCAACTGGCTACTGTTTATTATGCCTAAAGGGCTCTGTCACGCAATTTGTCCACATAGGTTACTGCGGACAAACTGTTAAGGGGGTGGGTGTCGTATTACCCCAAGAGTGGTCCCAGTTCTCTAGGGGTAGAACTGTGGCTTCATCATTGTCATATCTTCCACGGCATTGAATTGGGCACAGAGGAAGCGCCCTATAACACCTGTTATGCTGTACTTGGTTAGATAACAGATTCAAAGAATGGCAGACCTTCCTCAAAACTTTACTTGCTGTCATTTCTGGATCAGGTCGAAAGGAGGCAGATACTAGGAAATATTCCCCCAACCTCAGGCGCACAGCCTGGTTTCCGGGAGTTTTTCCCACATGTAAAAGGCTATNGTTAAAAAATTAAAAAAAAAAGAAAGCTATGGCATAGCCATACAGTGGCATACAACGCAGCCTTTAAAAAAAGGAAGCTCTTTATGTCCCGATATGTTGTTAAATGTAAAACAACAAAAACAACAACAAAATAGTCAAGGCGCGGAAGAGCACGTCTATTACTCTTACCATTTGCAGTTAATAAGAGGCGGGGAGAGAAACTGGGAAGAATATTTTCTGGATGGAAGACAGCTAGAGTCTAATCCAGCTAGCCGTCAGTCTTCACAACCTGATTTCTTAGGTCCACGAAAGCCCCACATGATGTGGGCTGGGGAAGTCTGACCCACTACAAAGTACTCCCCTATGTCTCTACCCCTGACAGGGCCAGTGCCTGAAGGTGTGAGGGAGCCCGGCACACTAGGTCTTCGTTCTTCCCCTGTAACTGCCTCTAAAGTTTTCCATTCCTCTGGCAATTTGTGGGCTGAGGATTTTTTTTTTTAATCTTTCTTGCATGAACCAGGCCTTCATCAAAATTCACTGCAACTCAGATTCATTTCCATTTCTAGTCCCACTGCTGCCCACAGCCAACTGAGCATGATGGATAAGCTGGCTAACATTTTGAAGGGAAAAACTATCATCTATCTATCTATCCATCCATCTATTTATCTATCTATCCATCCACCCATCCACCCATCCATCCAACCATCTATCTATCGTGTCCCAATAAAAGTGCCTCCACCCTGTTAATGTAACATCCTTCAGTCCTGCCTCCCCCGCCCCATGTAAGCGCTATGGGGTGTAAGCACAAATCCTCAACCTTGTTTCTATGACGAATACTAGGTTAACACAAGTAAATCTTGGAAACTTGGGAATTTGCCAGTCCCAACTTTTTGTTTAATTTACATAATCATTTGCATAGGACTGCATATGTTAAGGAAACATCTGTACTTTTCTTATATATTTAGATGAGATAAATTTTTTCAATATTTGAAGTTACCACTTACTAATTTCTTTTGGGTCTTTTTTTTTTTTAATACACACACCAGAGTCCTCCAATGCAGGGCCTGAATGCCATATGCCTCCCCCATTTTTACAAATCTCAATTTGTGAATATCATGCCAATAGCATGGGAAGCTGGAGAATGTAAGCAGCATTACTTCTCATTTTCTTCTCAGAAAGCCAAGCTCTCCTTAATCGGAGCTGAAGGGTCCTAGAAGTTGGGATGAAAATATATTTTCAGGGGTGCCTGGGTGGCTCAGTCAGTTGAGTGTTCGACTTTGGTTCAGGTCATGGTCTCATGGTTCATGAGTCTGAGCCAAATGTTCAAGCCCCAGATTCGATCACCACTGCCACTGCAGAGCTGTCAGCACAGAGCCCACTTTGGATTCTCTCTCCCCCTCTCTTTCTATCCCTTCCCTGATCATGCTCTCTCTCTTTGTCTTTCAAAAGTAAATAAAGATTTACGAAAAAAAGAAAATAGGAGCACCTGAGTGGCTCAGTCGGTTAAGCGACCGACTTCCCCTCAGGTCATGATCTCATGGTTCATGAGTTGGGGCCCCATGTCTGGCTCTGTGCTGACAGCCAGCTCAGAGCCTGGAGCCTGCTTCGGATTCTGTGTCTCCCTCTCTCTCTGCTCCTTCCCCCTCTCATGCTCTGTCTCTCTCCCTCAAAAATAAATGAACATTAAAAACATTTTCAAAGAAGATATATTTTCAGATATTTGGGGGAAATTTTAAATTTTTATTTATTTATTTTTGTAGAGGAGGGAGGGGCAGAAAGAGAGGGAGAGAGAATCTCAAGCAGGCTCCACGTTCAGCACAGAGCTTGATTCAGGGCCCCAAACAGGACCCTACAAGGGGCCCAATCTCACGTTCATGAGATCATGACCTGCGCTGAAATCGAGAGCCAGACACTTAACAGACTGAGTCACCCAGGCACCCCTGGAGGAACTTTTAGAAAGCTGTATGGTGAAATATCTTAATGAAAGAATGTGAGCAGTTGTGAAGGCTTCTGGAGCGATGTGGCAACACCACAAACACTTAAGCTCGTTTTCATATATTGATTTTCCTTGGAGTAAAGTCAACCTGTGTAGCCAAGATCTCAAAATCACCATTTATAATAGCACTCTTGTCCATCATTCTGGGATGCTTACTTTGAACTCCTCAGCTCTCTCAACATGTCTGGATATACCCTAGCCTTTAAAAAACGAGTGAATATATGAATAAGACATGGGGGTGACCTCCCCTTCCAAGCATCGTTGTACCCTCACTGAAGAGGTAGGTTACCGAACTAGCCATTCATTCAACCAAAATACATTCAGTCCTATATTGTGTGTAGTGGGCAAATGTGGGATTTTCCCCTCATCTACTTGTCCATTCTTTTTTTTGGTTAATGTTTATTTATTTATTTATTTATTTTGAGAGAGAGAGACAGCACGAGTTGGGGGAGGGTCAGAGAGAGAGAGAGAGAAAGAGAGAATCCCAAGCAGGCTCCACACTGTCAGTACAGTGCCCCATGTGGGGCTTGATCCCATAAAGCATGAGATCACAACCTGAGCTGAAATCAAGAGTCAGATGCTTAACTGACTGAACCAGCCAGGTGCCCCCTACTTGTCCATTCTCAATAGCACTCTCATTTCTTTTCGCAGAATGACTTCGTCTTTCCTCAGTATCCTACTGAGTGTTCAGTAGTATATTCAGTATGTTTAAGCTTATTCCTGGTGGAACGGTAAATCCAAGCTTCTGTGCCACCACTATCAAAACCAAAAGGCTCCTTGAAGGTTTCTTCTGCTACATCCCTTATCTGACTGCTTAGTACAGCACAAAACTGAGGCTAGGCTGATCAGAAGCAGTGTCATGAGACTCTGCATCTTAAGCTAGTAACATGAAGATAGAAGAAATTACTCTATTTTTCCAAGGATTGATGCCCTTTCAAGACATTTCCTGGCTAGGAAGTTACTCTTATGGCTCCTGATTTGTAGATCTCTTTTTTCTAGCCCCATTCTTTAACCTTCCCTTAAATTATTTGAGTTCCCAAAACTCTTTTAACCAATTCCCTCTTCCTTGCGTAACCAGAACTGACGATATTGTCAATTTAAAGACGTTTGGTTTCCATTGCTGGCCACCAAAGAACCTTGACTGAAACCTTGTGTCAGGCATTGATTGTACAACAATCAACAAGACCGATGAAGATTCTGCCCTCGTGAAGCTTACGTATTAGTGGGTAACATAGGTTTACTTAGTGCTAAGAAACCTGAGATAAGGAAGTCAGTCATTGCTTTCATATACTCTGTATTTTAGACCATTCATTCACTCATGCGCATGATGAATATTTATGGAGGGTTCATGAGGTACCAGACATTATAAGAATGAATTTAATCCTTTTCATTTGTTTGGTCTAATCAACAGAAGTATATAACTAGGTCTTTCCTCCATTGCACCAAACTCATCATGTCCCCTAAATGCTTGAGGGTCAAGACCAGAAAGACATCAATTAACCTTAGGCCTGAGGTGTGAAAGATACAAGACTTCCCTCCTCTTACCCTTTCAACTATCAACCTTCCCATATTTCTGGGTTCTGGGGAGGTGGACCGTCACAGATGGTCACCATCACCTTTGGGACTTCTGACAAAACAAGGAAAGATTAAGGTACTAGACAAGAGCATCCTCAAACTTGACCCAGATAAAGTACTACTGAGTGTTCAGTAGTATATTCAGTATGTTTAAGCTTGCCCACAGGATATCTAGGGCACAGCAGAGAATGAGAAGCCAGAGCCCATGCTCCCTGAGGACCTTGTAAAATTTTTGACCAGTCCATCATAAGGAACATTTGCCCGTGGTATTGAGAAATGAAATCCTGCCTTACCCAAGCTGCCCCACTCTAAACCTAGAATACCCCACCTTCAGCTTGACCAATGATTGTGCTGCTTCCTGCCTGTGAAGCGCTACTCTTTCGCCATATCCTTGCTGCTTAAATCATTGGCTCTTCCAGTGTGCATATCTGGTCTCGTCAGGTGGGGACAGTAAGCTGTTGGAGGCGGTGACCTATGGATGACACTTCTGACTCTCTCTCTCCATGTCAGAGCTCAGTGGGGTGGATTGTTGACTGAAAGCACACAGGCTCTAGGACCTCTTTTCCATAACCACATGGGCCCGCCTTCACACAAGTGTCAGCCACTTTGTGGGCCCAGAAAGAGCGAACCAAAGATGCCTGAGAGATGTTTAATCAGTGTTTTCCCAATAATTTCAAACTTTCATCTAATTTGAAGAAAACCCATATTTTTACTAATTTGGAGGAGGAGCCATGACAGGACTCATGAACTTTTCTATAAAATAATGTTTCCTTTGCTTGACAGCATGTCAGGTCATTAGAGATGGGCTATACATTCATCACTCCAGCAGCTGTAGAACAATCATGGGCATTTTCACAGCCAAAATGAGCCCCCAAGTCAGAGCATTTGCAGAAGGCATGCATTTTGTAGATTTGCTAATTATATCCAAGTCTTGTCCCTAAATTTGTTTTTGAATGAAGGTGACGATGTTGTCAATTCAAAGATATTTTCCAACATTCAAGACATTTTGCTCATTATGTGTTAGTCCTTTTGCATGCACATGCATGCACGCATGCACACTCACACTTGCCTTCCCTTACAAACAGTACACATAAAGACCTATAGAGAACGATGGTGGTGGGGTTGTCTCAAGAACAAAATTTCATTGGTAAGGGCACTGACTCTGAGGCAGGTATGCAGGGGCCTAAGGGCAGACCTGCAAAGGGGGCAAAGGGGAGTCTGGGAACTTTATACCAGTGACTGGCACCGGTGTTCCAGTCTACTTAGTAGTCAGTATTAACTCTTGTTTCCAGGATCCAATGTGGTGCCTTTAATGACACAAATATGGTGGGTGGGCCATGAGGGGGTGAGAGGCAAGTGGGTACTAGAAAGTTTGTAGACTTCATCTCATTTAAGTCTCACTGGAACTCTATAGTGAATGTACTATTACTGTTATTTCCCTGGGTCTCAACTCCTGGAAGTAGCAAAGCTGGGATTTGAACCCAGCTCTGCTGTCTTCACAGCCCGCTACACCATACATATTCCCAAGGATGATGAAGGACTTGATTTATACTATTGAAAGCCAGGAGTCATCTTTCTTTCTCATTGGAAAGGTCCAATTGTCCTTATTTATGTATTCATTCATTTATTGCCTAAAGAGTGATATATTCTCTCCGTACAATATTCAAAAGATATCAAGAGGGATAGGGTGAAAAGTACGTCTTCCTTCTTCCCAAATACCCAGCTCCCCTTCCTGAAGGCAACCACTGATATCAGTTGCTGTGTAACATTCCAAAATGTTCACCTCTTTACTTTCTACCCAAGGTCAAATATGAGCAGCCTGCATGGCTGGGAAGCCTCAGTAGCAATATCTGGGTTGGGATTCAAAAAGCCACACATCGGGCTTAGCCACAGAGCAAAAAGCAGGCAGAATTCATCCTCAGTTCTCACTCTGTTGCCTTTGGGTGACTCTTTTCACCTCGATCCCTGTACTTTCTGACTCACCCTGACTTGTCCTTTCCTCACTAGAGAGAACCACCAGCTTCAAAGAGCTCCTGCCCTGTTACATTCCTCAGAACCCTACTCACTACCCCCACCCCCAGGGCTGTCTTGGCTGAGAAATTCACCCCCACTAAGGAGTCCATGGGCACCTGTGGGTTGATGGGGCACCCTTTTCACAAAACATGTTTCTACTTCAACAAGAGGATTCAATCAAAGAGTGACTTGAATAATGGGGATTTCAGATACTTTGTCATGACAGGCCAACAAGATATTATTTTTGCTGAAGGGTATGACTTTCTGACTCTTCCTACTTCCCCTGTGGGTGTCAAGCCAACTGGATATCAGAAAACTTTGGCCACCCGAAACCCTTTCATTCCCAGTGCAGTAAGGACCCTGATCATGATTTTTATTTCTTTCAGGATGGGACACTTAGAGTTTTTGAAACAAAATCTCCAGTGCTGTAGACATGTCTCCCCTTATATATTGTAAACACAGGCTCAAATCTTATCTAGCAAAAGAAACAGCTGTAACAATGAATAGGAGAATTATTCTGACTTTAATAGCCACTAAATGCTATTTTCATTCTGCTCTTTCCAAAATAATATTTAGAGTACAAAACTGCAGCAGATGGCTTCACAAACTCAACTTTTTCCCTAATCTGGGGTAGAGGGAGGTGGGTATCTCTGCTGGGAATTATTGAAGAAATCCTCGTGAGTGGAATTCATTTGGACGTCCATAGGTAATATTCTTTTCATGTAATTAGACACAACTTCACAGCCCAAGGGAGAGAAACGCTATGGATCTTCCTCAAAGTCACCTGCATTGAAGAAACAAAGAACATTTTCAGCTGCGGCCTTGGGGACTTTGCCCATAGTAGAAGCATGAGACTTTTTTGTACTGAACAAAGGAGTAAATAGAGGAATTAGAAAGCAATTAAAGGTAATGATGCTTTCCTTGGATAGTTCATACACATCCAGGGTAAGATCATTCATCCTGACAGTACTGTTTAGGCAGTTACAAGTGCATATGTTCTTCCTGCATTGTGAGTAACAGCCTGTTATGGTAACCTTAACTTGGGGGAGGAGATTCATGCACACACCTGGAAGGCCTTCAGGAGGAGACAAAATAAAATGGTAACACACAAAGCTACGTCCCCTGATATTCTTGCTCGGAAGGTGTAGCAGTTTCTCAAACCAGAGAGCGCTGTGGGACACAAGGTACAATATCATTCAGTGCTACTGGAAATGAAGCTGCTGGCTCTGACTGCTGGCCACGTCCATCCTGCAGACTTAGAACATGTGGCCCAAGAGGCTACACTATCTGCCCCACCAGAGAGAGGAGGTACTATCGCAATTCCAGACCCCTTGGCTGTATGGATCTATTGCTTGGTACAACATTAAAATCCTGGACATGGTATTGAAAACCACCCCCAAATCCTGGACATGGTGGGATAGTAAAGACGTGTACATCTAAGCCATATATTTGCTAATGAATCAGTAGCCCCCAGGGACAGCAGGAGAGCCGATACTCATGAACTCTTTTATAAAAAAGATATTTCCTAATCAGCCTCAACTATTACCTACTAAGCAGCTTCCACAATTCCTGCCTTTATATGCTATGGCTCCCCAGTGCCTCCACATGCGCTCCAGAATGTAGTTGCAGATTAGCTTGCCAGAGTGATGGACCTTTGGGAGCATGGAAAGCGTGTTTTCATATGTACCAACTTTCCCATACAGAGATGGAGACTGAGACTGTACACTAACTGGTCAACCAGTCTAAACTGGAAAACAGTGTTGCCCCATACAGTCCTGAAGCTGGTAGGCACTCTGAGATGATCCATCCTCACCTCCTCATGTGTAAGGTAGAGAGGCTATAGGTCTGTGTAGAGGAGTGATGGGCCTGAGGTCACAAGTTAGTGACAGAGCTGGGCCTTGAACCAAAGCCTTCTGGCTCCAAGTTTGGTGTTTTTATTTTTTTAAATATCTTATTTGTTTATTTTTTAAGTGATTTCTACACCCAACGTGGGGCTCGAACTCATGATCCCAAGATGAAGATTCACACGTTCTTCCAACTGAGCCAGCCAGGCACCCATTGGTGACTTTTTTTTTTAATGTTTTATGGTTTTTTTATTTATTTTTGAGAGACAGCGCAAGCAGGGGAGGGTCAGAGAGACAGGGAGACAGAGAATCCAAAGACAGGCTCCAGTCTCTGAGCTAGCTGTCAGCACAGAGCCCAACGCGGGGCTTGAACCCACAAACTGCGAAATCATGACCTGAGCTAAAGCCAGACACTTAACCGACTGACCCACCCAGGCACCTCCTGTTGGTGCCTTTATTTCTTCTTTTACCCACCATGCTGACTCCAGATTGGCTTCAGCCTCTGGAAATACAACTGCTATATGGAGCCAACATGATGAAAAATGCCAGTGGATCAGACGGTTCTACAACCAGCACTGAGAAGGGGGGAGAATGATTACAGCCAGGCCTTCAAAGGTGTTCTGTGTCTGTGAGCTGGAATCTACTTTGGTCCTTAAGGAAGGCAAGCAAAGGTACCTACGTTCTTCCCCCTTTGTCTTTCTTTTCACTTTGGGTCTTCAGATCAATCCTTTCTCTACATTTCCCCTCCCAAAACCCATCTCCACCTCAAAAACTGTCTGTATCTAGAAATTTAGCTTCCTGTGGAAGAAGCTGAGCATCTAAGAATGTCGTGCAGCTCAGTGGGCATTCTTGGTGGCGTGCAATGTGCACTAGCCAGAGAGCCGAGAGACCTGAGTTCTGGCCCTAGCTCTGCTGCTGATGGTGAGCGAGTGTCCATAAGGCATTTTTCTTCCCCTGCTTAAGGTTTCTCATCTGGAAAATGAGGGCATCACACTAGATAATGTCTAAGTTTCCTTCTGGCTTAACAGTCTCTGACAATTATTATTACCTTAATCCAAGTTAGTTAACATATGGTGTAATAATGATTTTGGGAATAGAGTGTAGCGATTCATCACTGACTTATAACATCCAGTATTCATCCCAACAAGTGACCTCCTCAATGCCCCTTAGCCCATCCCCCCACCCAACACCCCTCCAGCAACCTCCAATTTGTTCTCTCTATTCAAGAAGTCTCTTATGGTTTGTCTCTCACTCTGTTTTTATCTTATTTTTGCTTCCCTTCCCTTATGTTCATCTGTTTTGTTTCTCAAATTCCACATGAGTGAAATCATATAGTTGTCTTTCTCTGACTAAATTATTTCACTTAACATAATACACTCTAGTTCTATCCACGTTGTTGCAAACGGCAAGATTTCATTCTTTTTGATTGCTGAGTAATACTCCACATCTTCTTTATCTATTCATCAGCTGATGGACATTTGGGCTCCTTCCATACTTTGGCTATTCTGACAATCATTTTGAATTACACATGGATTCATTTTGAACTTCTGTCTCTTCCCTCCCATCTTACTCTAATAATCCACCACATTTGCACCTACTAAGTTCACTAGGTAGTTCTTTTTTAATTTATTTTTTATCAGAGAGAGAGAGAGCATGAACAGAGAGGGAGGGGCAGAAAGAGAGAGAGGGAGAAAGAGAATCTTAAGCAGGTTCCACCTTCAGTGCGGAGTCCCATGCAGGGCTCAATCCCATGACCCTGGGATCACAACCTGGGCTGAATTCAAGAGTCAGATGCCCAACCAACTGAGCCATCCAGGTATCCGTCGCTAGGTGCTTCTATATGCACTTCTTCAGCCAGGAATAAGCCCAGGTGTATACATGCACGTGTGCCTTTAGTTTTGAGGAAGAAGTATTTCCCAAGACCATGTATGTGGTCATTAATTCAACATTTCTGGAATACAACTGTAGACAACATGCCCATTTCTCTCACCATTTGGGAAGCTTATTTCTGAAGGAGTGCACTGTGCAGAGCCTAAAGATTTGAAAGTAGAACTGGTTGCTGTTGAGTTGAAGGATGGTGTCAACACTTTGTGCTGGAAGGTTTTCTTCAGTCTCTCCTGTTTGTGCCCAACATTTAGCCCACACCTGCTGTCCCCATCTGAAATGAAACCAGCAAAGTTAAAAACATAAAACTCATCAAAGTCTACACTTAATATGGGTGAACTTCATGATGTGTAGATTGTACCTCAATAATCCTGTTAACAATATAAAGTTCAAAGCACTGAGCGTCTGTTCTAGGTATCTCAAGGGGTTAGCTTTTCTATGACGTTGTGAGAACTAAGTTTATACTTTAATGTGTGGTACAGGCAGTGCTATCTCACTTACTAAGGATGCCTGCTTTCCCTAGAGCCCGGTACAGGGACTAGCGGGTTACTGACATGCCCAGTGTAAAAAGGGAGATCTCTGTGCTACCTATAGAATCTTCAAGTTCAAGCACTTGCCTTCCCTAAAAGAAACAGACTGGGCTTTGCATTGAGACTGAGACAAGCTGCCTGAATCAGATGGAAGAGCCTTTTGATACATAGAAAATTAGTTTTCCTGGACTGGAGATATTTTTAGAGGCAACATGAGGGTCCACTACATCTCTCGCTGTACAGGATGGGCCATTGCTCCCCCCAGCCTGGCTTCTCCTGCCTCCACTATCACTCCTTGCTTCCCACATCCGCTCAACCCACTGTTGGCTATGGGCCAGAAAGCCCCTGTGATCCGGGGCCTGGAACACAGTAGAGCACTCCATCAACTTGGAGTTAAAATATGGTCCAAGTCACATTCTTCACTTGACTTCATTCATCTCAGCACAAAAGTACAAATCATATTCATGACATGAAAACAGCCTCCATGTTAATGCTAATGCTCTCTATACTCAAGTCAGGTGGCACGTTCGTCAGGTCAGTTGTATAAAACCTACAAAATTCAAAACCTTACCCAAACTGGCATCTTACCGGAAGAGTTGTCCAGTCGTGACCACCCACAGCAGAGGTGTATCTGCCACTGGTCCCGCACACTCTCCTTCATCACGCAGTAAAACACGAAAATGAGGAATCCTAAGTCAAAAGAAGAAGGTCACTCTTTTTCAGTTTCTTTCACTGGCTGTCACCAACACCCAGACCCAGGTCTACTCTTGTTACCATAGATATTCCTCCTAAGGAACCCCAGGGCCATTATGGCTTTCTGAGCTCATCATCTTTCTAGCTTCCCTTTCAAAGGCAGTGACGGTAAGAAGAAGGTCTCTAACGAGACTTCATATCAACCACAGTTTTCCCCCTGGGCTGCTGTCTATCTTAGAGCTTTAGACATCGGCTCTGCGATGGTAGCCCGCCTCCAACACGGCTGTCAGTGATCCCTATATCCAAGCATTTGTTTCCTTGTGTAGCCTCTTCCCACACTGTATCAGTAGAATATGGCAGAAGTGATGGATGGCATGTCACTTCCACGAATAGGTTATAAAATACCTTGTGGCTTCTTTCAATCTCTGATTACTCCTCCAAAGGAATCCCAGTGTTATATCTTAAGGAAAGCCCGTGGTCCTGTGGAGAGGCCCACAGGGTGAGGAATTGAGGCTTCCAGTCCACAGCCATGTGAGTGAGGCTTCCTGGAAGCGAATTCTCCAGAGCCAATCAAATCTCTACATTACTATAGCCTTGACTGAGAGCCTTGATTGCAACGTCATGAGTCCTTGAGCCAGAACCACCCAGCCAAGCTGCTCCTGAACTCCTGACACTCAGAAACTGGGTGAGATAATAAGCGCCGTTGTTTTAGGCTGCTAAAATTTGGGAGTAATTTGTTATGCGGCAATAAATAACTAATACGCGTGCTCTTTGGCACAATTACACCACGTGGAAACCATAAATTTGGTGCCCTCATTTTTCACTGCCAGCCCTGATTTTGTCATTGAGCGTGGGATAGAGAGAAGCTGATGGTTTCCCACCAGCAGTGCTGGCAATTTCTCACCCCCATCCTCTAAAATATCTCCTTGGGAGAAAAAAAGTAAGACTTGGGATTATCCTGCTGGAAATGCTCTGGAGGCCCAGTTGGAGTTCCTAAAGTTTGGAGGTGGAATTGGCAGAAGTGACTCCCATCGGCAGCCTGATGTTTACTCGTGGCCTAGGCTAAGTGTCTTTTTATCCACAAAGCCTTTCCAGCTATCTCAAACTGGCGCTCTTCCTTTCTGTTTCTGAGCTCCCATAACACCCTGTTTCTTGTACAGTTTGCTACATGCAGCCACATTCCCCACATACTGTCCATCTCTCCACCCAGCTGTGAAGTCTCTTCATCTTCACATTGCATCTCCCTTCACCTCCAAGTACTTTGTGTGGCCGCCCAGCAAATGTTTGTTGACTTGGACTCCAGGGCGCCTGATACACAAACTCTCACGGTTGTCTGCAACCTTCGTAATATCTCCTTGGGCCTCAAAATCTTTCTTTTGTCCCAAGTGCAGTTTGCAACCCTTCATTCTCTATACAAGGTTTGGCTTGCCCCCTCTCTGGCCAGTTGTGCCAAAGTAAATGATTAGTAATGGATCGAAGCTCTCTTAACTAGTTGTAAGTTGAGTGTGAGTCAATGGGAAATGCCCCCACAGCTCACTTCAGCTACAGCATTCGTGGAAGTCAAGAATCTTGGCCAAGGTGGGTAAGAGTCTTTTGCCATCTTGCCCTAGTTTGGCCAATTCTCCTACCAGCACCACGGTCAGCTTGGGAGGCTTTGTCTTGAGATAATGATGACAAATGGAAGTACTCAAGAATAGAGAAGTCTTGGAGTGGGAACACAGGGTGGAGAGAGATGGTAGCTATAGTTACAGATCTGAAGGGGCTGTTGTGAAAAGGACAAATTTGGCCTGTTCCGTGTGGTGGCTGGGCTAGAACCAGGAGCAATGGGAGGAGCCACAGAGCAATGCAAGGTCACACATGGTGGCTAGTGTTTACTGAGTGATGACTGTATCATAGACATTATGCTATTTGTCTCATTTTTACAGATGAGAGACTTCAGAGTCCAAGAAGTCTAGTGGATTGGACCCAGTCCCAGGGCTAATATTAAGGTGGCAGTGTCAAGACCAAATGCAGGCAGTCTGGCTGAAGAGCCCAAGGTCTTAACAACCGCCCTGTGCACACTGCCCTCAAGAAAGGGTCACCCAGATGTGATGCGGAGCCAATTAGAAGCTACAATGGTAGTCATATTATAATATATCAGTGCATCAAATCAACACACTGTACACCTTCAATTTACACAACTTTAAATGTCAACTATATTTCCATTAAAAGAAGAGAGAGAAAAGTTGAACGCTCTGCTTTATGGAACGGTGAGCTCTCCGTCTCTGGAAAGTTTCAGGGAGAGGCACGTGACTTCCTGTCACTCAAGGGGAAGTGGGATGGGGACGATCTCGGGTCCCCAGCCCCAGCCCCGAGACTCTCCGATTCCAGGTGGGAGGCAGCAATCTGGCGGCTAAACGGAATGACATGTCTCACTCACTCCCCCGAGGGCTTTATCTCCATGTAACCAAACAACTGTGGTGATGAATCGAGTAGTGTTTGCTCCTTCTGAGCAGCAACTGCGTGGAAGGCAGCGCAGCAAGCTGGGGAGAGCAAACCCCAGTCTTGGGGCATGTGGCACTCCTCTAGCTTCAGCACCAACGAGGGGCAGTGGTGACAGTAAGCACCTATTACCGTTCTGATTTCCTGCACGGAGCTTAGTGTGTTCTCAGGCTTAAAGGTTATCATGTGAATGCCAATGAGCTGCCCACTAGCTCTCCCTCACTGCCTGACAGCCTTCCCTTTTCTTTCCAATAACAGATTGATCTGCTTACTCACTAGGACACAGGCATGAGGGAAGATGTCAGGTTTTTGTCACCTGCAGTTTTATTTGTGCATCCCTCCTTCAGAAATCGCTCGTCAGGCACATCATTTTTTCACACCGGACCACAGGGCAACTCCCTCCAGCCAGAACTGCAAACTTGCCATCTGTCTTTTAAGTGGTGAAGTCGTTCGCTTGGTTCACTTCATTCTTGGTCTGAGTGTATGTGTGTATGCGTGCACGTGTGCGTGTGTGTGTGTGTGTGTGTATGTGTAACTTGAGTTTGAAACTCAGAGCTCTGCAACTCCCCCCCCTGCAAGATGGCACCTTCTATCTTTTGAGGCAGGACTAGGAACTGGAAACGCTTGGTGCTTGACCAACATGAAGCGTATCTGACAGACGGAGACAGCTTGGCTCTGTTGATGCCAGATCTGTGGGACTTCGGACTTAGTCCTCAGGAGATCCCTGGTTGGATTCTGCTTCTAAGCCACGGAGGCTTCCCTGCTTAGCTACTACTTTCTCTTTCTACCGTAGGAACAGAACACTTGCTGTTTTGAAAACATCCCTCCTTCCTTTTTAAGCTCTAAACCGTGTTGCTTTCTCGTTCTTTTCTCAGCTTCCCCGTTAACCGCTCTTGCCATAGGGTGAGTGTGTTTCTCCTCAGGATTCGTGGGTGGGGCTGTTGCTGAGGGAGAAACCTGCCCAGGCACCTGGTGCCCAAACCACTTCCGTACACATTCTACACCAAGGTATTTTGTGTCTTTTTACAGTTCGATCAGAACCTGCTTGGAAGAATCCGGTGGGACAGAACGTTTCAGCTGATACACTTCATGGCTCTAAAATGAAATGGTTTCTTGAATTGTGAGACATGAGGTCAAAAATTGTGCCTTATTCTAGATTGCTCCCCCATCTCCCAGCAGCACCTCGCAAATGGCTGGCATAGAGTCAGGACATACCAATGCATATTTCCCAAGATTCCTCAGGGGTTAAGAACCATGCGACAAAGTGTTCAGAGGTTATTTAAATGCTAGGTTAACATGAATTTTAAAGTTTTTTTCCCCCAGCAGAATGTCTCAGAGGTTTTTACCATGATAATATAGATCATCCCAGTTTAAGAATGGGAGAATACAGTTTGCTGCATTTCCCAAATTTCTTTGGCCATGGAACTCTTCCCTTGCTGGAGAAGCCTATGCACCACAAATGAACTGGAGTTGGGCAAAGGGGTTTATTAAATGGATACATCGTTAGGAGCAGTAGATGAGACCCTAACTCAACGCACTGCCCGAGTTCACTCACAGCTGCCCCGGTAGCTCAAATGAACTGGACCAAACTTGAGGACAAGACGAAGGTGGAGCAGAGTTTGAGACTCCCAGGAAATCAATGTGCGTGCCTCTTCCCCCTCAAGATTTTCCATAGGCCAAGTCAGGTTAAAATGAACATCGATAATTACTCAGGGGTAGATTGGCCAGATCCCTAGTTTGGCCTACCATTCAATCACTTCATTATCATTTGCTCCATTCACCAGAAAGTTGGAATGAAACGAAAGAGCTGTAGAGACGTGAGCTTAGGATCATCTAATTCAACCAGTCGTGGTGACTAGAATCTTGGCCTCTTGCTTTGGCCTACTGCTGTTTGCACTTGACCTTCATTCCTTCGTGACTCTCCAATTTCCTAGCCTGGCTCCTTCCCACAATATTAGGATCTCTGATGTAGCCAGAGCCTAGGGGGTCAAAAGTTGAATGTTTCTATTGTCTAGTAATTGGTATGTTCAACTGGATCGCACATTTCAGAATGTCCATGCAAGTACGGGTCTGTACACTTAAGAACACAATGTACTGATGCAATGAAGACTGTAGAAAGTATAACCAGTCAGTTTTCGATATAAACACTGCCAACTAGCTCAGGTTGAATTAGCTCTCTGGGCTTTTCTCTATATCCCCAAGTGAGAGGGAGCTCATCCAATGAAGTCCTAACATCTAGCTAATGTTTCCAATGGCTGCCTGTCTATTCTTTTCCTCCTTTCAGTCCCCAAAAGGTGAGATTATTTTCCAAACCGGCAAAGCTTTGATGGGGGTCTGGCTAGCCACAGAAAGGACAAAGAAGCATAAGTTACCTTGCAACGTGTTAAAAATGGCAAAAAGATATAAGAAAAAGATCCTCACAGGTCCCCAGGCAAAAAAGGCAAACCCCCAGGTGAGGCCAAGTAAGAATGTCAGGCTCATCGCGCCTTTGAGGTCACGGAAGATCATTCTCCGCCGGGTCCTCTGGCTTTGAGGGTTCATGGAGTTCAGTTGAGCGAGAACAGTGCAGAACATGCAGAGATTCATTAGAAATATGAGGCAAAAGTACGCCACAACCGAGGCGTAAAAGATAGAATCATCCTTAATCCAACAACTGTAAGAGACAAAGAAGAGAAGGCCGTTGTCAGGTAGGGAAACACAAACCTGTGTTTTTCAGTGAGACTCTGAGGATCACCTCATCGGTTTTATTTCACCTGAGGGCGTCTGCGCCCAGGGACAGGAACCGGTGGGACAGGAGCTCACTCACACTCACTGGGGGCACAGTGGACCGAGAATCCCAATCTCCCGAGCCCCAGCCCGAGGTCATTTCCAGAGCCGGACACCTTAGAGGATCTGCAGGAACTTCTCAGTCCAAATCCCCAGGAGGCTATTCTGTTCCTCAACAGCAGAAAAAGAAATTCCATATTTTCCTCCAAAGTGGCTTCCCCACCCCACCCCACTCCCGTCTCCACCTTACACCTGAGCTTTTATTTGCAGGATGAATTCTGCTTTGCATGATAAATATCACAGTAAAAGGACACGAGCAATGACTGGCTTTTGGGAATGCTATATCAAACAGTGACGAGACCATCAGTGTTAATGAAAATGCAACGAAAGAACAGCAGCTCCGGTTGTATTGCGCTCAGATGTGATGTGTATGTTAAAGCTCTCTCCGCGGTCTCAGGTTTGGTCGACAAAAGGGTACACTGGCCACTGGATTGATTAATGAATGGCCCTACTGTCTCTATCAAAGAAGAAATATGTGACGATTCGCATGAGCAGATACTTCGGCTAATAACATTTCCAATTACTAGAGGCAGTGCCTCCGGTGTTTGAACACGGACGAGCTTTAACTAATCTAACTGTGTGTCAACCTAGCCACGATCTCTTTTCCAGAACCAGGAGAATCCTTTGTGATTGCATCGTTCGTGTTGGTGTGGGTATTTTCACATATGTGAGTTTGCGTGTGCATGTTGGGAGGGAGGGAGGACAAAGACATTTGGTTTCCCCAATGGAGTCTGATACTTAGGGTTTCCCGACCATCATCTTCAGCCATAGATGAGGCTATAGAAGACATTTGAAAAGGGTCAGCGCTACATGTTTGGATATAGACTCGTCGCTAAGACATGTTGTGAAGTGCCCAACAGTGTACATCTGCCATAACAGAGTGTGGAAGAGAACATCTATACAGATCTGATTGCCGATAATAAGAGTTGCATCAAGCGAGAGAGACTGTGTGGCTGGGGGTTGGGAGCAGGGCTTACTTTTCATCCTCTATCCTTTTGTACGTTTGAATTTTGTAACATGTGCATGTATTACTTCTTCAAAATATAATTATAAAAAAGCTCTCAGAGCACTCTCCTTCTTACTAACCAATTCACATATGAAAGAGCTCTTTTCAGGAGTGGAGTTGGTTTTGTTCTGGTTTTGCTTTTGCTTTTGATCTTTGAAGAAGAATCTCTATTAGATCGGCACTGGGGACCCTTTAAGCCACAGAATAGGCACGGAGGAAGGACACAGGGGGAGACGAGAGGGAAGGGGGGAGAAAAGAGAGAGAAAGAAAGGGTAACAAGGAATTATAATTAGAAAGAATCTGCTGAAGACAATATAATCCTGACCCTCTGGGAACTGTCATCTCAATAGGAAAGGTGGAGGAGTCTGGGGGGCGTCCAGACCTCCCTCATTTGATTCCAGTCCAGCGGGAGATGAAATCTGTAGTAAAAACAAAAACAAAACCAAACCAAAACAAAACAAAACCAACTTGAGAGGCAACACTAAAGAGAATGGATCTGGGCAAGTCAAAAACAATTAGGAGGTGGCCTGGGTGGTTGAGTCAATTGAGCGTCTGACTTTGGCTCAGGTCATGACATCATGGTTCGTGAGTTCGAGCCGTGCATTGGGCTCTCTGCTGTCAGTGCAGAGCTTGCTTTGGACCCTCTGTCTGCCTCTCTCTCTCTCTGCCCCTTCTCTACTTGCGCGCTCTCTCTCTCTCTCTCTCAGAAATAAACAAACATTAAGGAAATGACCAGAAGCATGAAATGACATCGTGCCGTCTAAAGAACCACAAGGTAACTAGCTATGTGCCTATAAAAGAAGGTTCTGGTAAATGGCTACCTTCCTGGGGCTATGGATGAGAGCATCAAATAGATTGGGCTGATACGTTAAGAAGAAAACAAAAGATGATGAACATAGCATGATGTATAAACTCATCAAATCACTTAGCTGTACACCTGAAACTAATGTAATGTGTGTCTATTGAACTCAAATAAAAAAATAAATGCTTTTCTTAAAAAGAAGAAAAGAAAAACAACAGGACAACAAAGCTGAGCCAATTTTCAAAGGAAAGCAGTGGAGTATTTTTCAGGGGAGACCCTTGTGGACAGGTAGAAAATTTCCTTACGGTGGCTATTAGAACTCCTTCCAAATTCTGTGAGCTTTCTAAGCATAATTGCTACCGGTTCCGTAGCCCTTACTATGGAACAGGCCCCATGCTGAGCACTTCATATACATGATGTCATCTTGATTTGCATGCTACCTTGACAGCAAACATTGTCCCCATTTTCCAGTGGAGGAAATGGAAGGAAGAGGTAAAGTAAGTTGCCCAAGGTCATACAGAGATCAGGCACCTCACCATTATGTGAGTGCGCCCATGACTGCATCAAGGCCAAAAAAAAAAAGGCTGAGGCTGAGTCCTCCTTCCCCCACTGAAGCCAGCATCAAGACTGAGCCGCAGGTCAGAACACCTTCCCGCGTACCCCGATGGATGAGAGCATCATCACCTGGTACTTACAATGGAGTCGTTGAGCTTAGAGGTCCATACAGATCTTTTTTTACGCTGAGTGTGATTGCCACCATGATCCCTGGGATTCCTGGAGCGGGGAAGCAAGCCAAAGGCATCCCATTAGGAAGTGAGGAGAGGTCCTGACCATTGACTGTGGGCTCTAATACACCAAGACATTGTTTAAATGAGCCACAGATGTGCGAGCATCAAAATACCATTGTTTGCAAAATGTTTGTGAATTCTTCCAAGCGAAACATTTCTAGGAGCTCTCCAATCTGCTAAACTAAACAGCATGCCAAAGGCTCCAATACAACACCCACTGGTTATTAAAAATAGCTCAAGTGCCAAAAAATCAACTTGGCAATGGAAGAATCTAGTTTGGAATGCAGGTTCATCACAAGCTTTTCTTCCCAGATGATGTGGGCTGCCAATTTTTTCTCCTTTCCCATAGAGCCCCTTAGTTCCCGGGAACTTTTTGTCTAGGTCACCTTGGAGGAAGGGCACAAGCAATCAGCTGCAGCCTTCGGTGCTTTCTGACAGGTTTCCACACTTGCTACTAGTTTGACATTTTGACTAGATTGGCCAGCTAAAGATCAGTCAAGTCAGCCAGACTATAATAAAGCAATCAGTTCAGTCGAAGTGGGCAAACGTAATGTGAGTGACACAGGATTTAAAAATCCAATTTCGTGTACATTTGCAAAATTTAAATGAGCTCTTTATTTCTAACAATCTATTTCTCCTAAACTAAGAGCATTACACCTGCACACGTTTTAGGGGTTTTGTAAGATACTTTGCAAGCTTGTTCTAAACCCCAGAGTGCTAAGTAAGTAGCTTAAAAAACCCTCCATTGAACGATTCTACGAGCAACAGGACAGTCCCTTTTGTTTGTTTGTTTATTATGTCTTCCTTTTTTTGTTCTTTATTTAATTTAGCTTTTTAACTTTACACCCACGTTAGTCAGCATATAGTGCAACAATGATTTCAGGAGTAGATTCCTTAATGCCCCTCACCCAGTTAGCCCATCCCCCCTCCCACACCCCCTCCAGCAGCCCTCTGTCTATTCTCCATATTAAAGAGTCTCATGTTTTTGCCTCGCTGCTTTTATATTATTTTTGCTTCCCTTCCCTTATGTTCATCTGTTTTGTGTCTTAAAGTCTTCATATGAGTGACGTCATACCATATTTGTCTTTCTCTGACTGACTTCGCTTAGCATGATACCCTCTAGTTCCATCCACATAGTTGCAAATGCCAAGATTTCATTCTTTTTGAGTCCTGAGTAATACTCCACTATGTATATATACCACACCTTCTTTAT
>NW_027527807.1:3139291-3139647 GCF_008692635.1 Crocuta crocuta
GGAGTGGCAAGAGGGGGGAAGGAGAATAGGAGGGACAGGCTTCTAGTTATGGAACAAATAAGTCACAGGGACGGAAGGCACAGCTTAGGGGACGTAGTGAATGACACCACAATCGTGCTGTACTGTGACAGGCGGCAGATACACCTGCGGTCAGCAGGGCATCATGCATAGACCACCGGTCACTATGTTGAACACCTGAAACCCATGTGACATTGAGTGGCCACTATACTGCAATTAAAAAAAAATTGTTTTAATCTGTTAGGGGCCAGAAAGGAGGGACGGAGGGAGGTCTCGCATGTACAATGGAAGTTGTGAGATGCTCCCCAAGCTGTGCTTACCCTTTGGTAATTAACAAA
>NW_027527807.1:3139652-3146411 GCF_008692635.1 Crocuta crocuta
GGTAATTAACAAATTAATAAATTATCGATTAATGAACAAAGAGATCCCGACTGGTTATTTAAAAATGGGGACCGGTCTACTGCCTTGGGCAGGGATTTCAATACAGGAGTAAAACCTTTTCAACAGGTTGCAGAGCAGGCCAATGGCTTGGCCAGGAGCGGATCGGGATCTGCGCGGCACCCTGTAAGCCCGCACGACTTGGAGAAGACCGCAGGCCTGAGCGGAAGAGGTGCTCTGAGGCCATCCCCGACTCGCCTCTCCATCTCCTGGGCGGGGGCTGTCACGGGCCAGTTTATCGTTCGTCCCAGGTTCAGATGAGGTGTGGGGCTTTGCACCCCGCCCCCACAGAACAGAGCTGCAGGATATAGAACCGCATAGCTTCAGCCCCAAGCAGCCTCTTCAGCGACAGTAGCCATCTGTTTCCTTTTGTCATTCTTTTACAGTGTGTGGGACAAGGCCTTGGGAGCCAGCACCCTTAGCTNCGAGATCATGACCTAAGCGAAAGTCGGACGCTTAACCGACTAAGCCACCCAGGCGCCCCTATTTTATTTATTTTTTGAGAGAGAGATAGAGGCAGCATGAGCAGGGGGAGGGTCAGAGAGAGAGGGAGACACAGACTCTGAAACAGGCTCCAGGCTCTGAGCTAGCTGTCCGTACAGAGCCCGACGCGGGGCTCGAACCCACGAACCGCGAGATCATGACCTAAGCGAAAGTCGGACGCTTAACCGACTGAGCCACCCAGGCGCCCCTCTTACGTTCACCCTCTATGTAAGTGATCCACTGAACCGCGAAGCGGCTTCTTGCACCTTGACCGGTCATGACAGTCAGGCTGTGGGGTGCGTGCTTGACACTCCCTAAGTTGATCCTGCCTCCAAGTACCAAGTCGTAGACTTTCCTGCCTCTCCTGGCGCACCAGCAAGTGCGTGTGGACCAAGAAGATGGGAGAGAAAAGTGAGCTCTGGAGAGCAATGCTTAAGGAGCAAGTGAAGGAGGAAGGGGCTGAAAAGGAAGCTGAGGACGGCGACGCGAGAGATGAAAAGCGGACCCAGTGTTATGGACAAGCCCGTTACTGTTAGCCATCTGTGGGTTATCCGCATGGAGGATTATCCATGAAGCCTCTTCCATATCACTTTTTCAATCTCTTGGTTAACTTGAGATGAAGACTTCCAGGCCCAGGAGGAGTGTACTGACTGCTTTCAGCTCCGTGTTCCTGATGAATTCCAACATGTACTGAAACAATCGTAGGTTACGCTTTGCTTAATATTTGCCCGTCTCCGCTCCCCGACATTAGCATGGATAATAGCACCAACTGTGTAGCCAATGAAAGTGTGTGCGATGTTAATAAGCTCATTAAAAGGATGAGTAGCTAATTGGGAAGCTATTGTCTTTGCAAAGGCGGTGGAAGATAAAATCTATCCTCCCTCGGATCCCACTTAATACACATCTTCTGTGTCTCCAACACATTCTCTGAAGTCAAACTCTGGTTTGAATGGGCAAAGGGAAGGGAGGGGAGCTGGGCTGACCGTGTCAGAAATACGGGACGGCAAACCAATTAAATAGCATTTAAATTAGGAAATATCCATGCCGGGTTCCGTTCCTGGCTTCTTCCAGAGGGGAGCAGTGACAGTGACCGCCATGACGTTTAGGGGGAATCAGGGCGTGCCTGGCCCCGCACCCCTCCCCACGTGGCAAGTGCTTTCCCTGTCCCTTCCACAGCAGCACAGAGGTTACATGTCCAACCTAGAGCCAGATCTCTGCTTCAGATCCCAGTTCTGCCACTTACTAGCTGTGTGCAGTTTGGCAAATTACCTAATGTCTCTGTGCCTCAGTGTCCTCGCCAGTAAGTGGTTATAATGATGAGATCTTTCTCATGGAGATATAATGAGCACTAAATAAGTTTGCAAAAACACTTACAACAGCGTCTGGCACATGTAAGCGCCACCTACATAAGGACTACCATACAAGTAAGCGTTGACTGTTACATCAGTAATTATTTGTTGGGTTTTAGCTTCTGTAGAGGGAAGGATAAAATCTGACAGGTTCACCACAGCAGATCTTGCATTTAGCAGAGTACACCAGCAGGCGCTCGCTAAATATCTGTGGACCAATTCTCCACCATAGAGGTGAAAGGTTGAATTCAGGGGCGCCTGGGGGGCTCAGTCGCTTACACATCTGACTTTTTGGTCTTGGTCATGATCTCACGGTTTGTGGGTTCAAGCCCCGCATGGGGCTCTCACTGACTGTGCAGAGCCTGCTTGGGATTCTCTCTCTCCCTCCCTCTCTCTCCCTCCCTCCCTCTCTCTCTCTCTCTCTCCCTTTCTCTCAAAACAAATAAACTTAAAAACAGATTTTAAGTTGAATTTATAGAGCAATACAGGCAGAAGGGGAGATGCACACCCAAACACCACTGAGCCAATCCTTAATCCCTTATTGATGCTAATACCAGAATTTGGCCTTGAAGGATTTGTCTGCTGAAGCTGGAATTAGACATACACACAAGGCTTAAAGACATCAAGGCCAATGGCAGATATACTTACCCCAACCGACTAGACAAAATTTAAGGATATAATTGGGGACGTAGATGTTGAAGACTCGGACCAGAGAGACATACATGTGGACCCCCTCCAGGCCCATCCAAGTCAAAGAAACGAGCAGGAAGTAATGGAGTGCCACTGCAGCTGTGACACACAGCCCCGCGTTCTGAAATGACGCGGACCAGGAATTGACCAGAAATGCCAGGTTCAGCATCAGCAGTGCTGCGCACAGGTTGATCAGGATTTTGGAAGGATGATCTTTCCGAAGGTTGCTAAAAGAACAGTCACAGTGTTTGGTTAGGCAGGGTCTCTGGTTTTAATCAAGCATCGCCACACCCGAGCTGCCGAATAAGCAAAAGAACAAAAGAAGGGCCTGTTGAACTTGCTCGTTTTACCTTACACATACTGCATTTCTGAGCTCCCCGCCCTCTTTCCAGGTAGAGTCCAAGTATCCTAAATACCTTGACCTTCACTAACAGGAATACTACTAACCTCTCTCAGCTGAGCAGCTCCCTTTTCTTTTCTTTCTTTCTTTTTTTGTTTCTTTCACTTTTTCCTTGTCTTTTTCTCTTGGGGACAAGGAAGAGAGGAGTTTCTGGAATACTACCATTCTGTCATCACTCCTTTAGCAGACTCAAGGCTTGATCTCCTTATTATTTCTTGTGTTGTTGATTTTAGCCACGCTGACAGGTGTGAGGTGACATCGCATTGTAGTTTTGGTTTGTATTTCCCTGATGATGAGTGATGTGCCTCCTTTTCTGTATCTATTGGCCGTCTGGATGTCTTCTTTCGAGAAATGTCTGATCATGTTCTCTGCCCATTTTTAATTGAATTATTTGTTTTTTTGGGTATTTGGTTGTATCAGTTTTCTTATATATGTTTTGAACCACTGTATTGTACACTTTTTTTTTTAAATCTTATTTGTTTTTAGTAATCTCTACACCCAACGTGAGGCTCGAACTCATGACCCTGAGATCAAGAGTCACACACTCTTCTGACTGAGCCAGACAGTGCCCCAGATGTTTCTATATTTTAGATACTAACCCTTTATCAGGTATGTCATTTGCAAGCAGCTTCTCTAGAGGTAGAATATTTTCAAATGTTAGAAGGCCCCTTCATTCCTTCTCACATTCAATACCCACCCAGCACCCCCCCCACGCACATACAGTAGAAGTAACCAGTATTTTAGGTCTTGTCCCCACAGATTTAGTTTGGCCTCTACTTAGTACTTCCTATAAATGGAACTATGCAGTATGTTCTCTCTTTTTTCTGCGCTTCCTTTTTGCTCAACTCTCCGTCTGTGAGATTTAGATATTATGTTGTATTGTGCAGAAGCAGTTCCTTCTTTTTGTACTCCTGTGAAGCATCCCATTTTATGAGTATACCACGATTTATTCATCCAGTCAACTGCTAATGCACACTGGGGTTGTTTCCAACTTGGGGCCACTACGAAGCTGCTGTGAACAGTCTTGTGTATATATTTTGGTGGACACATGTACTCATGTCTCTCTAACAGTGAAATGTCAACAGCTAGATACATATTCATCTCCAGTAGGTATTGCCAAAGAATTTTCTAAAGCATCTGTGCCATTTTGCATTCCCATCAGATGAGGGGTGCCTGGGTGGCTCAGTTGGAGAAGTCCAACTCCCGATTTTGGCTCAAGTCATGATTTCGCAGTTCGTGGGATGGAGCCTCGCATCGGGCTCTGCACTGAAGAGTGCGGAGCCTGCTTGGAATTCTCTCTTTCCCTCTTTCTCTGCCCCTTCCCAGTTTGTGCACGCGCCCTCTCTTTCTCTCTCACTCTGTCTCACCCTCTCAAAGTAAATAAACATGAAAAACAACTTTTTAAAAGAGTTCCAGTTGTTCCACACCCTTTTTGGCACTTGCTTTTGTCAGTATTTTAACTTTAGCCATTCTGGGAGGTACATAGAAATACAACTGTGGTTTTAATTAAGATTTCACTGATGAGGGGCGCCTGGGTGGCTCAGTCGGTTAAGCGTCCAACTTCGGCTCAGGTCATGATCTGACGGTTCGTGGGTTCGAGCCCTGCATCGGGCTCTGTGCTGACAGCTAGCTCAGAGCCTGGAGCCTGCTTCTAATTCTGTATCTCCCTCTCTCTCTCTGCCCCTCCCCTGCTCACGCTGTCTCTATCTCGCTCTCAAAAATACATAAAACATTAACAATTTTTTAAAAAGGATTTCACTGATGAGTAATGATGTTGAGAACCTAGTCATATGGTTATTAGCCATTTGAGTAAGGGTTAGGGGTAGACCTGGATATCCTCTTTTGTAAGGTGCCTGCTCAAGTCCTTTGCCTACTTTTAATTGTATTTTCCATCTTTTTCATTTGTAGGAATATGTGTGTATGTGTATATATACATCTATATATACATACACATACACATGTATATATACATACATACACTCATATGCATTCTGCAAAAAAGTCCTTTGTCAGACATATGCATTGCAAATATCTTCTCCCAATTTGTGGTTTGCCTTTTCACTATCTTATTGGTGCCTTTTGATAAAAGAAGTTCTTAAATTCAATGAGGTCCAATTTATCAGCTTTTTCTTTTATCCTTAGTGTTTTTGTATTGCTTTAAAAAATCCTATTACAATCTCTCTCTCTCTCTCTCTCTTTTTAGAGGAGCCTGGGTTGTTGTTGTTTTTTTCATCTACCTACTTCATAATCTAATGGATTTGACCTCTTCTTACTGTGATGAATAGGAACATTTTATGAAATTAACATTGTTCCAATAACAAAAGCATCCATCAAACCAAATTAAACTTACTCAGAGCAAGACTTTATCAACTTACTGAAAAGCTATGTATGTCACCATTGCAATTCCCAGGAAGATGGAGGAGATTCCACATCCGATGTATGTTATAAGCACTAATACCTGTTCGTTCACTGCATCCACTGCAGATCTGGATAAATCCTAGGAAATGCAATATGTTGTATTTTATACATTTTCCAGAGCAAGTTTATGGTAAAAGGCTTCCAGGGATCACTAGCAGGAGGTTCTCAGGATATGTAGCATCTCTGCTATAGCTCTATTAAAACCAGAGAATATGGATGGATATACTATAAGACTATGTTGTTTATTGAGTATGGCTAGTGCAACTGACTTTGTACAGGTCATGGAGAGCCATCAACGGCACTGGAAGAACATTTAGTCCTTGGTTTTATTGTCATTAACATGTTCCACACTTAAAATATAACCAAATAGATGCGAATTTGGGGTGCAGAGTGAATCATTATTTGAACTAAGAGTCCTAAAACACTATACAGAACTTTAAAAAAAAATGTTCCTTTTCCTTAGGGCTTAAATAACTTTCATAAAATTAGGAGACAAAGTGGGCCTTAGAGATCACAGAATCCAGAAACTTCTTAACCTGAGGACCATCAAAGACCGGAAATGGCATGCAAAATCATAGGAATATATGTGTGCATTGTTCTGGACACAAGGTCCACAGTTTTCCTCAGATAGTTCTAGAGATTAAGGAATCATAAATTAAAGATTAAGAAGCACTGGTCCAGCCTGGAAGTTCTCAACCGGAAGCGATGTTGCCTTTCTCCCAGGGACATTGGCAACATTTTTGGTTGCCACAACCGGGGAAGGTGCTACTGGCATCTAGTGGGCAGAGGCCAGGGATGGTGTTAAATATCCTACAATGCAAGAACGGTCCGCAACACAGAATTATTTGGTTCAGAATATCAATAGTGCCAAGGTTAAGAAATCTCAGTCTACTCCAACCTTTCACATTTTAGAAGACAAATCTAAGGTCCAGACGCGTAACTAAGCTGATCAAGATCAGGTAGGTAGTCAGTGACCGAGCTGGAATGTGAGCCCTGGTCTTTTGACCCCTACTGTAGTGTTCTAACCAACTTGGAGAGAACTAAACACAATTCTTACAATTCAGTATGTATCAATGGAGCACCTCTCCTTTGTTGAATAAACATGGTTAAAAAAGAAAAGAAATATAAGATAGACACTTGGCCCTCAAGGGGCTTACCATTAGTAGGAGAAACAAGTCGCACACAACACATTCAGATAACACCATGTAATATATGTATATATATTAAAGTAAGTTAAGAAAACGAAGAAAGTACTCAGAAAGGGGTAGAGAAGAAGGAACACATTTGAGAGCCATTATCTTCCTTTCTCTCTCTCTCTGTGTCTCTCTTTTTTTTTTTTTTTTTAAGTAAAATCTATGCCCA
>NW_027527807.1:3146468-3148480 GCF_008692635.1 Crocuta crocuta
TATGCTCCACATGGGACTCAAACTCCTAACCCTGAGATCAAGAGTAGCATACCGAGCCAGCCAGGACCCCCTTTGAGAGCCATTTTGAACAGAAACTCAGCAAGTCCTGGTGTTAGGGACGGCCATGGAGAACTAAAGAGATTGAAAGGTTAACTAACTAATGATGACTCTGAGGCTGTAAGCCTGAATATGCGAATTGATCAGATAGCTCTTGTTCGGTTCAGTATCGCAAGTATTTAAAAAAATATATCTTTCCTACACTGCAGTCTGACAATTAAAATTTTAATGACGATGCCCTTTGGCCCAGCTATTCTACTTCCATCAATTTATCCTACAGAAATAGTTACACCAGTGTTAGAAGATAAATGAGTAAAAATGTGTCTTACAGCATTGCTCATGATGGAGAAAAACAACAACAGCTAAAATGCCTATCTATTGGGGACTGGTTAAATTCAGTGTGTCAAATCCACACAAGAAAATCCTATAAAGGTATTTTGAAAACTGAAGTGGACGGGTATGTATTTGCCTGAAAGGTGTCCCATTGTATTGTTAGTGCAATAATAATATGAATAATTTGATCCCGTTTTTATAAAATAAAAACATACATTAATATACACATAGGAAAGCAACGTGAAAGAATGTATATAAAGGTGTTAAAGGTGGTGATCTTGGGGCATCTAGGTGGCTCAGTCAGTTTTTAAGCATCTGACTCTTGTTTTTAGTTCAAGTCATGATCTCACAGTCAGGAGATCAAGCCCCATGTCCGACTCCATGCTGACAGTGCACAGCCTGCTTGGGACTCATTTCTCTCTCTCTCTCTCCCTCCCTCTCTGTCTCCCCCTCCGTTGCTCCTCCCCCCTCTCAAAAATAAATAAATAAACTTTAAAAAAAGGTGGTGATCTCCTGGGATGGGGGATTACAGGGACCTTCCTGTCATGTTTGAATTTTGAGAAGCAGACATTACTTTTACAAGGAGAAAAAATAAATATTTATTTCAATCTGCTTTACTTGGGACGGACAAAGAGGGGGCTTTTTCCCACTTGCATGCCACTTTTCTGTAACAGTTCCCACATATATTTCTGGTCTGTAATCTAATAAAAGTTGTCTAAATTCTATCAAGGAGTGATTAAGACACAACTCACCATTAAGACTCCAAAATGGGTGAGGTGGTCACACTGACAGATTGTGTGATTTACGTTTGTTTCCTTTACTTTACAGCCTGACGAATTCCATCCACCTTGCCCATCTGTGGGAGACAGAAGGGAATTTCAAAGCAATTTTGTTTTTCTCAGTAATGTTTAACTTTTCATTATAGATACCTTCCGAGCGTGTGTTATAATTAGTATTCTTTGTTAAGGGAATAAGAGAGAGGTATAGTTGAACATTGAAATTAAATTAAGTCTAATAGGTGAAATTGGCTTTTTGGGAACTTCATGCGTGGCGTACCCTGTTTGGCTCTCACTTCCTGTTCTGGCACAGAAACTTCTACAGATTCCTGCTAGAGNACAGCAGTCCTGCCACCATGTTGGAGTGACAGAGTAAGAACTGATTTCTTAGGTAACACAAATAGGAAACAGGTAGATCTAGAATGTTCTGAAGGACATGAGCTATGGAATATAGGCTGACATTTTGGCCTGCTTGGTGGCCCCAGAATAGTCATCCGAAACAACCAGTTCAAGCCAGGTCATGGTCTGTCGCTCCTTAGGGCCAATTAGAGCTCTGGTTTCCTCGACACTTGCCTAGTTTCTCCCTCCTGGGCTTATGTAGGGTCTTAAAACTAATCCTTACACCTCCATAACCTGTAGATCTCTGATACTAGCCCAGATCTAGAGTAAGACCTCCAGCGTAGCACTAGACCCGAGAGGTTATCATAAAATAGGCAGCTAAGTGTCATTAAAATTTGTCCATCCAGGATAACTCAATAGATTCTAGAGACTCTGGAGCCATAGACAGAGGGTGGGGGGGCAAAGGGTGACCTGGGAGGAGTCTGACAACTGGCATTGATGGGCATG
>NW_027527807.1:3148520-3149226 GCF_008692635.1 Crocuta crocuta
GGGTCAAGGCTCATCATTTTACAAGAATCTTATCCCGGGAGACTTGGAGAAGACCAAGAAAGGACAAGCCATCTCTGTTGTAGGAAGGGATTGGTAGTCCCACATCCCAGGGAGTCAAACAGGAAGGGAACTTCCTTTTTCTCCCAGAATTTCAAGGAGACTGAAAAGGGAAAAGCTCCCAGGCAGAGGGGCACGTAGTCGTTCCTGGCATTCCAGGGGAAATGGAGTCTGGATGGGAATACTTGGAGATTTGGTGATATCCCTGGTGATTCCAATGCAGAAGGCAAGCCTAGGAGGAGCCCCTTTTGCAATCCCTGTGCCCGACTCCTTCTCTTACTGTCCCCAGCGACTCATACCCAGCCAAGCAGGAAGGGCCCTTTGAGGCCAACCAGGAAGTCTTATCCCTTCAATGAAAAGACAAAAAGATTGGGGCCCCAAGAGACCCAATGGACTACCCAAGGTCACACAGTCAGTCTAGAAGAGATGAGGGGAAAAAAGAAGACAGTAGATATTGCCAATTTCCATGGGAAAACACAGATGAAAAGCTAGGTGTTCGTTTGTCAACTTGCTTCAAACAGCTCAAGGCTACTGTGCATTGGGTCTTCCAATTTTCCTTATTCCTGAGCTGTATGATTTTTCTAATCCCCCAAATAAGTCTCTTATCAAAAGGAAAGGGCCTTTTTTTTTTTTTTAACCTCCCAGGGCC
>NW_027527807.1:3149414-3164773 GCF_008692635.1 Crocuta crocuta
TAACTAGATATAAAACTCATATTCGTATCTTGGTCAGTCAGAGTTCTCTGTAGGGTCTGGTAAGACGGTACGACTCCCTCTCATCCAACTGCCAACTAGGAAAATGGTCAGGGGCTAAGTCTCATTGCGAGCCAGAGACAAAGCTTGCTAAGAAAAATACTTACTGTTACTCGCAAAGTCCCAAAAGGCACAATGAACTTGATCATAATTCTAGAAAAAAAGACAAATCAGAGGTAAACACCTTTCCTTGTGGTATTTACCACACAATGACAACTATACACGAGTGTTTTCTTCTCCCCGTTTTTTCGGACAGTAGAGACACACACATATACTTGGACCCTTTGCAAGTTGGTGTTAAGACTAACCCCTGGTGACTTGGGGTTTACAAGTGAGAATGCAGCATGTTACTGCATGATGGTCTGATATCTGTCCTTTAAAGTATTTGGTAAATAGGAGTAATAAGAGCTTCTTCCAGAGGTGCATCTGCCCTTGTTTCATGGACTTTCCTCACAGCATAGCTCCCAAAGCCAGTCTTCACTCCTGCCTCAAAGGAAGAAAAAGAGACTGCCTCCTGCCTCTAAGCTGGAGGAGACACCAACCTCTCAACACTTGCCAGAGGGAGAAAAAGAGCAGCAAGGAGCTGAACATACTGATGAAGTACAAAATGAAATAGACTTCTGAACAAGCCAGTGAGGAGGTTTTGAAAGTACAACTGGAATATAACAAATCCTGCCGACCATTTTTTCAGAAGAGGTCGGAATTGATCGCCAAAATCCTAAATTTGGGGGTGACGGCATTTCTCAACCATCCACAGTGTCTGCACTGCCTGGGGAGGGGGATGAAGAGGTCTTGCATTACTTTTAAAAATTTTGGGGGGCGCCTGGGTGGCTTAGTCGGTTCAGCGTCCGACTTTCGCTTAGGTCATGATCTCGCGGTTCGCGGGTTCGAGACCCGCGTCGGGCTCTGTGCTGACTGCCAGCTCAGAGCCTGGAGCCTGTTTCAGTCTGTGACTCCCTCTCTCTCTGACCCTCCCCTGCTCACGCTGTCTCTCTCTCTCTCTCCTAGAAATAAATAAAACATTAAAAAAATTTTTTTGGGGGGGCGCCTGGGTGGCTCCAGCGGTTGAACATCCGACTTCAGCCCAGGTCATGATCTCTCGGTTCGTGAGTTCGAGCCCCAAGTCGGGCTCTGTGCTGACAGCTCAGAGCCTGGAGCCCACTTCAGATTCTGTGTCTCCCTCTCTCTCTGCCCCTCCCCCACTACTGCTCTGTCTCTCTCTGTCTCTCAAAAATAAACATACATTAAAAAATATTTTTTAAAGTAGGCTTCACACCCAGCATGGGGCTTGAATTCACAACACAAAGATCAAGACCTGTGTTGAGATCAAGAGTGAGATCCTTAACTGACTGAGCCCCTCAGGTGCCCCAGAAGAGGCGCTGCATTATCTGACAAGAGTTGAAGTGACAGAATTTGAAGAAATCAAATCAGGTTACAGAATAGATATTTACTGTGATGAAAACCCTTACTTCAAAAATAAAGTTCTTTCCACAGAATTTCACCTGAACAAGAATGGGGATCCATCTTCCAAGTCCACTGAAATCAAATGGAAATCCAGAAAGGATCTGACGAAACATTTGAGTCAAACACAAAATAGAGCCAGTAAGAAGCGACAGTGTGAGGAATCAGAGAGCTTCTTCACCTGGTTAACTGACCATTCTGACACAGATGCAGATGAGTTGGGACGGGTCATCAAAGACAACATTTGGCCAAATCTGTGACAGCACTATTTGGTTCCCGATATGGATGATGAAGAAGGAGGATGCGAGGAAGATTATGATGAAAAAGAAGAAGGACTGGAAGATATTGATGAAGGACATGAGGCTGAAGGTGAGGAAGATAAAGATGACAATGTTGGGGAGTAAGGAGAGGATGAGGAGGAAGGAAAAGCTGACTAATGGAACACGGATGGATTCCAGCCTTTCTTTTGAAATTTCCTCCAGTTCCTGGGAGCCAGTTGCGGTCTTTTTTTCCCCTCCTCTTGTGCTCATTTGCCCTGTTTTTTGAAGTGTCTCTTCTCCCCTTTTCATATAAAGATTTTTAACTTATTTGGGGGGGGGGGAAATTCCTTGAGCATAATACAGTGGAAAAATAATCTCTAGCCCTTTCTGTTCCAAATTATATTTTATCCCGTCCCATCTCAACAAAAACTTGATGGAGTCAACACCACTGTGCTCTGTAGGAAAATAGAAAAACTTTCTGCCTCCCCAGCTCTGCTGGAGGCTGGAGGGTGCTAGGCCCCTGTGTAGGAGGACTTATAATTCTAGCTTTTCCCCTCTTTTCTCTGTATATTGGGCTCTGAGATTAGAGTGTTCCTATGTGAATACGAACAGTGAGCATTTACCAACATGTACCTGTCCACCTTCTCTTGTTTAAAAAAACAAACAAAAAAAACCTTTAAAAAACGAGGTTATAGAAGGTCACCAGGGGTGTCTGGCTGGCTCAGTCAGTTAAGCGTCCGACTCTTGATTTCGGCTGAGGTCGTGATCTCATGGTTTGCGAGATCGAGCTCTGCGCTAAGCTCTGCACTGACAGCACAGAGCCTACCTGGGACTCTCTCTCTCCCTTTCTCTTTGCCCCTTCCCTGCTCACATTCTCTCTCTCTCAAAAATAAATAAATAAACATTTAAAAAATAGGTCAGCAAAGGGTGGGTTTGAGATGTCTGGGTGGGTGAAGTGGGCGTTCTGACAACATGGCTTTCCCTCCGGCATGTTTACTTGTGATGTCTAATGGACATCCTTGCAGTTGAAGATGACACTTTTATAAAAAATAAAATTCTCTCCTAATGATGACTTGAGCCCTGCCATTCGATGGGAGAATCAGGAGAACCTGTGAGATCATATTTGGAATTGACGTTTGTTATTACAATTTCGCTCCTGTTTATTTTAAAATTTTCTTTTTGTTTCACTGGAAAGGAAAGATGATGCTTTGTTACAGTAAAACTAAACATGTACACACACACACACACACACACACACACACACGATATTTGGTAACATTGGAATTTGCCATGGCCTCCTGGGAAGGCCCGGGAGGAGGCTGTGGATGGGCAGCGCAGGTCTGATGTGGGGTAGGTGTTCCTTGTGAAACTTTGGAGTTTAGAGGTCACAGCTGAGATCAGGTCTTATGGATACAAAGTTGAGCTGCATGTTCACTAGGCCTAGTGAGCACTCCTGGGGCCTCACCAGCTCCTACAGTGTCCACGGAACTGGAGACAATGAGAAATCGGTTACTGGTGGACGCTTGGAGAGCCGGGGCCCCTGCTGAAACTGAGAGACCTTACCCATCTAACGTGTTCCATTTGGTATCTGTTTTTTATTACTTCCCTCTCCCACTCTTCCTTCTTCCCCTCTAGAATTCAGACCTGTGAAAAATATGCTGTACCATATGGTCTTCTAGATCGGGAATAAAGGAAACTATTAAGACTTCACACTGGACATACATTAACATCAAAGAATGGAGTCGTAGTTCATTCTTATACCACAGCTAATTTTGATCATTTAGTAATACATGCCGTATGTTAAGCCATATGACTATGGCTTTCATTCTTTGGTGATAATTAATACATATTTTAAAGCTCTCCGTGGCAATTCAAAAGGATAAAAATGTTCAATTATTTTAAATCACTTGCCTCACTCAAAAGCAAATGGAATTAAATATCTGTAGTGCGATGGACAACCAAAAGATACACCTGCCCTAGTCAGTCCCCTCTGCCAATCTGTCATTGTGCTAGAAGCCCACCATTAGTTAGTTACCCCCTGAAGCTATGGCATTATTTCTAGAAGGCCTCAATTACCACACTTCTCTGCTATCTGGAATGGAACAGTCTTCATTAAGTCTTAGAATCACATCTGTTAAGTAGCCAGTTACGTTTAACAGGAAATTCATGGAGGGGTTCTGAGGGCTTTCGATTCCGAGATGAAACTGGGTATGTTGCCTTACCTGGTTTCCTCCTACATGTTGCAGAGTAATAACCACCGGGTCAGCCAAGTTTTGAATGGATGTATCTGAAATGCTGGCACTCACAACAAAGGTGGTTAATGCTTTAGTGACATTTTTGGTCTGTAGAGGAAACATACAAGGAAGAGGAGTTCAGGTCCTGAATTTGCAATTTCTTGCATGTTAATCAGCTCAGAATTATTAATGTATGGCACTGGGTGCAGAAATAGAGAAAATAAATTTGCAAGCTGAGAGGAAATTTTTATTTTTATTTTTAAATTTTTAAAAGATTTTATTCATTGTTTAAGTAAACTCTGCACCCAATATCAGGCTCGAACTCACGACCCCAAGACCAAGAGTCTCAACTCTACTGACTGAGCTCGTAGGGTGCCCCTGAGAAGAAGTTTTTAGAAGTCACTTAGCTCATCTTCCGTCTTCACATAAGGTCTCAATTTTACCCAGCTAGAACAATGCACTAATTCCAACCATACATCCAAATATCTGTCCAAAAAGCCTTGTTAGTACTTTGTTGTTATCTGCTACTCAGTACCGCACTAGCAACAAAGTGAAACTATTCCCAACTTTGATAACTCTCTGAACCCTGACACTTCACAACATGTCTTAGTTCTAACCCCTAACCATCCTTACTTACTTTTAAGGGGCCCCTCCTCATAAGAGACATAAATTCATCATGGGTTAGTTATAAGCCACCCCTTGTTTCCTCCTTCACAGAGGCTGGAAGCAGGGTGACAAGCATCCAGCTTGAAATAAGTTCCTGAGGACGGTCATCTCCTCCCTAAGGGACCGTGTACTCTGAGGCCAGAGCATAGGCATTTTGTGTCCTCGTGTCCCCAGCATGGCCTGACATATGGTAAGTATTTTGTCTTGCACCCAAAATGAGTCAGTTACTTTGTTAGGTGCCTTCCATGTACGCGATCTTCAGGCCTTACTGAAACAATATAGGCATTTTTCAGATAAACTGAGGGTTGAGGAGGCCCAAGGACTTGGACAAAGGTCACATAGCAAGTGAATGACAGGGCAGGGAGGCTTAATAAGTGTTGGTCTAAAGGAAATAAAATAGAATGTAGCTGTTGAGATGTGCAGCTTGCTAATTCACAGGCCCAAAGTGCCACAGGCCACGGCATCAGGAGGCGAGGCAGCTGGGAGAATGCCTCTTCTGGGGCACGCGTGAAGAGATGAGAGAAGGGGCAGGTACGAGACAGGAGGGACAGGGAGAAAGTCCCCTGAGGACTTGCCAAGAAAGCCTAGAGGAGGTGAGCCCAGATGATATCCCTTGGAGAGCCTGCTGGGGCACTTTCAGAGGATGCCAAGTACTCTTAGTTCTGAGCCCTGAAGCCACTGGGGACTGGGTAATGGTGAACACAGCCTGGGGCTCTGCTGGAAGCCCCTCACTTCACGTTCCTGACCGGCTGTGTTCATCCAAAGCCAGCCTAGTGGTTCAATGCTCCCTTCCCAGAGAAATTCCCCCGGGGTAGCCTGAGGCAGAGGTGGATCTATAGCACAATATGGTGGCAAGGGCCCTGGCTGACAGTCAAAAGATGAAGTGCTAGCCCCTCTTGTTTCTTGAACGTCTCTTCTCCTCTCTGTTACACTGATAACAGGAAGAAAAGTGGACCGGGTGATATCTAACAACCCTCTCAATTTAGATNAAATGGTGGCCACGCGGGAAAAGGCGCTAAATCATTTCTCACTCTTCCACTCTTTGGATCCAGGCTCAAGTTTTACCTGTTTCACCTCTGAACCTTTTAGAGAAGTTGTTTCTCTGCCCCCAGACACTCCTCCATCCTTCTCCCTGCCCTCTTTCGTCTCCTAGCTTCTACTCCACCCCGGGTTTCAGCCAACACCTCTCTAAGCCTTTCTTGACCTCCCAGACAAGGTGGGTGTCCTCGTCTATGCTCCCAGAGCCCCTGCACCATATTGTACTTCCCTAACGCTCTGTCCTTCTCCTAAAAGATGTTAGAGAGAACGACGTCAAAGCAAGGCTGTGAGACTTGGGACTTGGGGGAAAGGGAACTAGAGGATGGCATCTCTTCTAAGTACCGCCCCTCCCAACAATCAGTGGCACAGGCCCCTGGCTCCCATGAGGGCACGCACCACATCTCTCTTGCTCACCGTTGTATCCCCAGCATCCAGCACCGCCCAAGACACACAGTATTACTATCTCATTTACTTATGAGAATTCGATAAAGACTTGCTGACTGAATAATAATTGTGTGATCACAGGAATACACTGTGTCACCTCTAGGAGGTCCGTCCCCCTCTTTGACTCTCAATATGCTCATTGGTAAAATGAGATGGGATGCTCTGAGTTACAAGGGCCCTTCCAGTTGTGAAAGTGATGGCAGCCTACCTCTACTCCTTTATCTGGCACCATGACGTCTGTAGGCTAATTTTGGCAAAGATCTTTAATCCCCTTCGATGGAAGGTGTTAGTGAATAAAAATTACTTATTAGGTGTGAAATCTATGCAAACTATATTTATCTTCTATTCAATAAGACCAACACAAGCCCCCTACAGAAAGGAGAGAAATTAAGACAAAAATAATGGTATGTCAGATGAAACAGGGAAATTTCCAGCTTACCTAAAGGGTCAGAGTGCTATGAACCGCATTTTTATTAGTTTTTATTAAAGGTTTTGTTCATTAACTCTCTTGTCCCAGGGCTAACCAATTTTTATCCATTTTAAAACAAGGCTTAATAAATATGTATCTACTGAACACATGTTGGGTACCTCGGCCTGTGCTAGGATCCATGAAAATAAAACATGTCTGACCTGTGACATATGCCACAATCTACTTAGGGAAACCAGACTGGAAACTACGTGGAAGTGTAAGATAAGAATGCAAGCAGTGGGTGAGGAGGAAAGCAGGGGCTCATGAACTCCAGGCAGGCTTTCTGGGTGGGATTTGAGCAAACTCACAGGAACAAGTAGAATTTAGATGGAAAGAAAGGGGAGCCACTAGAGAATTCCAAGAGGAAGAACACCCTACAGATGTAGCTGGAGACAATGTGTTATATTTGAGTTGGTATGTGATATGGGTGTGTGGTGTACTTAAGTGGGTCCAGTTCAATCTCCATTCAATAACTCTGAATATTTGACCATTAAAAATTCATTCCTTTGGATAGCCTCTCTAGGAAATGAAAACATACTTCACTGTTAATGTATGGATCTCTTAAACACTTGATCTTTGGAGTAAGACAGCCTGGATTTGATTACTAGTTATGCCTCTTCCTAGCTGTGTGACCTTGAGCAAAATCACTTAGCCTCTTTGTTTTAGTCCATCCAAGCTGTTAGAACAAAATATCAGACTGAGTGGCTTATGAATAACAGAAACTTATTTGTCACAGCTGTCGAGACTGAAAGTCCAAGATCAGGGTGCCTACATGGTCAAGTTCTGCTGAAGGCTTGCTTTCTGACTCCTAGATGGCATCTTCCTGCTGGGTCTTCACATGGTGGGAGGGTCAAGCAAGCTCTCTGGAGCCTCTTGCATAAGATCACTGCCCCCATGATGACGGCTGCACCCTCATGACGTCATCCCCTCCCAAAAGCTCCACCTCCTAATACCATCATCCTGGGGGTTAGGGTATGAACACGTGAATGCTGGGGGACATGGCATTCAGACCATAGCTCTCTTTGAGTCAAGGTTTCTCATAAGTAAATGAGATAATAAAGTTAATAGTGATCATCAACTATTCCATGCCGGCCCCGGGTGCTGTCTTCCCAACAGCGAGATGGGACAGAGTGGGCCAAACAAATAAACCTGTCATTAGACTGAGCCCCTAAAATAGGCAAATAATAATAGCAACACATTTACACAGTGCTCATTACGTGTTAGGCAATGTTCTAAGCATCTTCTATGTACTAACTCCTTTAATCCTTCGGCAGCCCAGTGAGGTACTACTATTATCCTATGTTATGTTAGGAGGAAACTAAGGCCCATGGAGGCTGAATGACCTGCCCAAGGTCACGCAGGTAGACTACTGCATAGCTGGCTTGAATGTGAGCCAGTCCGGCCCCAGAATCTGTGCGCATCACCCCCACACCATACTGCCTCTTTGTTTTAATGATAGGAGGGACAGGGGCCCTCAGAAAAGCCTCTGTGCAGGTAGGAAGGAGCACAAAACTGCCTGGAGTTTTGTGTCCTGGGGAGATTTGGGAGGAAAGCTCGGGCCAGCTGAGGCGGCATTTCAGCAGGAGAACTCGCTGTTCTTTTCGGGTTTGAAAACATCTTGAGGCCTCTGTTTGGTCACCAGATAATCCTTAAGGTTCCGTCCAAAGCTGAGAGGCTGTGAAAATTAAACACTGTGGAACATCATTAAAGAAGACGGGGATTCATTCTGAGGGCCGGGGCTTGTGCCAGGAGACTTGCAGAATAAATCAGAGAGGATATTCTAAAATAAACAGAACATCATGAAAATAGCAAGAGTTCATAATTACGATGAGTCACCGTATGCCACCTCGTGACAGTTACCAGTGGCAAGAACTTACCTTAAAGAGTGAAGTTTGGCCAAAAAAATTAAACAAGATGGTGTGCAAGTTGCTAAGAGGAATTCTCTCCCTCAGTGATTTAGGCAAATATATGGAAGCCAAAATCCTTCCCAGAGGGACTTCACTCAGATAAATCTGCCAAGACAAGCCGGAAATGGAAACTAGAATCATCACCCAGGAGCCTGAAGCCCTCCCAACCTCCCCACCCTGGCCGCAGCCACAACCTCAGAGCATCACGCTGTAAGGCTCAAGGGTGGGAACGAGTTCTACAAACTCTCCTTTTACGGGTATACATAAGCATGTTGGGCATGCACACGCACGCGCTCTCTCTCTCTCTCTCGCTCTCTCTCTCTCTCTCTCTGATCACAGGGAAAGACATGACCAGGGTGCACACAGACACACACACACAGAGACACACACACACTTTTTTCACTCCAAACTCATCTCTGACTTTCTCTCCTTCTGATCTACTTCCACCTGGGTACACACAGAGGTGGAGAGGGGAATGATGAATCACGTGATTTGCCCAATTTATTTCTGAGTCAGAGAGTCTTTGAAATCAGGCCCCCCTTTGCCCATACAGTTCTGAGAGGGGAAAACAAAACCTAACACAATACTAGCTAGCAAGAGGCACTTACCCCATATTTCACTAGGCAATGCTTTTCTTAAAAAGTAAGGCAGGGAAGTGAGGCGTGAGGCCTTAGGAATTCTGCTAGAGGCTCACTATGAGAAGAATTGGCTGATTTGATTTGGTAATAGTAGTTTATAAGTACTAGAACATTTTTGAGAGTGAAAAGGGGCTTTGCCAATAAACTGGGACCACAATTTGTAAGCCTGGACAATCCCAGGCAAAACAGGGTATACGGGCACCCTTACATGAATTTGCTCATTTAATCCCTTTATCAGCTCTGGGGCGTATGTTGTATCATGATATCCGGAAATGGACGCTCAGGGAGGTTAAATGACTTGTCTAGGGTCACACAGCTGGGATGTAATTGAATAAAGATATTTGCCATTTGGGCTCACATTTCCCCCATTACCCATGCTGCCTGTCAAGGAACTATTATCTAGCTAGCTGTATCCTGAGGAGATGAGGGTTTATAATATTTTGAAAAATTATTTGTGAACCCCAAAGCCATATGGTTCTTCTCCCAGCACAAATAAACTCTGCTCCGGCAATGAAGTACCACGGAGAAGTCATGATTTAGCTTCAGTGTGTAAGCAGTTTGGTACCAAGAATGCGATTGAGGTTGGTGGATTTGCTTCTCCACCAAAGTCTCTAAGAGAAAGCCCCACATGTAGCCAAAATACAACGGGGAAGTCAACATCTGCCCGCAGCATAGCTGACTAGCTTGGAATGGACTCGACTTCCCTGCAGAGAGCTATACAAAATAACCACGACGACGCAAAAGCACTGGAAAATACCCAAAAGGAGGCAGGTTCTGGACAAGCATAGACACTTAGGAAAAGGTAACATTAAAAAGCGAGTGATTTGTTTTTACAGCTCTTCACCTGATGGCAAGGTGAGACTATGAACAGCACTCAATAGGTAGAAAACTTGCTGTCGGAGTGGCATGAAGAATCGAAAAACAAAGTCCAGGGTAACCACAGTCTGTCACTGGAAGGGCAAGGTGGGGGATGGGGTGAATCATGGAAAGGAGAAATCTAGAGAGGAGGAACCAAAATTCTGAGTATAAACTCTGCCTGGCCTCTGACCCACTAATGTACAGGACAGACTCCAACAAAGACTACCCAGAATGTCCACTCCATAACAGTCACAGTATCCAGTACATAATCCAAAATTACCCCCCCCACCCCCGTGCAAAGGAAGAATGAATGTAACCCATTTTCTTTTTAAGTAGGTTCCACACTGCGTGTGGAGCCCAACACAGAGTTTGAACTCATGGCCCTGAGATCAAGACCCGAGCTGATATCAAGTGCCAGGTGCTTGCTTACATGACGGAGCCACCCAGGTGCCCCAAATATCACCCATTTTCAAGTGAAAAGACAACCAATGGAGATCAACCTGGAGGTGATGCAGATGTCAGGAGTTAGGACACAAGGATTTTTAAGCACCTGGTGTCATTACACTCAGGTATTTAAAAGAAAATATACTTGCAATTAACGCAAAAAAAGGAAATAAAAGCAGAGAAACAAGCAAAAAAGGGGACAGAATGGAAATTCTAGAACCAAAAATACAATATCAAAAATGTTTTAATTTCACTGGCTAGGTTTAAGAGAAACAGGAAGATGATAGAGGTCACTGGACTTGAAAAGAAATCAGAAATTATACTATCAGAAAAATAGATAGTAAAATGATTAAAAACATGAACTCAGCCTCAGGGACTTATGGGGCGACCTACAAAAATCTTACATACATGTAATTGGAGTCCCAAAAGGAGAGGACAGAGAGAATGGTGAAGAAGCAAAATTTAAAGAGACAATGATGGAAATTTCCCCAAGTTTGATAGAAGACATAAATTTACAGATTTAAGAATCTCATCAAACCTCAAGCAGGATAAATGCGATGAAAAACACACTTGCATACGTAAAACCAAACTGCAAAAAAACCCCAAAGAAAATATTGAAAGCATCCAGAGAAAAATGGCCTTTTACACATCACATACAGAGAAATAAAAATTCAAGTGATTACTGATTTCTGATCAGAAAATGTGGAGTGCAGAAGAGAGTAGACTATGTTTAAAACGCTAGAGGGGAAAAATGCTGCCCAGGGAATCCAGAATTCTATAGTAAACAAAAATATCCTTCAAGAATAAAGACAAAATAAAGACATTTTCAGATAAATTAAAACCAAGAAAATTCATCACCATCAGACCTGTACTACAAGAAATGCTAAGTAAATTTTTTCAAGTTGAAGGGGAATGTTACCAAATGGAACCCTGGCCTTCGGGTAAGGATGAAGAGAGCATTGAAAGTTATAAATATATACACAAATATGAAAACCTATTTTTTCTCTCGATTTCATAAGACTCTTTAAAGAAATAATTATAACATTGTCTTGTGGAATTTTGGATCTTCTTAGATAAAATATATATGACAACTATAACATAAAAGACAGAAGTGTAAATGGATGTGTATGGTCAAAGTATTTTACATGACATGGTACAATATTGCTTCTAAGTAGACTGCAGAATATAAGGATGCATATTGTAATTTCTAGAGCAACCATCACCAAAAATAATGCACATACATATAACTAAAGAGTCAGTAAAAAATTAAAATTCAATTGTAATATATATTAAAATTAACCAAAAGACATCAGGAAAAGAGGATCAAAAACCAAAGGGATGGATAGAAAATAAAATAAAATGGTAATCCCCAACCAGATCAAACATTACATTAAATGTTAAAGGACTTCACACTCCAATTGAAGTGCACTTTGAATATGAAGAAATAGAAAGTAAGAGGGTGTAAAAACAAATGTATGTAGAATAGTAAGCAAGAAAAAGCTGCAATGAGTGTATTAAAATCAGATAAAATAGACCACAACACAAAGAATATTACCAGAAACAAAGAAAACTATTTCATAATGATAAACTGGTTAAGATTAGAGTTATTATGGGGGAAGACAAAACAACATAAATGTATATTATATTTATGTCATATTATAGCAGAGTCCAAAGAGAAGTAAGGCAAAATTTGACACAGCTAAAGGGGGAAATAGACAATTTCACAGAGTGAGAGATTTTAACACCCCTCTACACTAGGAAACAACTAGTAAGCAAATCAGTAATGACACAGATGACCTGAACAACATTATCGACCACCTTGAGATCTAACTGACATTCATAGTACAACATATCCAACAACTAGAATACACCAACTGGTTCAAGAGTGCGAAACAAGTCTCAACAAATTTAAATGGACTGAAATTATTCCAAGTACATTCTGTGACCCATATGAAATAAACAAGAAATCAAAAAGCAACAATATGTGTTGGATGTTCCCCCAAATATTTGGGACTTAAAGAATGCACTCCTGGGGCGCTTGGGTGGCTCAGTTGGTTGAGCGTCTGACCGGCTCAGGACATGATCTCACGGTTTGTGGGTTCAAGCCCCGCGTCAGGCTCTGTGCTGACAGCTAGCTCAGAGCCTGGAGCCTGTTTCAGATTCTGTGTCTCCCTCTCTCTCTGCCCCTCCCACGCTCATTCNCGCGAATCAAAGAAGAAAGCAGGAAATAGTTTGAACTGACTGCACATGAAAATACAACCTATCAAAATTTGCAGACTGCAGCTAAAACAGTGCTTAGATAGATATTTATAGCTTTTTATGATTTACTAGAAAAGAAGTACCTAAAATCAATGGCCTATGGTCCCCCGTAAGAAACTAGATAAAAGAGAGCAAAATAAATACAAAATAAGTATGTGAAAGGGAATAATAAAGAGCAGATAGTAACAAAATAAAAAACACAATAAAGAAAATTAGTGAAGCCAAAAGTTGGTTCTTAAAAAGAATCAACAAAATTGAAAAATCTCTAGCTATACTGACCAAGAAAAAAAGAACAAGAAAAGAAATTAACATTATCAAGAATTATAGAGGGATTGTTACTACAGATAAAAGATTGACAAATTAGTCAGCAGGCCAATCCTACCTAAGGCTTGTTTTCATATATCTCACGCTAAAAATAGCTTTTATGTTTCATTTTTAAAAGTATGTGAGGAAAGAACGGAAAGGGACGGAAAAGAAAGGAAAGGAAAGGGGGTTAGAGAGAGAGAAAGAGCCGAAGGGAGGAAGAAAAAGAGAGAAAAAGAAAATAAAAGTTTCACCAGAGATCGCCTGTGATTTACAAAGCCCAAAATATTTACTACCTTTTACAGAAAAACTTTGCTAACCATCCCTATAAATCCTACAGACATTAAGAAATAGTTAGGAAAGGGGAACCTGGGTGGCTCAGTCCGTTAAGCGTCCAACTCTTGACTTCGGCTCAGGTCATGAGTTTGTGACTTCAGCTCAACTCATGATTTGTGAGCTCCAGCCCCTCATTGGCCCCTGCATGGACAGTGGAAATCCTGCTTAGGATTCTATCTCTTTTCTCTCTCTGTCCCTCTTCTGCTTGTGCATGTGCTCTCTCTCTCTCTCTCAAAATGAATACAAATTTAAAAAAAGAAATAGGAAATATTATGAACAATTATTGTCGACAAGCTTGATGAGTTAGATGAAATAAATTCTTAGAAAAATATAACTAACCAAAACACACAAGATGAATCAGAACATCTAAATGGCTCTATATCCACTCAATATATTGGGTTTGCTATCAAAATACTTCCCACAAAGAAATTCCAGACCCAGAGAGTTTCCTAGTGAGCACTATTAAGCATTTGATGAAGGAAAAGCAGCAACGTTGCAAATGCTTTCCAAAAGTAGAACAGGGACTATTTCCCAACTCACTTTTATAAAGTTGGCACAACTCTAATCTAAAGTCCAATAAAAAAATTTAGAAAATAATTCCAGACCAACATCCTTCATGAACATAAATGCAAAAATACTTAAAATATAAACAAGTTGAAAATAGCAGTATATAAAAATGATAATACATGGTGACCAGTAGGTTTTCTTCCGGGAATACAATATTGGTTTAACATCCTAAAATCAATGTAATTCACCATACTAGAAGAATAAAGGAGAAAAGTCAAATATTATTTCAAGAGATACAGAAAAAACATTTAACAGAATTCAACAACCATTTACAATAAATTTTTTCAGCAATCTAGGAACAGAAGGTAACTTCCTCAATCAAATAAAGGGGATCTAGGGGCGCCTGGGTGGCTCAGTCGGTTGAGCATCGGACTTCGGCTCAGGTCATGATCTCACCACTCATGGGTTCAAGCCCTGCATTGGACTCTGTGCTGACAGCTCAAAGCCTGGAGCCTGCTTCAGATTCTGTGTCTCCCTCTCTCTGCCCCTCCCATGCTCATACTGTGTCTCTCTGTTTCTCAATAATAAATAAATGTTAACAAAAAATTTTTAATAAATAAAGGGGATCTGAAAACAAAACAAAACAAAACAAAAACATGGCTAACATCAGAGTAATGGTAAAATGGTGAACACATTTCTTCTCATATCAAGAATAAGACAAGGATGCCAATTTAACCACTTCAATTCAACATTGTATTGGAAGCACTAATATCAAAAGAAGGCCAAAAGAAAGGAATAAAAGGCATAAAAATCAATAAGGGGAACATTAAACTGTCTCTATTGCCAGATGGCATTACAAAGAATGTCTTAAGGAATCTCTGCAACAGGCACCTGGGTGGCTTGGATGGTTAAGCATCTGACTTTGGCTCAGGTCATGATCTCACAGTTCATGAGTTCAAGGCCCATATCGGGCTCTCTGCTGTCAGCACAGAGCCCACTTCAGATCCTCTGTCCTCCTTTTTCTCTGCCNAAGATACAGAGAGGATCAACTTTATTTTTGTATACTTGCAGCAAATAATTGGAAAATCAAATTTTTAAAAATTCCATTTGCAACAGCATCAGAAAGCATAAAATATTTAGGAATAAATCTAACAAAAGACATATGAAACTACTCCACTTAAAACTACAAAACATTGGGGTGCCTGGGTGGCTCAGTTGGTTGAGCATCCAACTCTTTTTTTTTTTTTTTATTTTTNACAGACTCTGAAACAGGTTGAGCATCCAACTCTTGATTTACGCTCAGATCATGATCCCAGGGTTGTAGGATCAAGGCCCACATCAGGTTTTATGCTGAATGTGGAGCCTGCTTAAAATTCTCTCTCTCTCTCCTTCTGCCCCTTCCCTCACATGCACTCTCTCTCTCTTTCTAAAACAAAACAAAACAAAAACAGTGCCTCTTAAAACACTATGAAACATTC
>NW_027527807.1:3164781-3166334 GCF_008692635.1 Crocuta crocuta
CGTGCTGGATATGAAGCCTTCTTAAAAAAAAAAAAAAAGAAAAACAACCTACAAAACACTGTGATACTACTCTGCTTAAGACTACAAAGCATAAATTTATTCCTAAATATTTTATGTTTTCTGGTGCTGTTGCAAGTGGAATTTTTAAATTCAATTTTCTATTTACTTGCTGAAGTATATAAAAACAAAGTTGTCTATATCATCTAGGAGTGCACTCGTGATGAGCACCAGATACTGTATGAAAGTGTTGAATCACTATATCATATACCTGAACCTAATATAATACACTATGTTAACTAACTGAATGAAAATAAAAACTTAAAATAATAAATAAACTCTAAAACATTATTGAGGGAAATTAAAATCGACCTGAGTAAATGTTCCTGGTTGAGAAGTCTCAATATTATTAAGAAATCAATTCTCCCCAAATTGACAAAGAGCTTCAAGTCAATCTCAGTCACTCGCAACATGGTTTCTTTTTCTTTTTTTTCTTTTTTTCTTTTTTTTTTGGTACAGATTGATAAGCACACTGGAAAATTCATATGGACACACACAAGAAAGGCCTGGAATAACCAAAACTATCTTGAAAATTAACAAAGTTGAAGGACTCACACTACCTGATTTCAAGACTCCAGGAATCAAGACTGTGTGATAATGGCATAAGAATTAAAGGAACAGAATAGAAAGCTCAGAAATAGACCCACATTGGCATAAGTATTTGGTTTTTTTGGTCAAAGATGCCAAAGCAAGCCAACGGGGAAAGAAAAGTCTTCAATAGATGGTGCTGGAATAACGGGGCATCTATATGGATCAAAATGACCTAGGAACCATATACTACACCACACCTTCTCACACCATACACAAAATTTAATTTAATTTTAGGTCGATAGTCCTAACCATTAAAGCTAAAACCATAGATCTCTTAAAGGACAGCATGGGAGAATATCTTCCTGACCTGCTGTTACGGAAAGATTTCTTAGACAAGTCACAGGTTGTTCGTAAAAGAAATAGAAACTGATCAACTATACCTCATCAACGTTAAATCTTATGCTCATCAGAAGACACCACCGAGGAAATGAAGAGGCAAGCCCCAGAGAAAACATTTGCCAAACATATATCTGATAAATGCCTTGTATCCAGAATATATAAAATATACTTAAAACTCAATAAGAAGACAGACAACCCGATTTAAAAAGGGGCAAATGAGGGGCACCTGGGTGGATCAGTCGGTTAAGCCTCCGACTTCCGCTCAGGATATGATCTCATGGTTTGTGAGTTCAAGCCCCACGTTGGGCTCTGTGCTGACAGCCCAGAGCCTGGAACCTGCTTTGGATTCTGTGTCTCCCTCTCTCTCTGTCCCTCCCCTGCTTGAACTCTGTCTCTCTCTCAAAAATAAATAAACATTGAAAAAAATTTTTTAAAGGGAGCAAACGATTCTAACAGATACATCACCAAAGAAGTCACCCAAATGGTCAATATAAAATAGAAAAATCAAACTAATGTGACATTGTATATCAACTGTTGTTTAATGAAAAATCACTCCGCAATCCACT
>NW_027527807.1:3166754-3168585 GCF_008692635.1 Crocuta crocuta
CCGCAATCCACTTAGGAAACAGCATAAAGGTTCTTACAAATTTAAACTTACCATTCCTAGGTATTCACTGGAGATATATGAAAACATATATTCACACAAAGACTTTTACATGAATGTTCAATGCAGTATTTATTGTTCATAACAGCCAACCACTGGAAGCAATCCCAAACTCCATCAATAGGAGAATAGACAATCTTTGGTGTATCCATACAATGGAATATTATTCAGCAATAAAAAAAGAATGAACTATAGAAACAAATGCTACATGAAAGAAGTCTTATACAAGAGAGCACATATTATATGATTCCGTTTATATAAAGTTCTACAACAGGCAAAACTATGGTGGAAAACTATCAGAACAGTGGCTGCCAGTGGAGGTAGTTGCTACAGGGATTGACTGGGAAGGGGCAGGAGGGGAATTTTAGGGATGACAGTAGTGGTCTATATCTTGATAGGGGTTTGGAGTTACACAGGTGCACACATCTGTTAGAATTCAGAAAACGTGTACTTAGAATTTGTCTATTTCCCCATATGTAAATTTTATAATGTTTTAACCTCTATATTTAAACAAAATGGTGCCCTCCCAAATTGTTTTGATCAAGGGCTGACAGCCTGTGGCCTGGGATGGTGTGGTGTGGCGGAAAGAGTCCAGACGTTAATTATTTTTAATGTTTATTTGTCTTTTGAGAGAGAGAGGGAGACAGAGTGCAAGTGGGGGAAGGGCAGAGAGAGAGGGAGACAGAATCCGAAGCAGGTTCCAGGCTCAAGCTGTTAGCACAGAGCCTGATGAGGGCTTGAACTCACGAACCACAAGATCATGACCTGAGCAGAAGTCAGACGCTTAACCGAATGAGCCACCCGGGCACCCCGAAAGAACCCAGACTTTAAAGCCAAACATATAAGTTTGGCTAAACTTATAATGTTTGACGCCAAACATTCAAATATAAGTTTGAATACTGGTTTGGCCATTAGGCTGTGTGTCCTTGGATAAGTTACTGAACTGCTCTGTTTCCTTATCTGTACAGACAGTAGCTTAGCGCCCCTATATATAATAAGGACTCCATAAATAGAAGCTAATAATAAAATAACCTGTGAGATGATTTCGGGTCACGGGGTCAAAGTTGGTGTCATCGCACATGCCATGGACACCATTCCAACCAAGGTACTCGTCTACTAAGGGTTCTATATGAATCTTCTCTGGGATATTTGTGCTTCCATAAGGTCCTCTGAAGACTAAGACCTTTAAAAAGTACCCCGTCTCCCTCCCAAGGAGTAAATGAACGAAGACTTGGAACCGTGCATGCCCGATTGGCTCTCAGTTCCCTCAAATGTACTCACCTCAGGGTCTGCACCTTCTTCATAGGAGCGAATGCTGAAGGCCATGCCTTCAAATGTGTGGTCTACGTGCAGGACAACCAAAGCCAGCGTGCCTGCTGTCAGATTTGCCGTCCTCCCCAAAAACTCCATCTTGTGACCAGCGCGCTCAATTATCCTCAGAATTCTGCGAGGAACCACAGGTAGGGAAGAACATTACTACCTCTTTAATATAGAATGCATTCTCCTTATGGGATTTCCTCAGTGTAAGACCTTTCCTTCAGTTCTAATCACTGTTTTTATATTGTTTGGGAATTGCTAAATAAAAAGCACTGGCGGGAATATTTTGGGGATTAAAAACATCACGTACGGTGCCTCCTACAAGGCTTGGTTACTGACTGGCCATAAGGTAGAGGCAGGTAACTAGTATCATTCCCAAGCTTTTTGCCTGAGCACTGGGTGGATGCATCTTATAGAAATTGGGGGAGCACCAGGGCTGGAAAAATAGATTGGAGGT
>NW_027527807.1:3169090-3170901 GCF_008692635.1 Crocuta crocuta
TGAGGCTTGGGGGAGCTATTTATTTGAAAAGCTGCTGTGATTAAAGTCGAGTGAGAATTTGCAATGCATTCCTTCACAGTTGGGACATGAGTGGGATGATGCCACTGCATCACACAAATGCGGCTTTTGATGCATAGCTACCTGACCTTGAAAACTGGTGATAGCTACATACAAAGGAATGAATAATGAATGTTTTAAATATTATGAAAGAATTTATTTTACCAAAATATCAGTACTTACTCATTTCTCACTTCATGCAGATCAGATGCTGAATTGTTTTGCTTTCCCAAAACAGCACTGATTATTTGTAATATAGTCTGGGTTAGATTCATACTTATCTCATGACATTGTGAAATATCGGATACTTTCGAAACAATAATCTTTGCTTCGTCTTCCTCCAGAGAGGGGGATTCGTTTATTAAATTTAAAATGTGCTCTGCAACATCACCTGCGTTCTCTGGGGAAAGAAAATTGGAATGTAAAACCTGCATGACTAAATTTGGGGAAATGCCGGTCTGCTTCCTTCCCTTTAAAAAGTAAAGGCAGTGAGGACGCCTGGGGGGCTCAGTCGGTTGAGCGGTTGAAACCCTTGATTTCAGCTCAGGTCATGATCTCATGGTTCACGAGTGTGAGCCCCGAGTCGAGTCAGGCTCTGTGCCGACAACAACAACGTGAAGCCTGTCTCAGATTTTTGTCTCCCTCTCTCTCTGCCCATCCCCCACTCGTGCGTGCACTCCCGCACTCCCTCTCTCTCAAAACAAACTTTTTTTTTAAAGTGAAGTCAGTGAAATAGAAATATATACCAAGGCAGCAAAATTTACAGTAAAAAAATGCTGGACCTCAATTACTACAATAGGCAGAGTCCCAGAAAGTAGCACAGAAGTTAAGTTTTCATTCATTAAACCCTTTTTAAAATACACCAGGGAGACCTTTTTGGCACTGAAGATTATCTTGCAATTAGATTCTAATTAAGTTAAGACTTTGAGTATTGGATTGAGTTAAGTAGCTCCCACCTGTACTAAGATATCAGCAAACATTCTCAGTCTGTGTTTTCATAATCAAAGACGGCAATGATATTTTTCTGTCCAGAACCAGCAACCACAGGAAAGAGGCAAATAGGGACCAATATATAATAAAGAGCAACTTAATTCAGAGTTTTTTAGAGAGTAATAACAATAGATATGAGCTCGCCCACTTTCTTCTTCACTTTTTATTATGGAAATTTTCAAACACGCACAAAAGTGGAAAGAATAGTATAATGACTCCCCGTGTACGTCATGAATCACCTAGCTTCAACAAGTGTCAATGAAGAGCTAATCTTATTTTATCTACACTCTCACCCACCTTCCCCAACCCCAGATTATTTTAAAGCAAATCCCAGCGATATCCTCGCATCCATAAATACATCAGTAGGCATCTCTAAAAACCAAAGACCTCTGTTTGCCATAACCATAAGGCCAGTGTTTGTTAAGCAAATATGACACAAATTAGATTTTAGTTCAATATAAGCCCTATAAAACTGAGCTCCTTGTGGTGCCCTGCTAGCTTAAAGCACTCCCATTTAAGTCCAGTAGCCAAAATATAATGGAAAATAATCGAAAAACACAATCTGTTGAGAAGTCCAGAGAGAGATTACACTCATAACACACTTAGCCCAGGCTACATTACAAGTAAGTCTGTTTGGGAAGACAAAATAAATTAGCATAAACCCCCTCCTCTCTTTCTCTCTTTCTCCCTGTCTCTCTCTGCAAACAACTCTCTGTCCTTGTCAATGTAAATTAAGCAATCTTAACCAAAATTTTCAAATTTTC
>NW_027527807.1:3170967-3192934 GCF_008692635.1 Crocuta crocuta
TAGGAACTGAGTTGGCAAGAAGAATTCTCTTCGAGGGGGTGGAAGAAACGGGGAGGTTGAACAAGGTTGTAATTACTTCTAAATTAATATTTTGTCCTTGGCACATCTATCTTCTGGTCTGTTAAAGGAACTTGAGGACACAATAAGACTGAGATGGAGGGAAAATATGACGTGCTCATTCACAGATCTCTCTATTGCTCTTAGTACATTTTCAGGCTTTGGTGTCAGTGGGATAGCCAGAGCCACCTCCTTGGGGTCATTCTTTGGGCCTCAGTGGCGTGACTTCACTCCATGAAATCCCTGCTGTCGCAGAAGGAAAGTAAACAACTGGCCAGCGGGAGACTGGCTACATTGTGGAAAGTGATCGCAGGCGTTTCACCTAGAGTCCTCCGGTTTTTGAGTCAAATCCGGGACCCATCACACTCCTCGCCTAAAAACGCTGAGTCCTCGAGCGAAAGCAATGGAAGGAATCGTCCTTTACTTGTTGTAAAATGAATAGATCCCCCATTGCTTGAAACAGTTACAATTAATCTGCCGGTGATTGCAGCAATCCAAACAGTAATGTCTGTTATTTATTGAGCAATTTCTATGAGACGCTATTGTAGTTGTCTGCAACTGCATAACAAACTGCCCCCCACATGGAATGACTTAAAATAGTCCCGTATGACCCCTCATGGTTCTGTGTGTTGACCAGTGTCAGCTGAATGCTTTTCGTTTAGGGTCTCTCATGCAGTTGCTATGAGACGGCAGCTAGAACCAGAGGCAGTCAGAGATTAGACAGGGCTGGTGGTCCAAGATGGCTCAGTCACATGGCTGACAGTTGATGCTACCACGGACTGGTCAGTTGGGGCCGTCGGCCTTTGCAGTTCCGTTGAGGCTGTTCCCGACACACCGCCTCTCCCAGTGGCTGAGGCTCAGTGGCATTGCCGTATCCAGCTGGTATCAACTTGTCAGAATTAATCGTTACGTTTGCAGGAGTTTTGTGAGCTGGTTAAACACAGCCATTACTAACAATTAAACAACAGAAACTTTAAAAAAAATTTTTTTAAATGTTTTATTTATTTCTAGGAAAGAGAGAGAGAGAGACAGCGTGAGCAGGGGAGGGTCAGAGAGAGAGGGAGACACAGACTCTGAAACAGGCTCCAGGCTCTGAGCTGGCAGTCAGCACAGAGCCCGACGCGGGGCTCGAACCCACGAACCGCGTGATCATGACCTAAGCGAAAGTCGGACGCTTAACCGACTAAGCCACCCAGGGGCCCCAAACGACAGAAACTTTTAATTAAATCAATCATATGAAAGACAGTGGTGATACTCCAAACTCATCACTTCCCAATTACTTTCCTACATTTTAATAATCTGTGCTTTGGTGTTTATTTTTATCTACTGTATCTGTGTATCCCTTACCAACTTTGTGTTCAGTAATTGCATGTTGTTGTTCATATTCAGCCGCCGGAGGGTATCACATCAAGGAAACCGGCAAATGCTACAAAAGTACCTTTTCAGGCAGAGCGGGTTGTAAACGTTTTCCAGCACACCACTGCTTGGGCTTCTTATCACATGGTGTCTGGATTCTGAGAGGAGGAATCCCAAATGACAGTGTGCAAGAGAAAGGAAGCAGAGATTTCCAGTGCCCTTAAAAGTTACTCCTGCGATTGGCATAGCGTCACGGCTGTGAAATTCTGCGGGGCTAGCAACTCCCCGTTGACAAAGAGGGATTGAATCGATGGGCATTTTGGTTTTTTTTTTTTAAAATTTTTTAATGTTTTATTTATTTTTGAGAGACAGATAGAGACAGCGTGAGCAGGGGAGGGTCAGAGAGAGGGAGATACAGAATCCGAAGACAGGCTCCAGGCTCTGAGCTAGCTGTCAGCACAGAGCCCGACAGGGGGCTTGAACCCACGAACCGTGAGACCATGACCTGAGCCGAAGTCAGACGCTTAACCGACTGAGCCACCCAGGTGCCCCATTGGTGGGCATTTTGGAGACAAGCTACCACTAGGCATTATACGTACACTTTCCAATGTAATCATCACAATAGCCCTGTGTGGTGGGTACCAATACCCTTTACACAGACTAAGACATGATGACACAAAGGTTCTAACCCAGATTTTGATCCACTCCTGTTTGATTCCAAAGCTAGTGCTCTTTCAATATCACTTTCTACTACAGCATCTGTGCCTTTATCACTTTTCTGCATGGTTTGGGGGTTGGAACAGCTGTGCGTCGCAATCCTTCACCCTGACATCCTGGGAATCATATAGTTCTTTATTTCTCCACCTTGCACTATCCTTTCCCGACGTGGGAGAGACGCACACACAGGATGCACTTCGTGAGTGTGATGCATCATCCGTACCTTGAGGGTCACAAAAATGAGACAAAGCAAAGAACCCACGGACTTTGGAAATAATGGTTCCTTTCTAACTCCGCATTTAACAGAAAAACTGACAAGTTTTTCTCCAACCAAGACATCTAACGCTTGTCAGCAAGATTGAAAGCGAAAGAAAAATTGGTTCAGCGTGAATGCATTTTCTTCCCTTTACATTGTACTCAGTTTTTTTATGAAGCGCCTCATTTGCAGGGAACAGGATTCCTCCAAAGCTAATAAATTTGATAATTTATTCTCAGTTATATACATTACAGCCACCATGCAACTCTTCTCATTCTCTGCAGGTTTTTTTTTTTTAATAAAGTGACTTCTGACAGTTAATTTCCTAAAGATCTCAACCCAATGCAGTGCTTTTTTCTTTCCTTTTTTTAATGCAGTGCTTTTTTTTATGTTTTTATTTATTTCTGAGAGAGAGAGAGAGAGACAGCGTGAGCAGGGGAGGGTCAGAGAGAGAGGAAGATGCAGAATCTGAAGACAGGCTCCAAGCCCTGAGCTAGCTGTCAGTGCAGAGCCCGACGCGGGGCTCGAACCCATGAACAGAGATCACAACCTGAGCCAAAGTTGGACGCTTAACCAACTGAGCCACTCAGGCATCCCTATGCAGTGTTTTTGTTATTGTTATGGTTGCTTCCCATTTCCTCCTATGGAGAAAATTCTATTAGCATGTCTAAGAAAAATGCCTCACTTGTCACTCGGAGGAGGGAGGTCAGCATGAAACTCGGGCCTCCCTACCTCGCTGCCCACTCACTTCAAGCCGCTGCCCTCCATGTTGTCCTGACTCATGATTTCAGACCTAGAAACTACCAGGGCTGTGCTTACTATTCTAACTCTTCTAGGTATTTCTTGGCAAGGATCTCTGATTTCCAAGGAAGACAAGTCTGAGGAGTTCACTGCCTCAAGGCAATTCCCCGGCCCCCCTGCAAGGCGCTGGGATGCTTGTGCCCCAGTTTCCATCTAGACATTATGGGATGGCCCCCCTTCACACAGGGGAGCTGTGCCTGACAAGGTATGCATACACTGCAAGCTGATGAGGAAAACTGATGCCCGCTGTAAAAGCACTGGTAAGGAGAGGCAGGACTTTAAGAATAGTACTGTAAGGCGGGGTTGGGGGGAAGTTCACCAAGAGCAACATCTAGTATGCCGGTCAAAATTAGCAGACACAGTCATTCCAAGACTCTGGAGATTGAGGAGAGATCTTACAACAGACTGAGATGCATTTCATCAACAAAATCTACGGAAAGTTGGTCGGTAGGGTGGGAGGCCATGGCATTGGAGCTAGGAAGTAAGCCCGTGTCCTGAAACGCTGCCTTGTGGCTCCACTGAGTTAGGCAGCTCAGTGGTCCCTGGGGTAGAAGAACGATTCTGAGTGCATTTGACAGGCAGTGAACTTTGTCAGTTCCCGTATTTCTGAGGCCAGTCTACGGAAGATCAATGTTGGGCTGTGACAACAGCTGAATGCCAGCAGTTAGTCCCCCTTGCCCTCAATGACACGCACAGCTCCTGCTCCTTAGAGAAAACCCTGGTGGAGCATTTTGTGAAGGACACATTCATCACCCCACCAAAACTCTTGCTTTCGGTTCAGGCCATGATCAAACGGTTTGTGGGTTCGAGCCCCGCATCGGGCTCTTGTGCTGACAGCTGTGGAGCCTGCTTGGGGTTCTCTGTTTGCCTCTCTCTCTGCTTCTCCCCTGCTCGCTCGCTCTCTCTAAATAAATAAACCAATAAATAAATAAACATTAAAAAAAAAGAAATAATCAGAGAGCACCTAGCTAGAACCAGTCATCCCTGCTGGTCAGGGAGAATGGGAACCAGCCCAAAGCTGCATTTTCTAAAGAGCAGCATCAGAAGATGTATATATGGCAGGGAGGAAAGACNTCTCTGCGGGCTGGGGAGAGAGCACCATAATCTCTCGCAAATTTAGAGTGACAGATTTGTCAAGATCTGAAGGGCCCCTGAATAAATGAAGGAAAAGAGACTCCTCCAGCCAGTGACCTGAGGACAAAGCCTCAGTTCAGCCCCTACACACACACACACACACACACACACACACAAACACACACACACACACACACACAGAGCCAAATCAATCTTGAGAAAGTAGAACCGAGGTATTACATGCCTTGATATCAAAATATGATACAAAACCACAGTAATCAAAACAGGATGGTACTGGTGTAAAGGCAGACCCATAAACCACTGGAACAGAATAGAGAGCCCAGAAACAAATCCACACATATTCCATCAACTGATCTTCAACAAGAGTGACACAAATACACAATGAGGAAAGGATAATCTCGTCTACAAAAGGTGTTGGGGAAACTGAAAACTCACACGCAGAAGAATGAAACTGGCCCTTCTATTACACCGTATGCAAAAATCGACTCAAACTGATTCAGGACTTAAATGCAAGAGCTGAAACTCAAAAACTCCTAGAAGAAAACATAACGGGAAAACTTCCTGACATTGATCTTGGCAACGATTCCGTGGATATGACACCAGAAGCAACAGAAACGAAAATAAACACACAGGACCGCATCATATAAAAAGGTTCTTACAACAAGAGAAATAATCAACAGAATGAAAAGACAACTTACCAAATGGGAAAAAAAATATTTGCAAACCATATATTTGATAAGGAGTTAATCTCCAAAATATACTAAGAATTGCTATAATTCATGGGGTGCCCAGCTGGCTCAGTCAGTAGAGCTTATGACTCTTGATCTCAGGGTCATGAGTTCAAGCCCCATGATGAGCATGGAGCCTACATTAAAAAATAAATTTAAAAAAAAGAATTTCTATAACTCATTAGTGAACAAACAAATAGCCTGATTAAAAAATAGGCTAAAGAAACAGACACTTCTCAGAAGAAGACACTAAGAAAAGGCCAATAGATATATGAAAAGGTGTTCAACATCAGTCATCATCAGAGAAATGGACAACAAAACCACAATGAGATGTCACTTCGCAACTGTCAGGGTAGCTGTTATCAGAAATCAAGAGATAACAAGTGTCGCCAAGAGTGTGGAGAAAAGGGCACCCTGGTACGCTGTGGGTGGGAATGTAAATTGGTACAGTCACTATGGAAAACAGTATGGAGGTTCCTCACAAATTAAAAATAGAACTGCCATATGATCCAGCAATCTCACTTGTGTGTATGTATTCAAAGGAGCTAAAATCACAATCTCAGAGAGATATCTACATTCACATTTCATTACAACATTATTCACAATAGTCGAGGTGTGGAAATAATACAAGTCTCCATCTAGAGATGAATGGATAAATAAAATGTCACACACACACACACACACACACACAGGAATAATATTCACCTTTAAAAAGAAGGAAATCCTGTCATTTGCAGCAACATATATAAACCAGGAGACATTAGGCTAAGTGAAATACACCAGATACAGAAAGCCAAATATTATGTGATCTCTTTTTTTTTTGTAATTTTTTTGATGTTTTGTTATTTTTGAGAGACAGACAGAGTGTGAGTGCGGGAGCAGCAAAGAGAGACAGAGACACAGAATCTGAAGCAGGCTCCAGCCTCTGAGCTGTCAGCGCAGACCCAAACGGAGACACAGAATCCAAAGCAGGCTCAGGCTTCAAGTTGTCAGCACAGACCCCGACATGGGGCTCGAACTCATGAGCCGTGAGATCATGACCTGAGCTGAAGTCAGACGCTTAACTGACTGAGTCACCCAGGCGCTAGTATGATCTCATTTATATGGGGAATCTAACATAGTCGAACTCACAAGAGCACAGAGTAGAATGGTGGTGGCCAGGGGCTGGGGGAGGGGAAATGGGAAGTTCCTCATCAACAGGCATAAAGTTTCAGTTAAGCAAGATGAGTAAGCCCTGGAAATCTGTTTTACAGCATTGTACCTATAGTCAGTAGCAATACACTATACATTTAAAAATTTGTCAGGGGTAGGGAGGTGCTTGAATGTCTCAGTCAGTTAAGTGTCCAACTCTTGATCTCAGGGTCTTGAGTTCAAGCCCCACATTGGGCTCCACGCTGGGCATGGAGTCTACTTTAAAAATTTTTTTGTTAAGAGGGTAGATGTCATGTTAAGCGTTCTTACTACAATAGAATTAAATTAAAAGAAGAGAGAAAGTTGATTCGAGGTTTCCAGGGTCTGCAGGGATGGGAGGAAGGGAATGACTGCTAATGTGTGTGGGGTTTCTTTCTGGAGTGATCAAAATGTTCTGGAATTAGTGGTGACTGTTGCACACTCTAGTGAATATGCTAAAAACCATGGAATTGTGCCCATTAAATGTGTAAAGATTTTATGATATGTGAATATCTTCATAAAATATTTTTCAACTACAAGATACCGATTTCTGCTTACCAAATGACTGGAGATCCAAAAGGTTTTTATTTTTTTATTTTTTTAATTTTTGAGAGAGACAGACAGACGACAGANCATCTTGCAAATACGGGTTTTATCTCCTGCTCTTAGGAAGAAAAAAGCAGGTCCAAACACTATTCTTATACTTGAGGGTTTTTAAAAATAATTTCTTAAATGTTTATTTATTTTTGAGAGATGGAGAGACAGAACTTGAGCAGGAAGGGGCAGAGAGAGAGACACACACACACAGAACCCGAAGCGGGCCCCAGGCTCTGAGCTGTCAGCACAGAGCCCAATGCGGGGCTTGAACTCATGAACTGTGAGATCATGACCTGAGCCAAGGTCGGATGCTTAACCAACTGAGTCACCCAGGCGCCCCCAGAGATCCAAAAGTTTGATAGCTTGCTGTGTTAATGAAGGTATTTTGAGACAGGCACTTTCTTTCTTTAAATGTTTATTTATTTTTGAGAGAGCACAAGCAGGGGAGGGGCAGAGAGAGAGGGGGGCAGAGGGTCTGAAGTGAGCTCTGCACCGACAACAGCGAGCCCAATGTGGGGCTCGAGCTCACAACTGCCAGATCATGACCTGAGCTCAAGTCAGACGCTCAACTGACAGAGCCACCCTGGTGCCCCAAAGCAGACACTGTCACATCTTGCAGGTGGGAGTATAACTGGTGTAACCATTACAGACAGCATTTTAACACCATCAGAAGTATTGCCTGGCAATTCTACTTTTAGGAATTTATCCTTCAAGTATACGCCACTCATGTAAAATGACATGTGGACAATATCCATTACAACAGTTTTGTAAAAACAAAGTGTTATTGACAGTGGAAGTGCCCTCCCATAGGAAACAGGTTAAAAGAAATAAATTATGGCATGTGCATGCAGTGTAATATAACGCAGTGATAAAAAGCATGAGGAAGCTCTCCATATCCCAAAACGATAATTTCTTCAATATGTTGTTAAGAGAAAAAAGCAAGATGCAGAACAGCATAGAGAATACACACGTATATGCAAATATATGGTGTGTGTGTGTGCGTGCATGTAAATTTCCTTGTAAATACATAGAACATCTCTGTGAATATTTATTGAATGATGGGGGTCAACAGGGGAAGGAGACGTGTCACTGTATATAGCCTTTCTGTTTTTGCAATATTGAACTATGTGAAGAATTACCTATTAAAGCTGTTTTTTTAATTTATTTATTTTGAGAGAGCTAGAGAGAGCACAAGTGGGGAAAGGGTAAAGAGAAAAGGAGAGAGAGAGTCCCAAGCAGGCTTGGTGTCCCCAGTTCAGAGCTCAATGCGAGGCTCAATCCCACGACCCTGGGATCATGACCTGAGCTGAAATCAAGAGTCAGATGCTCAACCGACTGAGCCACCCAGGTGCCCCTTAAAACTATTTTAAAGTGAAAAGTAATAATTAGTCCAAAATTATAAAATAAAAAACACTATAAAGCAAAAACAAACAAACAAACACTGAGAATCCTAACTTAGCATGCCCCACTTTCACCTCCACCAATGTGAACTACCTTGTTTCTGAAACTGGGTGGTCATAAGGTAGAATTTTCCTCCACGGGGCTTGCCTGTACCCCCTCTGGCCTCAGGTCAGGCAGACAGATGGAGGTTCCCTTATTTCACTAATGTGGACAGAACAGTCTTACCATCACTTATAGTAATGTTAGTTAGATCCACAATCTTATCAGGAAGTCCTTGAAGCAGTTTGCACTGTTTCAACTTTGGTTTTTCCCACTGAGATTTGCCAGTCTCCATACTGATTGAGCTGAAAAAGAGGAGAGAGGGACCAAAAGCTTTCTCGTCGGAGAACGAGGCCAGAATAGTCTTAAAGCAAACAAAGAAGGAGCGCGCTGTGTCTTCCGCCTGCCTCTCCCCTTTGCCCACTCCCACTTACAAACACTGGGCTCTCCTGGCTGAGAGAGCAGAGGGAGGAGCCCAGTGTTTGTAAAGCGAAGAAAACTTTGCTCTTGGGGATCGAGCGAATCTAGGGTCCCCATGCAGGAGGTACAAAAAGGCAAGAGAGTCTGAGATGAAGCATGGAGATGTCCAGTGGCGCAAGAGCCGAGGCAGAGATTTTGCCCCGCTGGACGTGGCTCCTTACCCTCACTTTCCCTTCTTACCCCCGTTGTAAGAGGAAATTCATTTTAGGATCTGTCCCTGTCTCAGCACACCACCCTTTGTAGCTCACTGGCCCTCACCATCCACCCTCCCCTGCGCCTCGTCCAATTCGATCCAGTTCATTTCAAATGAGCTGCCACATTTATTGAGCACCCACTGTGTTCCAGGACCTCTGATAGTGCAGACAAACACGGCAGGGTCTGGTCCCGGGAGGAGCGTGTTGTAACTTGGTGGTTTGAGTCTGTAGATGTAACTACATCTAGTAGGCAAGTTGTGAGACGAAAAGCTATGTCAACTAAACGGACTCTGTCAAACCGCCAGGGAAGGAGAGCTCATTTGCAGCCTTTGAGCTGAGCTGGACGCTAAAAGGACAGAGATGGAGGAGGGCCCCCTGGCCCTTGCAGCAGAGAAAATAGCACAAACAGAGAAAAAATGGAGCCCGCAGATCTTGAGTACTGCATGTAAGAGCTTGGACTTCATACCCAAGTCAATGTGGAGCCAGGGCAGGGGAAGGCAAGGAGTCTACTTTGAAAGTAGACAAGGGATGATGGTAAGGACCTCCTACGCCGGGGTCGCGGTGGTGGGGCCAGAAAGCAAAGGCTTCATGTGAGCTCTGATTGTGATCACAAAACCAGCATGATTTGCTAACTTGATTAGATGTAGGAAGAGTGTAGGACCCAGTCCAAGAGGTTGTCTTCCAAAAGAGAGCTTTTAAGCCTCTGTCAAAACCTGCCGTCCTTCTGGACTGCCTACTTAAGTTAATGGCATAAACCATTAACAGCAGAGAGTCAGAGAAGAGGGACTGATGATTTAAAGAAAGAAAATGATAAGGCAAGAACAGGGGGGTGATTTAGTAGATGATTATGGCCCATCAATGAGGTGGCTTCTGAGGCCATTTTTCGAAATGGTCATTAAGAAGAATGTAGAACACGGAAAAAATGTTTGATCAATTATCGCATGAAAGGGTAAATCACATTACTGATAGGAGGGCAGTGATTCCCACTGCATAAAAGCTCCATAAAACTTAAAGGCACACGGGGAACAGCGAGACGAAAAACTATGCCCACCTAAAAAACAGCTGTGCTCGAGTGGTGGGTTTATGGGTGACGTTGTCTCTTTTGCCTTCATGAACATTCTCCTAGAACGTTATTATGTTGCGTGGGCATGCTTAATTGGGGCCAAAGGGTGAAGGAAGGCAAGACAAGAGCCAAGGGGGAGGGAGGGAGTCTGCCCAGAAGCATGGTCCCAGTCAAGTGGATCTTTGAGTACCTGAAATAGCAATTAGAACTTGGCCGATACATACCAGACCCTAGTAGCGTTTCCATCTCTATTCTTTACGCATCGAGTGTGGGCTGTCTCAGTAGGGTTGGTTCGGAGCCATTTATAGGTCCCTTTGTATTTAGAGACTGTTTCATGGGCTTCACAACTTCCGGGCTCTGTAAAATGTATGCACATTTTAAAGGGCAAAAGGCACTTAGAAGAGTCATGAACTTCCATTACGACCCATCATTATTATCTTGCCTGTAAACAACAGCAAACAAAAGAGAAAACTTTTTCTACCAGCCCATTTAAACCAGGCTTCACTGAAAATACATGAAATGCTGTCCTTCCTTAAAGGACAGCCTCCCAGTAAAACCTCACATGTAGTCCTTTTCATTAAAAGCACAGGTTGACAGGACAGCTTTTCGTCTTGGTTTTTAAGTGTTACATTTGCAGTGAAAAGAAAGTTCAAGGCACCCACACCAAAACCAAAAGTTGTCTCTCACCCGCCAGTTGCCCTCTTTCCGAGGTACCCACTGTCAATGACAGGAGACTAAAGGCTGACTTCTCCTTCTGGATGGTTCCTCCCTTCTTAATGAGCTCTGGGGTGGATTTGGTTTCAGTCAACTCCAAGTACCGACCACTGCCAGTATTAGACCCGGGAGCGCTGCTCTGATGACGGTGCCGAGGACAAGGTTTTGGTTGCCAAGTGTGGTCACATTAAGGGAAAAGTGACCCGGGCTAAGTGTGTGTGGTAAGTTCTCAGTTTTCACTTGACCACTCACTGGGCTCATGACCCCGATGCCAGAAATCTTCCCCCTCACGTGTTGACAGAGTGGTCCGGCCATCCCAGTCTCCTGTAAGGACAGCCATCAGTGCCATTTGCACTGTAGGCTCTGCCTGTGGCTTCTACCCTTCTCTGCCTTCTACTCCTCTGTCACTTGGGATCACAGTCTGCCCTCTGCTACCGGATTAGTCTGTCACCGAGGATCGTGTATTCTAATGTGGATGTGTGGTACCCAGGTTAGTCCGCTATTTTTACCGCAGTCTGTTGGGGGAAAGTAAGAGAGCTACACTAGCCCATGAGAGAAAGGCCTGACTGTTCCCAGATCACTTTCCAAGATGAATAGCCTGGCTATATCAATCAATAATTTAGCAAGCTTCTATTGGGCATCTCTTGTGTGGAAGGAGGAGGCTCCCCAGTCCTCTGGGTATTTATGCAAGAGAGACAATTCTCCCACTCCATCGATGGACTGGCCAGGGCTGGTGTCCAATGGTCTCTGGTGACCCTCCCATATTCTTATAAGCTCTTCCCAGTAGAAAGGTTGTCAGGGCTCGTGAGCACCGTGGATGAGGAAAGGAATGTGAAGACAATGCCTCTCCCCCTCAAAACTCAGGATGTCTTCCTACACACGCACTCTGAGCTTTGTAATACAGGGAATGGATGCACATGGAATATCCCACCCCCACCCAAATTACCCAGTTTTTCCACTGCGACATGTTCCGATTTCACTAACAACATCAGTTGACCTTGGGTGAAGTTTCCATGTGTGAGGTTGCCATGTATTTTCCTTCTGATCCTGCTAACCAATTCGTCGGCCGCTAAAGGAGAATTGGTCTTTAGGATGACCTGACAAACACAGCTAAGAAGCAGAGACAAAAGAACAATGTCGCACTTATGTCAACAGAGTACAGCTTGGCCTGTGGTGCTGAGATTTTACACAGGTAACTTAATGGAGAGCCTGTAAATACCCAACACTTCACATCAAGTGGCAAGCCTTCCGTAATGATGGAAGACAGCGTATGGGAATCTTCTGATAAATTTTCTCATCTGCAAAACAAACAACTCAAAGCCCATTTTCAAACGGCCAGTCTGAAACATTTGCATTCTATTAAAATCAACTAGCCATGCGTTCGCTGAGAGTTTGTACTAATTAATAGAGAAGATGGAGTACTCAGGATTCATTACTTTGGAGAAAACCTTTTATCCTTCTGGTCTCCAATTTATCCATCATTACTGCAATAAGGCAAATGGCACACGCTGAATTAGTCTATAAAGATGTGTTCTGGGGAAGGCCTATTTCTGTAATAGAAAAATAATGGAGATAACAATAATGATAGTAGCTAACATTTTTAGCACTCTCGCTCCCCATGTCTTACTCCTCATGTTATTTTCACAACAGCCTCACGAAGAGTGTTATCATTACCCCATTCCACAGATGAGGGAACTGAGACTTAGCCAAGGTCACAAATACCTAGTATATCCCGAGTATTCTGTCCACTAAAAGATATGTCATGAGGGGCACCTGGGTGGCTCAGCCCGTTGAGCACCTGACTTCGGCTCAGGTCATGATCTCGCAGTTCGTGCATTCCCGCGTTGGGCTCTGTGCTGACAGCTCGGAGCCTGGAGCCTGCTTCGGATTCTGTGTCTCCCTCTCTCTTTCTCCCTCCCCTGCTCACTCTCTGTCTTTCTCTGTCTCTCCAAACCAAATTTTAAACATTAAAAATATTTCTTAAATAAAAAATAAAAGGTATGTCATGAAAGAATAGGGCTGTGCTTGACCTTAACCGCTGGAGCAAGGTCCTCAAACATTCCACTCTTCTCTGCTATTACAACACAGAGCATTTTTAAGATTCACAGACTTATCTACACTTACCCCCCCCATTTCTATTTGCAGATACATCTTTTTTTATTGAGAGAGAGAGACCGAAAGAGACAGAGAGCAAATGGGTGAGGTGCAGAGAGAGAGAGAGAGAGAAAGGGAGAGAGAGAGAAAGAATCCCAAGCAGTCTCCGCACTGTCAGTGCAAGGCCCAACATGGGGCTGGAACTCTCGAACCCTGAGATCATGATCTGAGCTGAAATCAAGAGTCAGAGGCCCTACCATATGTTTGCACGTATAGGAGGATTAGGAGGAACTTAACGGAGGACCATGGGGGAGAAGAAGGGGGAAAATAGTCGGGGAGAGGGAGGNGAGAGTTCGACGTGCCTGTGTTCACTAAAACTTTCTCTCTGCGGCCAAGCTAATCCATGCCTTCCCCGCACTAAGCCGTACTCAGTGGGGTCTCTGTTCACCCCACCCTTCCACTTAGAGCCCATCTCTTCCCAGCTCTTCTCACGCTTCCGGGCTGTAGAGATCTCCTCTGTTTTAGACCTCTCCCTGCGCTGCAACAGACTCTTTACTCTTAGCACCCCGAACACGTCAGTGACCTTCCCACGAGCCTCTCTGAGTTGCATCAACCAGAGCAACAACGGCCGATGTTCCGGGGAGGAGCCGGACCACGGGTCTGAACAGGACCGAGGCCACTTTCCATATTGTTTTTCCACTTCCCTGCTCAGTATTCTGTGGACTTTTTTTTGATGACAACAAACACTTTATTCCCCTGTCTCCAAATTAGGACCACTTTGGACCCCATTTTCTCTTCACTACAAAGAGGCAGCTCATGAAGGCAAGAGCCCAATTACAGCATCTGTAAAATAACCACCGGGTACTTTGATCTCCTTCTGACAACTCTGACCAAGAGGCTGCAAATACAGAATTAAATGGAAGAAAAATCAGAACTAAATGTACCAGCTATGAATAAACTCAGTTCTTACCTGTATGGTACATAGGAAATTGAAGCCATGCCATGCCCTTCTCTCTGTTCCAAAATAATGCAAAAGAAAAGTACATTGTCTCTGAAATCTTTAAACAAATGTTACAATTGAGTACAGGGCTTATTGCTAACAACAGCAATCATAATTATGCTTTACATTTATGTAACCCATTGCCATTTGCAAATCACCCTCAAAAAAAAATTGATGCATCTAGTCCTCACGTCACCCCTGTGGTGTGGGCAATGCAGGGATTGTCTCCCCGTTTTCTAGACGAGGAAGCTATGTCTCAGAGAAGGTAAGTGATCCGCCCAGTGTCACACGGCTGACAGAACTGGGAACAGAATCTGAACCTTCTGGATCTAGACGCTGACATGGTGATGAAATAGTCTTGAACACCACCAAGCATTTACTGTGTCCTGTACTAAGCACTTTACAGAAATCATCGCATTCTGTCTTTACAACATTCCTGTGAGGAATGGTAATATTGTTATCCCCGTTTTATAGATGAGGAAACTGAGGCCCAGAGAGTTCAATTAGGTTGCCTGGGGGGTCTCACATTCAGGAAGTGCAAGAACAGGGGTTCTGACCCAGGCAGCCTGTTCTGGGGTCCACACTGTCANTATTATTTGAGAGCAATTTTACTCAGGTTATGTTATCTATTAGGTATTAAATTAAAAATTTCTGACTCTGCTCTTTACAGAAAGTATTTTAAACGATGACAGATAGGGGGCGCCTGCGTGGCTCAGTCAGTTAAGTGACTTTTTTAAAAAAGCTTTTCTTTTTTTTTTTTTTAAGTTTACTTATTTATTTTGAGAGAGAAAGCACAAGTCAGGGAGGGACGGAGAGAGAGGAGGGAGAGAATCCCAAGCAGGCTCCACATTGTCCGTGCAGAGCCCGATGCAGGGCTGAACTCACAGACTGTGAGATCATGATCTGGGCCGAAGTCAGAGCTTAACCAGCTGAGCCACCCAGGTGCCCCAAGCATCTGACTCTTGATTTCAGCTCAGGTCATGATCTCACGGTTTCATGATCTCAAAGTTTGTGGGTTCAAGCCGCGCATCAGGCTCTGCGCCGACAACGCAGAGCCTGCTTGGGATTCTCTCCCTCCTTCTCTGTCTGCCCTTCTCCACTCGCTCATGCACTTGTGCTCTCTTTCTCTCTCTCTCAAAAATAAATAAACATATTTTAAGTTTAAAAAATAAATGATGACAGATAATTTGGATCGCACTGCAGGCTTGACTGTGTTTTGTATAATCAAAATATTTATCTCATGTTTAAATACCTTATGGGCTGGGTGCATACTAATCCTTTCAGAGTCTAACATGGTAAAACTTTGAGGCACTGGGATAAGCACTGAGAATTGGGGCAAGGATGATTGGAGATCGTTTTGTCACGCTCTGATTTCAAATCTATACAGATAAAAGGCAGATTTACTGTGTGAACGCCAGTCTTGCCAACAATTGTGTCGCTCTTGGAAGAACCACGCTCTTTTGCAAGATGTCTACAGCCAGGAAATCCCATTTGCCATTTACAACCACCAAGTCCTTCCATGCTCCCATAGCCCACAGAATATGCCTCAAAAAAGCTGCCCTACAGATGGTTCAGAAAAGCAGAGAATGGTCTTCTTACTGGGTTCCTGTGCAGATGCCGAAGAAAATAATGTAATTTGACCCTCAATGACCATAAATGAGTTTTGCTTGATATACACTTGCGTAGAAGCACTACTTTCCTTATGTCTACTCAGGTACAAGATGAGCCACAAGTTATTTTGAAAAATTACTTACTAAAGTTTGATCCATGGTTATTTCTCCCTCAGACGTGTCTCTGTATCAAAGGCATAAAAAATATATATGTAAATGAAATACAGTGCCCAATATACAAGGACACAAGTTCAGGAGAAAGACAAGGGAGACAGAACAGTAGAATCCCCCAGCTTGGAATTCAAATACCAGGGCTCTAAGGAGACACTTCCAAAGAGCTCGGTCATTATCTGAGTACCCAAATGGTGGTAAGTCTCTGAGCAACCCCTCTCTCAGGAGTCTGTCCCATAACAGTACCGACAAGGGTGCATACAAATATATGCACAAGAATGAAATAACTGAAATGTCCATCACTAGGTAATTGGATAAATACACCATCGCACACCCATGCAAAAAGAAGTCATTTTAATGACTATGAAAAGAAAGTTGGAAAACAGTATGTAGAGTAGGCTCCCATTGTCTTAATGAATGTACGGTCCCAAATTTAGGAGTATGTGGAAGATAAGCTGACACCAGATATTGGAGAGGGTGGGGAAAGGCGGGGTTTTCTTTTTGATCTCGGCTCCTTGATACTACTCAGTATCAAGTGCCCAAGGCACTGTGTCACCTCCCCAAATCTGCGCCCCAGGCAAGTCTTCGACTAGTGAGCACTCCTTGCATTAAACATTTCAGGTTTCCTGTGGAATATTCTAACTCCTGAAAGTGCGTTAATCGGAAAATAAGGGGACTTATAAATCTTTGCACGTTGGCCATTCCTAGCCTCTAATGCCTCTAAGGCAGGATTTTTTTCCCCCAAAGTCACAGAACCAGAGCATTTAAAGCCAAAAGGGGCATTAAAAGCAACTGAATCTCATTCCACTGTTTCCCTGATTTATGTTCTTCTGTTTTGTTCTCTCATTGGCTTTACACCCTACAGCGACAATACACATTTTTTCCTTATTCCAAAAAGAGTCTATACTCAGAAGGGAAGATGTAACTCAAAATGCCGTCCCCAAATCTCAGATGGGGAAAAAAAGAAATCCTCTCTGGATAGGAACATACCCAGAACGTCCCCAAACTGCCTTCAACCCACAACAGATGATACATACCTGCTTTTAATGTGAATGGCCAGATTAGCAAGAGCAAATTCACTGTCCTGAAATATAGAATTCAACTGTAGGAGACAAAACAGATCAGTTTTAGTATTCTCACTCCTCTATCCAGCCAGGAAAGTTACCAGAGACAATGTCATCATTAACCAGCATTTATTATTCCAGTGGGTTCAACATTTCCATCTGCTCCACTCAGGTTTTCAATTTACATTTTACTGACTGTTATGGGCTGAATAGTGTCCCCTCTAATCCATGCGTTGAAGCCCTAACTCCCTCATGTGACTATATCTGGGAGTAGGCCCTTTAAGGAGGGTGGAGCCTTTATCTGATAGGACTGCTATCCCTGCAGAAAAAGAAAGAGACACCAGATCTCTGTGTGTGTGTGTGTGTGTGTGTGTGTGCACGCCCACAGAAAACGCTATGTGAGGACACAGTGAGAAGACGGCCATTGGGCAGGCAAGGAGCATGGCCTCTGAAGAAACCCACCCTACAGGCACCTTGATCTTGGACTTCCAGCCTTCAGAACTGTGAGAAAAGAAATGTCTGTTGTTTAAGCCTCCCAGTGCATCGTATTTTGTTATGGAGCCCTGGCGGACAAATAGGCACACCCATTTTCAAGCACTTATAATCATGCCGTACACACTTGATAGGAAATGCCGATGGGGAAAGACAGGAAGCAGACATGGTCATTTCCTGTTGGTGGGGTGCAAATTGATAGCACCTGTCTGGGAGGCCACCTAGCTGTAGCTATTAAAACGTGAGATGTGTGGCACCTGGGTGGCTCAGTCAGTTAAGCAACCGACTCTTGATTTTGGCTCAGGGCATGACCTCACAGTTTCTGAGTTCGAGCCCTGCATCGGGCTCTGTGCTGACAGTGCAGAGCCTGCTTGGGATTCTCTCTCTGTTCCTCCCCTACTTGTGCGCTCTTTCTCCCTCTCTCTGTTTCTCCCCCACTTGTGCGTGCTCTCTCTCTCAGAATAAATAAATAAACTTTAAAAATTGTTTAAATATGATATGTTCATGTGCTCTGATCCAGCAATCCCAGCTCTGGGAATTTGTCTTCTAGAAAACCTCAAGCGTCCCCCAAATTTATTGCAAGGGCCTATTGTCAGCATTGTTTCCAAATAGAGAAAAAAAATAAAAGTGACGTAAGTGTCCACCACTGGATGTCGGAATTTAAAAAAATACTATATTATAACCATCTAGTGAAATCCTTTGTATCTGTTAAAGTATATGAGGTAGATCTATATTTGCAGTAGGAATATGTTCAAAGATCTATGGTTAAGTGAGAAAAAACAAGCTACAGGGTAGGATAGGTGTGTGATTCCAATTATTTTTGTAAAAGGACATACATGCATCAGAGTTATCACAGGTATAGGGGAAAAAACCCTTAGTCAGTATACCCTAGACTGTTAAGAGGATTCAATACAAGAAACAGTACTAGAGAAGACATTTGCCTTCTGGGGCACGGACTTCAGTGTCTGGATTTTTTACAGAGAGTATGTATTACTCTTATTTTCAGCAAAATGCGAGGATAAGTAAAACGTTTATTGTGTAGGAGAGGAAAAAAAATAAAAACACAGAAAACAAACATAGTTAAATACAATAGCAATAGACTTTGTCATCACTACTCTCCCATTTTCTCCAATTAAGAAAATTTGGCAAAAGCCCAGAATGTGTGTCGGTGGAGGGAAATGTACAGTTCTAAACAAATTAAAATAATGACATCCCATAAAAGCTTTCGGCGCTGACACTATGAAAGACAGACCACATACGTCCTTACAGTGTTACTTAACAGAGTGGATACATTTGCAGCAAAAACTCAAAACTAATTAGCTGTAAAATGTATTATGGGTAGAAAGAAGTTAAAACCTACTTTTAAGCTACTCCGTCCATCATGTATATATATGCACATATATATAGTCACAGATTTTATATGTACCATAAATATTTAAAAGATTATTTTACCCAGTTTTCTGCAAGTTCATTTACAACACTGGTAATAGGGATCCTTGGCTCTTCATTAAAGACAGAGAAGCTCATTTCAATATTGTAGAAGGAAACTGTAATTAAAAATGAGATTAATTTCACTCATTTAGTTCAAGAAATTTAACTTCCATAAATTTGGTCAACATTGCTTGTCAGTTTGGAGAGACCAACAGTGAAGTCTCATTCTTAAATTTTGCTTAATTTACCTCCAAGGTCAAGAGACAGCACATTGGCTCCATACCCAAAAGCAAAACAGATGTGCCATCACATTTTTGTTTTAATTATTTGGGCAGTTTTCTGATTGCTATGCAATTGATGGACAATCTACAAATCTTCCAAATCCTCAATTTTCATTAGTGAACACATTTCCAGTCCATTTAATGGTCAAGTTGAATGTTATCTCACAAGATCATTCGCACTGAGAAAATATTTATTTCTCCCTGTGCTTTTCTTTTCTACTTCATATTTGTCTCTATACCCCTCTTTCTCTTGTCTGTCCTATCAAACTTCAAGTTTTGAGTGTTAAAAGTTGAAGGGACATCCCAGATTTGAATGATATGGAAGCCAAATACTCCCTGGCCATGAGTAAGCATCCCAAGCCAGCCGGAGGTGGAGACTGGAGAAGCTGAGGCCTATATAAGAGGAATTCAAAAAGGCAGCCTAGAATATCTCCTGGCATTTGATGGTTTGCAGTCATCATGTCATACCTAAGGCCATATAATTCTCTACTGGGAGAGGGTAAAGTTCCTGACTGATGTTCACAATGGCAGAGACAGAGTATCAGGAACAAAACGATGGAAGGCATGTTTAGAAACGTCATACTGAATGAAAAGATACATTTGCATTATATTTAAATAAAGCAGAGATAAGCAAGATGGCTGGAGAATACTGTGTTTAGACAAGATATCCACTGTACCCACTGTCTTTTTATAGTAATTTCGACACCCAATGTGGGACTCGAACTCACAACCCTGAGATCAAGAGTCACATGCTCTACCAACTGAGCCAGCTAGCTGTCCCCTGGACCCACTGTCTGAAGCAGATAAGAAACACTTGTGCCCTTCTTTATCCTTTTCTGCCTTCAGAGAACGGCCACCTTAGAGAACATGTGACCTGTTGCACATGCATTCTATGAGTGATACGCTGCACATATTCTAGAACAAACCTGTGGACTCAGCGGCAATAAGTGAAGTTGATGTTTCCATAGATATAAAAGAAGTTGTGGAGTCCAGCCAGATTGTCCCAGAAGAGGAAGAGAGTAGTGAAGGCACAGTTGCTGAGGAAAGGGGTGTTACTCTGGTGGATGTGAGTGGAAATGAGGCTCCAGTAGCAGTAGGTGTCTTGGTGGTTATATTTGGAAGGGAATCCAGTGTGGGCTTAGGAAGAAATAAAGTAGAGGATGCTGATGCAGCTGGGATTCTGTTCCATGCAGATGTCACTGCAGCGCTGTGCAGATGCATGGAACTAATAGATAGGGTGTGGTCAGTTGCAGGAGGTGACCTACTCATTTTGCCAGAGGGTAGAGGTTGAGACACAGTCTTGGAGTTGGCAGTCACAGTGGTTCTGGAAGATGCCCCAGGAGATTTGGAAATGTATACACTGTCGTCTGTGATTTTAACAGACAGAGGGAGAGAAGTTTGGGAGCCAGTAGTGATACTGCCCACTGCAGGCATAGGAGTGTTTTTGGTGACTGTGGTGCTTACAGTAGCAAAGGGTGGTGTTGTAAAGTTAGTGAATGAGGGTGTTGATGTCCTGTCAGAAGTCAGAAATGTGGACTCTGACAACTCAACTGTAGACGAAGTTATAATGTGAGGAGTACTGGATACAGTTGCCAGTGGAGAACCCAAAGGGAGAGTAGATGAAATCCAAGCCACCATGGGTGAACTAGTGGCCTTTGAAAGTATAGATCCTGAAGTAGCACCAGAATGATTCGATGGGAGTGTGGTCCTAGGAGTTACAGATGTAGCTGTTTTCTCAAATGGGTGCTTCATATCAGTCAAAGTGATAGGGAAAGATCTTGAAGATATTGATGATGAAGGACTGTCAGACATCCCCAAGGTAGGAAGCATTTCTGACGTGGAAACTGATGACTTTGCCGTAACATCTCCGGATACAAGACCAGTCTGAGGGGCTGTGAATGTTGACAAAGACCCAGGCACGAGGTATGGAATCTCTGTTTCCATTTCGTGGCGTGTAGGTATATGAGTACTGGCAAAAATCGGAAATTGAGAACCTTTAGCTGTGGGTGTGTTCCAGGAAGTCGTAAGCAGAGACTGGGTGTTACTAGGTGTGGTTCTTGTTCCCAGAATTGGAAATTCGACCACTTGGGATGTAAGAGGAAGAAAAGTCTTTGGAGTAGAGAATTTGGCCTCAGTGTGATGAGGTGAAAAAAGAAATGATGTCAAAGAGGGTGGAGTCGCAATGGATGGAGTCCATGGAGGGTACGAAACAGGAGTAGTCACAGATGTGGCACCTTTTGTTGGTTCCTCTGTTGAAGTATTTTCTGACAAAGAAGTCATCTTTTCTGTATTTGAAGACAGGTAAGTGGTGGCTTTTATACTTTTTGTGTATCCAGGAGTGCTCTTAAAGCTAGACAAAGATGGGGACACCTGAATATTCAAGGAAGTATGGAGATCATATGATGGAGTAGATGAGAGCACACTTTCAAAGGCATCAGTTCCAGAATAAGAATTTGTGAGAGCTGTTACTCTACTGCTGCTTACAGGAAATAGGGAGTCATTGGTCGTCCCAGATAACGTGCCCAGAGTTGCAATCTCATCTCTTTGTGATGACTGTTGGGTTATTGCTAGAAATGGCAAAAATGTGGTCTTTGGGATGGAAGAAATGGCTTCAGTGTTCCTAGAGCTGAGTAGAGAGGAGGCAACGGTGCCTACAGATGGAGCCGCTATCCCCGCCATAAGAGTGGTTGGAATGGTTTTCACAGAGGGAAACGCTGACTCTGTTGGAGAGGAGAAGTATGTAGGCGTGATCCTGGAGGACACCTCTGTCACTTCTGAAGTAATGAAAGCAGGGGAAGACAGTGTGCTTTCTGAAGTAGGCCTAGGTATGGCATCCAGTGTAGATGTTGGTATGATCATGGTAGTCCTAGGGGTAGTTGAAGACCATAATGAAGAGAATGATCCAACTGGTGCGGAAGTGTCAAAAGAGACAGCTGAAGGTGACAAAGCAGAGCCATTAACTGACACTGAGGACATGTCAGACATAGGCCCAGAAGTGGCTGGGGAGGGACTTTTCAAACAATCTGGGAGCGCTGTTTTAGAAGATTTAGTAACTAGTGTTGTGGGAGTTTCAGAAACTTTTTCGGAGCCAAAGGCAGTGGCACTAACTGGCTGTGAGGACATCTGGTAGATAGGAATGGAGGTTGCCATTGGGGT
>NW_027527807.1:3192954-3197388 GCF_008692635.1 Crocuta crocuta
AAGGGCTGTAGTGATCCCGCCAGTAGAGACAAGTGTAAAACTCGCACTAGATAGTCCAGTTGTAGAAAAAGGCAGGAACTCAGGGGAGGTCTGTGTGCTTTCAGAAATGGGAGAGGCAACTGAAGTCATCTCAGTTTGAATCTTAGAGGAAAGCAAGTTTGACAGAGTTGTGTTGATATTTACAGGATTTGGTATTCTGGTTGTCCTGGAAGTTATGGTACCTACAAATGAAGTATCCTGATGGTAGGAGAAAGTGGGAGTCACCGAGGTGGCACTTACTATCATTTTCTCAGTCCCGGGAGTATACACTGAAAGGGCACTCGTGCCTTCTTTTTCAGGAGACAGAAATGTGGTAGTTCTCAGAGCTTGTGAAGGAAAAGCTGTTTTCCCAAGACTGGTAGACATTTCTGGAATGTGAGCATCTACTGTGTGGCTTGAGGGAGAGGTAGATGTAGTCTGCATACTCCCAGAAGTGGGAGATGAAGCTGAAATCTGGTCAGGTGGAGTTGTAAGTGGGAAGTCTGCAGGTGAAGGTGTTTGGTGACTGGAAATTGTTGTGCTCTCAGCAAATCCTGTATCTGTCATTTCCAAGGATGAAGTACTCTGGGAGTCTGAAATAAAAGGATTCTTTGATGGGGACATTTCTGTCACCACCATAGTTCTAGAGGTGTTTCCCAGAGATGTGGTCACCTGCTCTTTGCCAGAAGATAAGGTAGAAACATCAGCCACTAATAGGGTGGGGGCCAGTGTGTTTCCCAGATGTGTTGAAGGCTGAAAACTGTGATCATCTACTGAAGTAGTAAGCTTATTGGTAGAGGTGTGTGAGGACGTGCTCTTATCAACAACAGAGGTTTCTGTGGTGCTAGTAGCCAAGCTAACAACATCCCCACTACTGGTGAGAGTGTACGGAAGGCTGAGAGCACGGGTAGAAGTCTCCTCCATTTGAGACACAGGTTGGGTCATTACTGGTGTAGACACAGATGAGATCACATGGGTGGAGGACAAAACAGGAATGTTGTCAGAGAGAGATTTAGAGCAGACAAGGGTGGGTGTCAATGGGGTTACTGTGTCAGCTGAGGTGAAGAGATGGGTGGTCTCAGCCTTAGTTGCCACAGGAGTGGGGGGTCTCCACGAGGGGGCTGGAGTTTCTGTCAGAGAGAGGACTGTCATGGGTGTCTTCCTGACAGAGGTCACTGTGGCTTCAGAAGTGGTATGAATCGAGGGTCTGTGTGTAGGCACAGTATCGCTGGGTGCAGAAGCAGTCTGACCCGAACGGGACACCGATGCTGTGGTCACAGAAGCTGATGGCACAGGGGCTGCTGAGGAATGGGTAGCTGTAGGCTGTGGAGGCAAGATGCCAGCAGACAAGGACATAGCTGTCATCTCTATAGGGACAGTGGCAAAACCGGTCCCCAAAATCATTGCAGTGGAAGCACCCAGGGCTTCAGGGAATGTCTGTGTGCTCCCTGAACTGGGAGATGGAGTTGGATTCTCCTCAGGGGGAGCCTCTGAAGTCCAACGTGCTGCATAGGTATGGGTGGAATTAGAGATTTCTGTGGTTCCATCATATGAGCTCTCAGGTGTAGTTTTCATCGATTTTGTAGAAAGCCCACTTCCTCTTACCTCAGTAGTTGCAGTTTTATTATCCAATGGGGTAGTCAACTTTTCTACACCAGGAAAAGGGGAAGTGGTGGCAGAAGCTGTTACCATTTGTGCAGATTCATCTGTTGCCTCCAGCATTGTTGCAAATGGAGAAAGATCCATTGTCACTGCTCTAGTTGACCTTCTCTCAAGAGAATGGGAAGTTGTTTCCTTCCTTGTCACAGTAGCATCATATCTTTGTGTTTTTGTGGACTCTGCTACGGGGGCTGTTGTCCCTCCAAGTGCAAGTGTGCCCTTTGTCTCTGTTAGTATGGTCTCAGAAGCGCTCTCCTCAGTAGAAAAATGTGGTTCAATGTAAGCAACGGTAGATCCAGCTACTGGTGGAACAACCGTCTCCTTTGGCGTTGAAAGGACCTCACTTCCAGCTGCTGTGTACGTAGGGGTAGTTGTTAGTAGTAAGGTGGTAAGTTTAAACTCAGGCAATGCGGTTACAGATGTGGTTCTTGAAACTGTGGAGAAGTTAGCAAACCATGAAGTGGTCAATTTGGATAGAGCTGTTGTGGATCTGTCTGCAGTAGTATCCGCAGTAATAATAGCATCAGCGATAGTGGTAGCCCCACTTGCTGAGGGTGCTTCTGGTGAGATAATAATGGTAGTAGTTGTGGATGAATGTTCTGCGTTAGAAGCACTCCCATGGAATTCCAGGGTCAGCAGGGTCTGGTCTGGCCTGGAAGTCCAAGTGGTTTCACTGGTGGAGAATGAATGGGCACCATCGCCAGTTATGGATGTGGGATCAGACTCATATGCCTTGAATGTGGAAGCTGATCTAGTGGAATTCAAAGAAAGCATGTTCTCACCATCTGTGGGTGTCTTCTGGGTATATATTGGCCCAGGGGTTGTGGGGGGAAGCATAGTTTCAGGCACCGTGGGTGCAAGTGTGACCCCAGGAGTCGAAGCTGTATGTGTAGTCTCAGCATCACTAACTGTGTGTACACTCTGAGCTCTGGTGAACGGAGAGGATGTACTGAACGAGAGGGCCATAGAAGAGGACTTTGCTGGTATGAAGGTAGATGCCGTACCCTCTGTTCTGGGTGAAGAGACGTCCTGGAAATCTGTAGATGTCAATTCTGCCTCAGCTGTTCTTAGCATAGGTGTCTTCTCAACAGGCCTCGTTGGGAGTGGTTTTGAATGAACTGTAGATGTTATTTCTGTGTCAGTTGTTGCCAACGTGGGTGCTGTCTGATTTCTAGGAAATACAGACTGTCCTGGAGCAACTGTGGAGATGAGCACAGACCCAGGTGGGAATGCTGATAGAGTCCCAACATGAGCAGTTGTAGCTGAAGTCTGTTCCACCGTGGACCGAGGTACCGTCCCAGCATCTGTAGATGCAAGAACTTCCTGGCTAGCTGTGAAGATGGAAAGTGCCTCAATACCTGTGGATTTCTGTTTGGGCCAGGATGTTGTAGATATGGGTGCCGACTCAACAGATGAGAATAAAGGTGTTGTCTTCATAATGGCTGACTGAGATTCAGCCACTGAAGTTTTGGGTATAATTGAATTCTTGGTAAATCCAGATGTGTACGGAAAATTAGGAGCTGTGGTTGGATGAAACGTCTCGGTAGCAATGGCTTCAGCCATTTTTGTTGTCCTTGTGCTCTCTGAAGATGGGGATTTGGTTATTTTCATGGAATTGCTGGTAGGGCCTGTGGAGGTACTCTTGGTAGGCAGAGTGGCGGATGCAGACGTAGACAAAATGTCGGCCGTGAATCTAGCTGTCTCAGCTGTGGACGTCTTTAAATATTGAGGGGCAGTCACTCTTTCCAGAGGTGGAGATGCTGTACTGGGATATGATATGGTTGCATAACCAGTTGCAAATACAGGCTTGCTTTTAAACATCGCTGTAGAAGAATATTCTGTCTCTTGAGGTTTTAGTCCAATAACTTGGGACGGAGTTGTCAAATCCATTTGCTGAGAATGAGTTGTACTCATTTCTTGAATTGTTATATTTTCATAAACAACTGAAAAATTAGAAAGCATGTGTTACCTTGGATTCAGCTTTGGAAAACAGAGACAATTCTGTTAGAAAGAGCTCTATAATTTTTTCTTATATTTTTAAGAGGCGATAAGTATCAGATACAATCAAATCTCTTGATGACTTGGCTTTAATCAAATCTCTTGATGACTTGGCTTTTCTTCAGATAATTTTCTACTTTCTAAAATCTCTGTATTGTTCTCAAAATGCCCTGGTTAAGTCACAAGTGGAAGGACATCCATCTCATAGTGTCTCCATTAAAACTTAGAGGCACTTCTAAAGGAGGGACGCATGCTAGAGTCACACGCTGATTAAGAGGACCAGCTCTGGGAGGCGCCTGGGTGGCTTAGTCGGTTAAGCGTCCGACTTTCGCTTAGGTCATGATCTCACGGNGTGGTCAAGACTCACTTAAGAAGAAATAGGTAACTTGAATAGTCCTGTATCTATCAAAGAAGTTGGATTGTGTAGTTAAAAATCTTCCCAAAAGTAGGGACAGCTTTGGATTCAAATAGATGTAGTTTTAAATCCTGGTGCCATCATTTTTCATTAGGTAACCTAATGAATTCATTAGTTGCCTAACTTCTCTGTGTTTCAATTCCCTCCTCTGTAATGTGAGAAAATGACACCTACCTTATAAAATTGTTTTGAGAATTGAGTTAATGCCTATAAAGCATTTAGCATAGCACCTGGCCCATAATAAGTGCTCCAAAAGAAATTTTGCTGTCATTGATGAAGGTTTCAGACTTGGTCAAATTTTTTATTACTCATCTAAGCACTATAGATTGAAGATGTTTTGATCT
>NW_027527807.1:3197528-3204760 GCF_008692635.1 Crocuta crocuta
ACCTCAAGGTTAAATTTCTTGAACATTCACTATTTATATATACATATATTTGTATATACATATATATATTTGTATATTTGTCATATATACATATATTTGTATATATATTTGTATATTTGTCAATAATGTATACACATATATGTATAATAAATTGGTATTATGTACATTATAAACATACACAAAAATAGAAATGTCAAAAGGATATAATAAAAATAAATAGAAATTGAAGTTTCATAATATCTTCTTCCTGTACCCTGATGCACTGTGTGCCCCCTAGAATTGTGCACCTCACTTTGAAGACCACTGGGGCCTAGCTTTTGTCTCAATTCAAGTCAATTAAATTTAACAAGTATTATGAATGCTATTCTAGGTCGTGTGAGAAGGGTATACTGTTCACAGCATGATTCCTTCCTGCAAAGCGCTCACACTTATATTAGAAAAGTCTTAACATTACTTAAATGTTTTTAGACAAAATGTAACATAACATTTTTAAACAAAACACTGGAAATACAATAAAATAATAGTACAGCTGATAATAAAGTGAACAGTTTGGGGCGCCTGGGTGGCTCAGTCAGTTAAGCGTCCAACTCTTGATCTCAGCGCAGGTCTTGATCTCAGGGTCGTGAGTTCAAGTCCCATGTCGGCTTTCACACTACGTGTGAAGCCTATTTTAAAAATAAATAAATAAGGGGCGCCTGGGTGTCTCAGTGGGCTAAGCATCCGACTACAGTTCAGGTCACGATCTCACAGTTTGTGAGTTTGAGCCCCGCGTCAGGCTCTGTGCTGACAGCTCAGAGCCTGGAGCCTGCTTCGGGTTCTGTGTCTCCCTCTCTCTCTGTTCTTCCCCCACTCATGTTCTGTCTCTGTCTCTCAAGAATAAATAAATGGAAAAAAAAGTTTTTAGTAAATAAATAAATAAAGTGAACAATGGAATATAATCAGGTTCCAAATGTCTCTGAATTGCAATGAGAGATCAGTGTAGTGAGAGATCAACACAGGCTTCAGACTAATGAAGAAGCTTTCTTCTAGAAGATGTTGGCCTTTGAGAAATGAGAGGGTTTGGGTAGAGAATCAAAGGCACGTGGCAATGATTATGGAGGTAGTGGAAAATCAGTCTAGCTAGGAGGGCGTATGTTGGAATGGGGGTGGGAAAGAATGTCAGACTAAGGTGTAACTTGAAGGGGAGGGTGGAGAAACTGGTAAGAGAAGATAATATAGCAGCTTCTACACACTTATTACAAGCCAAGCACTGTGCTACCTGCTATCCCATTTATTCTTAATAGTTTTTTTAAGTTTGTTTATTTTTCTTAGTAATCTCTATATCCAACATGGGGCTCGAACTCATGACCCTGAGATCAAGAGTTGTGTGCTCTTCCAAATGAGCCAGTCAGGCACCCCACACTATCTCATTTAATATACCTAACGACCTTAGAAGGTAGATATTACAATTAATCCCATTTTAGAGTTGAGGAAACAGAGTATCAGCAACTTTACATGTTCACAGTTGGAGTTCAAACCAAGGTCCATCATCCATGTTCTTAACCACTCCACCCTTGTGAAGGATGTAGATTCTTGAGTGAGGAAAATGAGATGAATAAAGATAGTCTCTAAGGAAAACAAATTTCGTGGCATATACAGGATGGGTAGGAACAGAAAGGCACTGAAAGCAAGGAGACTCTTTAGGAGGCTGGTAGAGGTCAAGTGTTGGTGGAGGTCAAGTGCTGCTGGCCATGGCCACACAAGGGAATGAATTAGTATTTCTATAAATTCATGATCACCCACTCCAAATAAGCCTCTCACACTGCCCAGCCATCCTATTTTTTTTCTGGTCAAATTTTGCTACTACTTTCTACATTAACTATTTAAAACCTTCCTCATTATCAAACTCTGCCCCCACGTGTTTATTCAGTTACTGTGCCCCTTACTTCACAGGAAAAAATAATTGAAGTTATCAGAATCTCGGCTGTGCTACTGTCTCAGTTATCACTCACCAGCAGGTATGGCTCCTTTTCCTAAGGAGCCTTTCCTTCCTGATTTAAAACATATTCCAGTCTCTTGGCAATAAAAAATATAAACCCTACATCTGGGGTGCCTGGGTGGCTCAGTCAGTTAAGCGTCCAACTCTTGATTTTGGCTCAGGTCATGATCTCACAGTTCATGGGATTGAACCCTGCATCAGGCTCTGTGCTGACAGTGAGGAGCCTACCTGGGATTCTCTCCCCCCCTCTCAAAATAAATAAATAAACATTAAAAACAATAAAAGTTCCACATCCCTCTGCAGGTACTGCTCTATCTCCTTCCTCCCCATCACATCTACTTTAAAGAAAGTTTATCTATACTCGCTGTCTCCACCCTCCTCAGCCCCATTCTTTAGCCCACATTAAACTGGGTTTTTTATCATCATTCCACTGCACAACACCACTAAAGCCAGCAATGGCTTCCATAAGGACAAATACTATGGATACTTTTTTTAGTCTTCATCTTACTTCACCTCTCAACAGTTTTGGACAATGTTGACCACTCCTTCCTTCTTAAAATACTCTTTTTAGTGGTTTCCATGACACAACATGCTCTTGTGCTGTCTCCTACTTCCCTGGCCACTCCTTTTCTATCTCTTTTGCACACCCATCATCTTTAACCCAGTCATGAAATATTAGAGTTCAAAGCTTGGTCCAAGCACCTCTTTTCTTCTCACCCCATGGTTTCTCCACACACCTCCATATTCCAGTTTACACCTATACACAGATGAATGTCAAAGTTATATCCCTAGACCAGATCTCTATTCTGAGCTTCTCATCTTTATACCCAATTGCTTACTTGACATCTCTTGGATATCTGACTAACCCCTCAAACTCAATATGCCCCAATTTGAACTCATTGTCTTTTCTCCAAACTGGGTCATCTGTCAGTACTCTCTCAGTGGATGGGATCATCGTGCATTCAGTTATGCAAGCCAAAACCCTCTCCCTCCATCTCCTTCATTTTCTCTCTCACTTGCCATAGCCAACCCATAATTTTGTCCTCTAACCCTTATCTCCCATACAGCTCTTGACTCCATCTGTTTCTCTCCATCTCTCTCACTTACCACCCTGACCAAACCAACATTGATCTCTCACCCCGACCACTGCAGCAGCCTCCCACCTGAACTCTGCCTCTATTCTTGGCCCCCCTCCAATCTCTCCCATAAGTCAATCAGGGTGATCTTTCTTGAAATGCAGATTTGATGATGTCACACACACACACACACACACACACACACACACATTTAGCTCCCTTTAGTGGCCTTCCATTACTCCTAGGATTAAAACCAATGTATTTCTTAATAGAGCTTATAAAGCTATACACAGTTTGGTCCCTACCTACCTGTCCAGCCTTGCTTTGTGTGAAGTTTCTCCCTTGTTTCTTGGGCTTCAGCCCACTAGCCTCATTTTAGTCATCCAGTATTCGGTCTTCTCTGTCCTCCCACAAGACCACTGCCTATGCTGCTACCTGTACTTGGAATGTTCTTCCCATCCTCCTTCATTTGATTAGCTCCTCCTCATCCTTCAGATCTAAGCTCATGCGTCACTTCCTCAGGGAAGCCTGCTACCTCTCTTTGCGTCCATGACTGGGCCAAACCAATCTGTTCTAGGCTCTTACGACAGCCTAGACTTCTTCTTCATCGCCCTTGTCATATCTGCAGTTTTACATTGGTGTGTGTTTATTACTACTGTCTTCCTCACTACACCATGTGGGCAAGGACCGCCTCTTTCTTTGCTCACCAGTGTACCCTTAGTGCCTAGCACAGAGCCTGACACATAGTAGATGTCCAGTAACTATTTGCAGGCTAACTGAACAAATGGATGATGAGGGGTTGGAATGAAATATGAGTCATGTGGGGATTCCTAAAGGAACTATTGACAGGTTAGGGTAATGAAGAAGCTTACAAGGTAGAGAAGACAGAGAAATCTCAGAGAACTAGAATTTTGGTTTTGGGCAACTTGGAGAATAGCAGTGATACAGGAAATAAGAAAATTGGGAAGGTAGCCTCTCTCAGAAGAAAAAGATGCAGTTCTGACTTGGACAAGCGAATTTGGGGTGAAGAAACATCCAAGTGAAAATGGTGCATAGTAAATTTCAAGACTGAGTCATAATTTTTCTCTGGTTCAGATCACCCAGAAGGAAATCATGCATATTTACCATTGGGAAATTAGCATTTTGAATATATCCACCTAGGAAGCATATTACTTATGATGTAGAAATAATTATGGTGGGGTAGACAATCTACTAACTTGTGTCACTGTCTTGAGCATTAAAATTACTTTTAATTTGCATACGTAGAAATTCTGAGATGTGTGTAAGATGTTCTTTAGGATTTTGCGGTCATTAGCGAGTAGAATGAATGACAATCAGAAGTCTGCAACGGACTGTAAAGTTAGAGTTGACAAAAGTCACACATGTTTACAGTCACAACACACATGTGGAAGGGGAAAAGTCAAAGTTATATATAAAGTACTCTCCCACTTAATTTTCCAACATTGTTTCAATGATCAGAGATTCACATTCTGTTAGGCCCCATCAAGAAAGTGCTATACTTCCACAGCACAATATTTATTTCAAGCTTTCTGCCTTCCAATTTGTCCATAACTACAAGCAGAGCGAGAATTGTCAGGGCTTTGGTTTCCATTTTTGCAGATGGCTTTACCACAGCCAACTGGCTTAGCAAAGCTGTTAAAGTGTCACTTATATCACATTTGAGGAGGGTGGCATCCCAGAGCCTGAATCACTCTCTATGAATACACTAATTGTTGAGAGAGAAGAGTACACAGTTTGCACTCCTTTACAAATGATTCATGATGGAGCTGCATTTACGTTTTAGGAAAACAATAAAATACTGAATACCGCCAAAGTCCAAGTTATCTTCTTTGATGCAGTATTCAAAAAGTACTGTTACAGGGGTCCTAATGAGTAACAGGAAGCTCTTTCAGAACACAAAGGATGGGAGTTAGGTATGATATTTTTATCTGAAGAGAGCTTAGATGTTAACTGTTATGAACGCTTCCAGTAAGCATCTCAAAAGAAGCATAAAACTTAGAAAAAGAGAAACAAATGAGTTGAACAAAATTTTCAAGTGGGTGGCATTTTAAGTACCAGGTATCTCTTGGAAAATAATGCAACTTCCATCGCTTCACTTGAACCCGAAGTCTGGATTTCTATATTTCAGCAAAGCTCCTGTTGAATCTTTGAGATGAGAGGGTTTTTTTCCAGGAGGATTACTGTAATGTCTTTATTAACAAATACTCAAGTCTTCCTTAATTAAAATCACAGAATCTTTTTTTAATGTTAATTTATGTATTTTGAGAGAGAGCGTGTGAGCAGGGGAGGGGCAGAGAAGGATTGAGAGAGAGAGAATTCAGAGGAGGCCCCACGCTTGGCATGGAGCCCCACGCGAGGCTCGATCGCATGACCACAAGATCCTGACATGAGCCAACATAAAGAGTCATATGCTTAACTGACTGAGCCACTCAGGCAGCCCAAAATCACACCATCCTAGAACTAAGTCTTGGAGACTGTATTCAACCACTTCATTTCGAGATCAGGCCCAGAGAGGTACAGGGCTGACAGGATGAGATTTCCATTGGTGGAAAATGTGTAGAGAAGTAAGACAGTACGTGCCAGTGTTTCAATTATCTAGTACCCTTAAGTACATGCCCTCAATTTACACAGAATCACCATAAACCTACGAGAACGAAGAGACCCTCTACCTTAAAGAGACAAGGAAAGACAAATTTGCATAATACAAGCCAAGTTCTGCAAGTGCTGAAGAATAAGCAATCCTCCAAAATAATGAGACATAAACCTTAGAAGAGAGTATCACTGTGCTAAACCAAAACATGAAGGTACCCTTGCAAGCCTGGGCACTGAAACCCAGTGAGGGCCTCAAATTACAGCCATGCCCTGAAACCATATCTGCCTTGAAGAATCATTCACATCCCAAATAAAGCCAATCCAATCAAATGTCGACAGCTTTTTAACCAAGACTTATAGGAATTAAAGACGATTTCAAACCCCAAGTCTACCAATGAATTACAATGGGTTAGCAAAGATGTTCAATTGACACAGAAAAAGCATGTGACAAAATCCCATGTATATCCATGATAAAATCCCTTGGCAAGTTAGGGACAGAAGATGTTTATGTCAACTTGATAAAGAACATAACCAAGAAACCTACATGGAAAATCAGCCATAATGGTCAAAGACTGAATGTTTTCTCTCCAAGACTGGAAGCAAGGCAAAATGTCTGCTCTCATCACTTTTCGTCAACATACTATTGGAAGTTAGAAGCATTCCAGTAAAAGAAACAGAAAGAAATGAAAGGTATTGAAGGACTGCCTGGCTGGCTCAGTCAGTAGAGCGTGCAACTCCTAAGCTCAGGGTTGTGAATTTGAGCCCCATGTTGTGGAGGGGGGTAGAGTTTACTTAATAAAAAAAAATTAAGTCATTGCAGATTACATAATTGTCCATGTTGAAAATCCCAAAGAATCTTTAAAAAAAAAAAAACCCTCTTAAAACTTAGAAGTGAGTTCAGCAAGGCTGGAGGTTACAAAATAAGCACTAAGTCAAGAGTTCTTAGACCTGACACCAAGAACATGATGCACAAAAAGAAACACTGATAAATTGGACTTCATCAAAACTAGAATCTTTTGCTCCATGAAAGCCCATGTAAAAAGGATTTTTAAAAGCAATCTGCAGACTAGGGGGAAATATTTGCAAAGCATATCTCCAACTAAGGACTAGAATATGTAAAGAACTCTCCAAGACTCAACGGTAAAACAAATCCAATTTTTAAAAATAGGTAAAAGGCATGAATAGGCAGCTCACTGAGGAGGATGTACAGGTGGCAAATAATCATTGAAAAAGGCGTTCAATATCATAAAGCACCAGGGAAATGTAAATTAAAGCCATAATGAAACATCACTAACCACTTCCAGAATGGCTAACATAAAAAATAGTGACAACACCAAATGCTTGCAAGTATGGAGAGAAAATGGATAACTCATCCATTGCTGGTAGGAATATAAGAAGCTACGGCCACTTTGGAAAAGAGCCTGACAGCTACATATAAAACTAAGCGTGCAACTACCACACAGCTCAGCAATGGCACTACTGGACGTTTGTCCGAGAGAGATGAAAATTTGTGTCTACACAAAAACTTGTACACAAAGATTATAGCAGGGTGTGCTAGGGGTTTT
>NW_027527807.1:3204869-3209332 GCF_008692635.1 Crocuta crocuta
AGGGTGTGGTGGGGGTTTTGTGGGGGGGGGGGTGGCTATAGCCAAACATTGGAATCAGTCTAAACCTCCTTTAACAAGTGGATGTCTAAACAAACTGGAAAATCCATACCATGGAATCCTACCCCACAATAGAAAGGAACAAACTATGGATACACACAATCCTGGATCAATCTCAAGGGAATGATGCTGAGTGGTGAGAGGTGGGGTGGGGGAAGCTAATGCCAACAGGTTATATACTGTCTGATTCCATTTATTAACATTTTTGAAATGACAAACTTAGAAATGGCGGACAGATGAGGGCNNNNTGGCGAGCAGAGGGAGGGGGGAGAAAGGCAGGAGAGAGGTGGATGTGGTTATAAAGGGCAACAGGATGGACCCCTGAGGTATTGAAAGTGTTCACCACCTTGACCGTGGTGCAAGATGCACAGATCAACACAGGTGATAGAATTATATAGAACTTAATACACACAAATGGGTACAAGTATTAAACTAGAGAAATCAGAGTAAGATTAGTGAATTGTATCAACGTCAACATTCTGGTCATTACACCATAGCTTTGCAAAATGTTACTCTTGGGGAAAACTGGGCAAATTGTACAAGGGGTCTCCAGCTGCATGTGATTCTACAATGATCTCAATTAACAAAAAAAAGGCAAATGCAAAAGCCCACACCACGCAGGTAGTTGAGTGGTAACTGAACGTCCATTCCCACTGGAAGGACCACAGAAGCCGTAGAGTCTGGCCTCTATCTTTGAAGGGCTTGCAAACAGGTTCTGTCACATTCGTTCTGTGTCCACTTGTGAACAAGTGATCATTTGCATGAATGATTTACATGAGCTTTGCTCTCTCTGTATTTTAAAGAAGGGATAATCCATGCTAATTCACAGGGGCCTGTGGGCTTAATTGCCATTTGCTCCTTCGCTCTAGACAAAATTGTATTGTTGTAATCACTGGGAGCTAGAGAACAGAGGTATAGAGTAGCTGAATATTTATGAGGCATTTTGTTGCAGATGTACCTGGCAACAGAATATTAAGTAGAACATTTGCTAAGGTACCAAATTCTGCTTGTAATTTGGGTATATCGCCTCATATTAGATCTTTGTGGTTTTCCAGCCTCCATGTTGCATCTGGTTTTTTCTTCCAATCACGACTTTTGGAAATATGATTCAGAGTGTGTCTGTTAGATTTGCAAGGGAGAATAGTGACCAGAAACTGCTACAGACCGATCTGCCCATGGGGCAGAAGAAATACAAAGTGAGCGTCATTAAGATGATGACAACAATGTATATTTTTCAAAATGGTGTCTGTATTCGGTTTCCAGGCAAGGACATGAGAAATGAATCGTTGACAGAGAGAGACAGGCGAAAGCTTCCATCTCTGAATCTATAGGAGAATGTCACCCTGTGCGGGGGAATACAAATAAGGAAGTTCAAGCGAACTACAAACAGCTTCTGCTTATCTTTCGGATAAAAAAACGAGAATACCAACAGAGAATTGAAATCCAAGGGCCAAACCCAAATTGCCTTTTAGCTAGGAGGGCCCAGCACTCTGGAACCTTTCCTATCAGAGCTGATCATTGCTTAGCGGGCTTAATAGTGGGCCAAACAACGGCCTTAGAAAGTGCATGAATGATATAATCAATCTCTGCATATTCTAAGAATGGTTAGTTCATAAAGTAATTCACAACAGCTGGAGCATTAGCTCTCTTAATAAATGTGAGCAAACCAAGAGCTCCACTGACACAGGGGCCCTGAGGTTTGGTACCATGCAGCTTTCCCAGGATGGATTCAGTTAACGTTATTCCACTCTTTTCCAAGGAGATATCTCAACTCCACAACGAGGGAGTCGTTTCATCTGCACACCTTTAGGAAGACACTTCGTCTTCACACACTCACAACTCAGAGCAAATCCTTTGCTGGCTCATGTGTCTGAGCTAAGATTAGGCACTTACACTCAGCATACCTAGAGAGGAATTTCAGCTTGTGCTCGGTCCCTAGTGGTTGCCTCAAGAAATTCCTGTCGCTATGAAATCTGGCCACGTGTAGCAACATGGATGGACCTTGAGGGTGTTATGCTGAGCGAAATAAGTCAGGCAGAGAAGGACAAATATCATATGTTTGCACGTATAGGAGGATTAGGAGGAACTTGACGGAGGAACAANCCTAGAAACAACCTAAAGGTCCTTCAAAGAGAGGTCGTTGAATGAATTATAGGAGATCCTTACTCGGTCATACTAATCCACATCCTCCTCCCAAATAATCAGGCAGCTCTATATTCTGTATTTTCTGATATGAGAATGCCTCCAAAATATATGATTAAATGGATTTAAAAAAAAAAGATACGCTGACTTCAGCTCAGGTCATGATCTCATGGTTCGTGGGTTCGAGCCCCGCATCAGGCTCTGTGCTGACAGCTAGCTCAGAGCCTGGATCCTGCTTCGGATTCTGTGTCTCCTTCTCTCTCTGACCCTCCCCTGCTCACACAGTCTCTCTCTCTCTCAGAAATAAATAAAACATGAAAAAGAAAACTAAAAAAAAAAAAAACAGATGCGAAGATCTCTACACATAATGATGATCCCAACTATGAAAAAGAAAAACAAAGACTATTTACAGGTAAACCCAAGCTTTACATTGTGTCTGCAAGGATATGTAAGACACTGTTAGCATTCATCACTTGTAGGGAGTACCTGGGTGGCTTAGTCGGTTAAGCGTCTGACTTCACTCAGGTCATGATCTCGTGGTTCCTGAGTTCGAGCCCCGCGTCGGGCTCTGTGCTGAGAGCTCAGAGCCTGGAGCCTGCTTCGATTCTATCTTTCCCTCTCTCTCTGTTCTTCCCCTGCTCGCTCTCTCTCTCTCTCTCTCAAAAATATATAAAGATTAAAAAAGAAATTTAAAAAATTCATCACTTTTAGGGAGAGGCACTTAGGGTAAGAGATTGACAAGAAAGGAGGCTTTTACTTTTAATTTGTGTCTTTATGCATTGTTTGAATTTTTACCCGCATATCTATTACTTTTACTTTAAAAAATAAATCCATGACAATAAACTATTTGTAAAAAAAAAAAAGAAAAAGAAAAAAGAAAAAATAAATCCATGTTTTTAAAAATTTTTAATTTTTATTTATTTTTGAGAGAGAAGGGCAGNTTTGTAAAAAAAAAAAGAAAAAGAAAAAAGAAAAAATAAATCCATGTTTTTAAAAATTTTTAATTTTTATTTATTTTTGAGAGAGAAGGGCAGAAAGAGAGGGAGACACAGAATCGGAAGCAGGCTTCAGGCTCTGAGCCCTCAGCGCAGAGCCTGACACAGGGCTTGAACTCACAAACTTCAAGATAATGACCTGAGCCGAAGTCGGACACTTAAACGACTGAGCCACCCAGACACCCGCAAAAGAAAACCATCTTAATGAATAGTTAATTTAATAAAATAACTAGGAAAAATGTTAAATCAATTTAAATTGTTAAAGCTCATGCTCTTTTCCCTTGCAATTCTACTTTTACTAATGTGTCCTATGAAATTGCAAGCCCACATATACCAAGATATATGTACAAGGAAATTTATTACAACATTATTTATAACTGCAAAAAATTGGGAGCAACTTGAATGCCCATCAGTAGTGAGTTAAATAAATCATAAACAGATGAGGTTGATCTAAATGTACTGATATGTCCATGATAATATTAAGTTAAAATACATTAAATGATAAAATAATATGTATGTACGCATATATTATTTTTGTTTTTTTTTAAACAAAACACACATGCACAAGCACACATTATAAATCTATAGAAAAAAAAATCTAAAAGAAAACATACCTCTGTGGAGAAGGTGTAGGGTAAGTTTTAGTTTATATTCATGTACTTTATATTGTTTGAGTTTATAGTGTAGTAAACTCCATATAATAAACAACCATAATGTATTGCATTTGTAATTTTTTTAAGGTTTTCCTTTTTTCTTTGTTTTGAGAGAGAGGGCTCAAGTGAGCAAGGGGCAGAGAGAGACAGAGAATCCCATAAGGAGCAGAGAGAGAGGGAGGGAGAGAGAGAAAAGTGGGGCTCACCCAAAGTGGGGCTCAAATTCACAAACTGAGATCATGACCTAAGCTGAAGTCAGATACTTAACCGACTAAGCCACCCAGGTGCCCCTATTCTTTTTCTTCTAAGTAGGCTCCACACCCAACATGGGGATTGAACTCACAACCTTGAGATCAAGTGTCACATGCTTTACCGTGTGAGCCAGCCAGGCACCCCCTGCATTTGTAATTTCTAAAACCAAAGAAACAATACTTAAAGACAACTCCAAAATTAAATTACTAATGACTGGCTACTTTGCTGTTGTTATTATTTATAACTGTGTTATTTAAACATTCCTGAGACATCTCCAACTACAGTGAATACTTGTTTATTAAATCCAGGTAGGGTTCGTGGTTTTCAGGAAATGTTCCCCCAAAGCCTTGATCTCAGGAATATA
>NW_027527807.1:3209453-3212268 GCF_008692635.1 Crocuta crocuta
CCTACAAATATGCTCATTAAAATTTATTTTTTAAAGGTCATCATCCTTCTATGGACCATAAATACCAATTTATTAGGCAAAAGCTGAAGCTAAGGCATGTCGTAATCACTCCTATTTATTCATGTAATTGCCCCCTTTTCCCCAGATGTCAAACGGCCTGGATGGAGGTAGAGGAAATTCTATGGTGTTACAGCTCCTTCAGCGCTGAGCTCTGGCGGTGAGATGGAGCCGGGAGCCGAATTTCCCCAGGTGAGTTATTAGCACCAGCAAATCCCTTCAAAAGAAGCTTCTGAATCAGTGGTCATAATCTTTTGGGGGCCACAGACACCCTAGACATAGTCCTGGATGGTGCAGGGGTGAAAAGAATGTGAGTTTTGCAACAGGACACATCTTCGCTCAAATCTCAACCCCACTACTTATTTAATTGGTGACATCAAGCAACTTACTTAACCTCTTTGAGCCTCTCTTGCTTCATCTGTAAAATGCCTGGTACATGGCAAGAACTTCGTAAAAGGTAGCAATTATCATATTATTTTTGAATATGATGGAAACTATAGACTTTGTCCTCTGGAAAAAAGAATCCATCTTGCATTTTTAGTGTGTTGCATGGATTTCAAGGGCTTTGCCCATCCATCAAGGCCATTCTGGACCTCTGGACCCCTGGGCTGAGGTTTAGAAAGAACATTTGAGGAAACCTGAATAGTAGAAATAATATTTTCTACCCCGTTTGCTGGTTGTCATTTTAGATTGTGTTTTCTTTTCCTTTTTGTTGTGTAGGATTATGTGTGTATTATGCCAACCAAGACTCAATCAGACCAAGAAGCTAGATTGTACATTAAAGAGTGTACAAAAGAGCAAAGTAAATGATGATTGTCTAGCACTTTAACACATCAGTTAGATTTAGCAATTTGCCAGCAAAGTGGTAGGAAAGGTCATTGCGATTCACTGGCCAGATTAGGTTTTCAAAAAACACTGCTAAGCATGTGGATTTAATAGAGCCATACTTCCAGTTCTTTAGATCAAAGGTAGAGTTACTTTAAACTTTTTGGGCGAGCTGTTCAGCTTTAACCTACCAGTCCTTAGTTCCTTTTTGCAATCAGAGCCAACTAGGACTATTCTCTCTTATTTTCAAGGCTTCAGAAAAGAGAAAAACCAAATGTCTTCAGGTAGTCACCCAAAGGGATAGTAGTCCTGTTTCTTTGCATTATTCTGATCTCAAAGAAACACAGAAACCCTCTGGAATGTGCCTCTGCCATTAATTCAAACAGCACCCAGATCACTAATGAAAACATATCTCTGTTAATCTGCGAGAGCCTATTAAGCATGGGTCTAGCCCTCATTCCCTTGATCCCTCTCCCCCAAATCCATAAGAATCGTCAATAAAACCTGAAAATGCGTGAATATTTCAGGAAATGAGAAACAAGAATCCCATCATGATGCTGTTATCGCTGACTTTACCCACACTCAGGATCTGCTGCTGCTGAGGGCGGAAAAGATTGGATTTGAGGGAAGAATGGGGTTGTGCAGAGAAAAGCGACCCTATATTTTCTCATCTAAATTGGAAAGAAGGAGAAAAATACACATGTCATTCCCCAAAGCCAGTTTTCTTACAAGAGCTCCATCCCAAACAGTTCTCTAACATCATCATTGCTCACAAAAGAAAAATGAATTGGCTTATAAATCCCATTGCTTGCTAAAAAGGCCCCAGGACTCTTTGGCAAAATGGCAGATTCTTGCACTGAGCAGAAAAAGTATAAGATGAGCCTAAAACATCCTGTTGCTGCTGAAACTAAGGAAATACTCAAAAAATGATGGGAGCATGTCAAAAGGACATGAGAGTCAGATGGAAGGCCTCCCACTGGCCCAAACAGAGCCAATGTGAACATCAAAATAAATGATAGCAACAGATCGTAACCCATTGAATAAGGTAAGAATCCATGAGTTCATGCTGGTATAAGCAAATAAACAACTGAAGGAATATAGAAATAAGTGTGGAAGAAGAAAACACTCTCCCTTACAATAGAATACTAACTAATAAATGTTGGAAAATGATGGAGTTTTAAAAATCATCACTTTGCAACCATCGTATAAGTCAGGGAGGCAAGAATCCTCAATAGATGTAAAACTACTGGGTGGAAGTATGATAATAACATGATATTTACATAGCCTCCACATATCTCCCCGGAAAGTAGTCATTAATTACAAAAGGGAAAATAGTAACTTCACAGTGGAGAAATCTAGAATCATTGTTAGCATCAAATGATCATCGTCAGTAAGGAGACAAATGGGCATCATGTGAGACAAGAAAAGACTAAGGATCTGTTCCAGATTCATCTAAAGAGACGTGGTAGCTCAGTGCAATGCATGATCCTGAATTGGATCCTGACCAAGGAAAAAATAGCTATAAAAGAAATTAGTAGGCTAATTGGTTACATTTGAGTATGGACTATGAGTTAGATATCCGTGCTATGTCAGTGTACTACAAAGAGAATGAATGTCCTTATTCTAAAGAAACACACACTGAGATATTTAGGGGTAATGAGGTATTATGTCTGCAACTTACTCTCAAGTGATTAAGAAACAGATTGTGTGTGTGTGTGTGTGTGTGTGTGAGAGAGAGAGAGAGAGAGAGAGAGAGAATGGAGGAGGAAAGAGAAAGAAAAAGAAGAATAAATGACAGAGAAGACGTAACAGTCAGTGAATGTGGGGAAAGAACATATAGAAGTTCTTTGTCCTATTGTAATTTTTCTGCAAGTTTGAGATCACATCAAAATAAAAGACAAAAAAAAAAAAAAAGGAAGGACACAAATAATTG
>NW_027527807.1:3212294-3215514 GCF_008692635.1 Crocuta crocuta
AAAAAAGAAAAGAAAAAAAAAAAAAAAAAACAAGGACAATAGTACTTGCTCTACATTAAAAAGAAGGTGACAAAATGGTGGCAACAATGGCCCTTCTGAAGAAAACAGAGCCTTGGCCCAGAGGGGGTCATCCAAGGCACCAAGCAGATGACTGCATCAGCATAACCCTTGCCAAGGGAGGACAATTCAGAAGTTACTCACAGCAGCGCAGCCTCATGTCAACAGTCGGAATGACCTTGTTGATGAGCCAAATATCTTCGTCCCAACTAACTACGTTTCCACCCAAACACTTCGTCAGCTCCTCATTTTCCAGGACATGGTCCCAGAGTTGAAAGTAGTACAAGCTGCCAGTGAAGGCAGGCAGTGTGCTTTTGACCTGGCTGTCCCAGTTCTTGAGAAAATGTCCTAGAATCAGAGTCCCATTAGGCGTCAGGTTTTGTGGTTGATCCATCATTACTAGTATCCGTTCTGTATTCAGGAAGAGCTCTAATCTGCCCTTCACACCATCCCATATCAAGCAGATTGTATACCATTGAAATGGAGTCAGGTGGTAACGGATATAAAAAGTCTTCCCCAAGTTGTACAGTATTAGCTGCTGATGGTCTCCTGCAAGTCCAAGGTCTATGTCTTCTCTGCCCAGGAAGGTGTTATTAGTAGTATAGGAGAAGGCCATCCAATCACTTGATTCGTCATCCACGAATACCAGGTCAATGCATGCTGTGAATCGACTGAGTTCCGGAACCATGTTGGTCAGCCTCACATACGTGTCAGCTCTTCCATAAAAATCCAGTCTCTTTCCTTTTAGTGAAAGTGCATCTGTCCAAATGTGGGGATAGGGAAAAGAGAAAGCAAATGAAATTTCCGTAACGAAAATTCAATTTTATCATCTTCTTTGGCCACATAGTCAAGTCCAGATTATACAATACCATTAGGAGTCAATACTGGTGCAAAAGAAAGCCCAAAGAGTGGATACACACAAATCATCTCTATTTGACATTGGCATGTGACATTTTTTGGCAGAAGAGTTTCTTCCTAATTATATTTTGCCTGGGCTAATATGAAAAGTCAGATTAGTGTTCCCAGAGCACACACCAGCTGGACATTTCGGGGAGGCAGTTAGAAATGTGTAGCTAGTTGGCAGGGAGGAAGCCAAAGAAAAGGCAGCTTGGACTTAAAATTTGCTGCACATCATCTTCACTCGTGTAATCAAAAGATAGCTATTTCCATGTACCTAACTGCCTTATTATATTCATGGTGCAACAGCAATTTATTTCTCCAATACCTTGTCCTGAGCCAAATTACTTGGTTTATTCTGTCTCTGGAGGCTGCTTCTCGCTGAAGGCACCGGCAGGGGCCTGGAGGGTGACCAGTTGGACCATACTGAAGCTACAAGGCTTCTGTTTGCACTCAGAAATAGGAGGAATGGTACTGCCCTGAACGTACCCCAATTCCCCCCTTCCAGCTCCTTACCAAGGGGGCTACGTATCTTTAAGATGGACATGGACCCAGTTGCCATGGGCTCTGGAATCAATGAGCCTGGGTTGGAATCTCAGCTCTGACATTCAGCAGCTGCGTAACTCTGAACAAGCACCTTAACCTCCCGATGCCTCAATGTCTGCTTCTGTAAAATGGGGAGTCAGGGCCACAGCATGCGTGCACAACTCGGGGGGCCACCATTTGCATTATAATCTGCACCAGATAATACCCCTACCTACTGACCTTACAAAACTGAAGATTAAGGTTGATGATGCCTGCAAAGCTCTGTCAAACGTTGCTGAAGACCATGACCGTGTACAGTCATTTCATGGGCAATCTAGCAATATCTGTGAAAATTTAAATTTGAGGATGCCCTTTGTTTCACAGGAAGCCGTTGGTGAATGGTGATAGTATCAGCCTTACACACCTCATGCCCCCGGCCACTAGGCAAATATCTGAGAATTGCCAGCTATCAACCTAATTCTAGTCCCAGCACAGCACCAGACAAACCAAAAAGAGCTTTATGACAGAACAGAATTCCAACCTCTCTCGACATTAGGGATGTGATGTTGGGACTGCCACTCTAGGACGAACAGCAGGAAAAGTACCCTACAAAGGCTAACAGGAAGTGACCACTTCCCTGCTTCTGGAAGATGTCCCCAGATGAGAGCTTCTAGATGTTCTCCAGCCCTACAATATTCTCTCCCTCTCCATTCCTCCACTGATGGCTTTCAAAGGCAAACAGTATGTGCCTGCCCACACACACGCATGTGCTCACACACACACACAACTCCCCCCTCCCCCACCATGTGCCGGAACCCATACCATCCACCTGCCAGTGAGCTATTTCTGAACTGTCCATGGTGGATGAGCAAATGTTTATTTCTATCCCTGGCTTATGTGATTATATTATCTGATCATCTTTCATGTGGCTGATAAATCAAGAGGTAATCCCACAAGGTGATAATCACTATGAAACCCAAATCTCGATTACGGTTGGTTAACTGCTCTTCTGTTCGGCCCTCCAAAATGACGCCAAACACAGCGTTTAAGAACAGGTTGTATGATAAGCATAAATCTCCAGGGCTTATTTGTCCTTTAAAGGAGAATGTATCATAATCCCATATTATCTGCAAGGCCTCTCCTCTCTGCAATATACTAATATAAAGCCAGCTGCCAAAGGACACAAACGTGCAACGTAGCTGAATCAGAAATATAAAAAGATGGCCTCTCGCTATTTTTAAAACACAAGTTGCAACAAGGAGATACCATTTTTACCTTTTGAAATGATAGCACTTTAGACTGAGAATAGCCAGCACTGACAAGCTTGTGAGGAGACAGGTCATTTTAACACACTGTCGTGGGGGCACCAATTAGTACGGTCTAATTTTTTAGGTTTCTTTATTTATTTTTTAGTAGTCTCTACACCCAACATGGGGCTCCAACTCACAACCCTGAGATCAAGAGTCACATGTTCCACGGACTGAGCCTGCCAGGCGCCCCAAGCACATGGCTCTTGATCTCAGGGTTGTAAGTTTGAGCACCACATTGGGTGCAGAGATTACTTTTAGAAAATAAAATCTTGCGGCACCTGGGTGGCTCAGTCGGTTAAGTGTCCGACTCGGCTCAGGTCATGATCTCATGTTCATGGGTTCGAGCCCCGCGTCGGCTCTGTGCTGACAGCTCAGAGCCTGGAGCCTGTCTTCAGATTCTGTGTCTCCCTCTCTCGCTGACCCTCCCCTGC
>NW_027527807.1:3215533-3220358 GCF_008692635.1 Crocuta crocuta
TCTCTCTCTCCTCTCTCAGAAATAAATAAAACATCAAAAAAAAGAAAAGAAAATCTTTAGGGGCACCTGGGTGGCTCAGTCAGCTAAGCATCTGACTTTGGCTCAGGTCATGATCTCATGGTTCATGAGTTTGAGCCCCACATTAGGCTCTCTGCTGTCAGCACGGAACCTTCTTCAGATCCTCTGCCTCCCTCTCTCTCTGCCCTTCCCTTGCTCATGCTCCCACTTTCTCTCTCTCTCTGTCTCAAGAATAAATAAACATTTTTTAAAATCTTTAAAAAGAAAAAGAAGGCTNNNGAGCCACCCCTACCCCCCAGACAGTTTGTTTGTTGGTTTGTTTTTTGTTTGCTTTTGGTTGTTTCTTTTTCCTGAAGGACAATTTGCCAGTATCTATGAACGTTTTCATTGTGTATAGCTGTGTATATGCTTTTGACCCATCAATTACATTTTTATCAATTTATTCTAGACGAATATACATGTATACTACAAGGCAAGTACAAGGATACTTATTGCAGTATTATTTGTAATTGAGAAAAAGTAAGAATATTTGTATGTCTATCCTTAAGTGACTAGTTAAGCAACTCTTACCTCTGTATAATGGGCAATTAAAGCAAATAAGGTAGATCTATACAGTCATGGAGAGATTTCCAAGAATCTATATTACATAAAATGGGAGTTATATAAGTATAGATACAATATTATCCTACTTTTTAAAACAAGAGGGGCACCTGGGTGGCTCAGTCAGTTAAGCTCCACTTCAGCTCAGGTCATGAACTCGCAGTTCATGAGTTCGAGCCCTGTATCGGGCTCTGTGCTGACAGTTCAGAGCCTGGAGCCTTGCTTCAGATTCTGTGTCTCCCTCTCTCTCTCTGTTCCTTCCCTGCTCACACTCTGTCTCTCTCTCTCTCAAAAATAAATTTAAAAAAAAAGTATAATAAAAGAAAAATATGTGCATTAGCATAGAAAAAAAGCCAGAAAAACATACATCAAGCAGTTGAAATGAGTGTCTTCAGGTGTGAGATTTAGGAGGACATTTTCCTTCTATGTNAAAATTATCCACTTAACCACCCAGGGGCCACTTTTTTTAAGAGTTAACTTTATTTTTTTTTTATGTTTATTTATTTTTGAGAGAGACAGAGTGTGAGCAGGGGAGGGACAGAGACAGAGGGACAGAGACAGAGGGACACACAGAATCTGGAGCAGGCTCCAGGCTCTGAGCTGTCAGCACAGAGCCCAACATGGGGCTTGAACTCAGGAACGGCGAGATCATGACCTGAGCCAAAGTCAGACGCCTAACCGACTGAGCCACCCAGGCGCCCCCACCCAGGGGCCACTTAATGTTTAGTTTTATTTTTGACAGAGACAGAGAGTATGAGAGAGAGAAGGGCAGAGAGAAAAGGGAACAGAGGAATGGAAGCAGACTCTGCGCTGTCAACAGAGAACCCAATGCGGGGCTCAAACTCACAAATGGTGAGATCATGACCTGAGCCAAACTCAGATGCTTAATGGACTGAGCCACCCAGGTGTCCCCAATATTTGCATTTTGTATACAATAGTTTTAAATTTATAGTCAGAAAAATAAAGATGGATGGATGGATGGATGGATGGATGGATGGATGGATGAATGGATGGATGGGTGGGTNGGAGATACTTGAGACTCTGTGTTTCTGGGGGCAGAGGTACATTCTACTTAGATATGAGCAGAAGTTGGTGTCGTGGGGTCCAAAGAACCAGCTCTGAGCCCCAGGTCTGCCCCTTAGTCACTGCATGAATGTGGACAATTAATGCACAAGAAAGTTTTTAGGACAGTGGCGTTTAGTGAGCACTGTATGACTCTTCAATACACCCACGTCACTTCTCTGTGTCTCGTTCCCCCATGGTAAGGTAGGAATCATAATTACCGTCCTCACAGGGCCATTATGAGAGGGAGTGAAATAATAACCGCCATTTAGGTTTTGCGTATGAAATGTTTATAAAACGGGAAGCCCCGTGTAAATGTCAGCTGCCGTGTTCACCGCTGTCATTATTAGAAGTCTCTTTCTTCTCCCAACCCTCTTTTGTACTCTCACACAGGCGAGCATGTCTGTCTGGAGCCCTGCTGCAGCCCCCCGGGGCCCCCAGCAGGAGCTGAGGGGGGCCAGGCTGTGCTGAGGAGGGACAAGGGCTTTGCCCTTCTGTTTGGCTGGGCGAGCAGCGTTCTCTGCTGGGCCTCTCCAGGGCCTGCTTCAAAGGGCACTTGTGTCTTTGCATATGATTTAACTATCCATTGCAGATGTCTACTTGGACACTGCCATCTGTTCCCTGGCAATTTTCAAGCCCAAATTGCATGATTGCTCCCCTGAAGTGTGTTCCCTCTTGATTTGCCTCCTCTGTGTCTCCTTGCCTCTATCTTGTTTTCTTTTATTTTAAATTACATGTATTGTTTTCCTCGCTTTAAAAAAAAAAAGCTTTCTTCCATTATAAAAGTGATACTGTCCATGCTTTATAAAAGAAAAAAAAGGAAAGTCTTAGAAAAGTAAAAAGATGAGAACAAAGTCAGCCAGAGTTCTGCCACCCCGGGATGACATTTTGGTAAATTTCCTTTGGCGTTTCTTTTCTTCGGTGCGTGGGGTTTGTTTATTTCTATGTGGCTGAGATCATATTGTATGGAAAACTGGTACCTTGCTTTTCTCACATAATATGATGACATACGTATTTCCCATGGTAGCAAAAACTTGTCATGAGCCTCATTTAAATGGCTACGTTACATCCCTGGGAGTGCCAAGCACTGTTTTATTTGTAATGAGAAAATTGACATAATACAAACTTCACCGTTTGGATCGGGTTTTTTTTTTTTAATGTTTTATTTATTTTTGAGACAGAGAGAGTCAGAGCATGAGAGGGGGCGGGGCAGAGAGAGAGGGAGACACAGAATCCGAAACAGGCTCCAGGCTCTGAGCTGGCTGTCAGCACAGAGCCCGACGTGGGGCTCGAACCCATGAACATGAGATCATGACCTGAGCCGAAGTTGGAGGCTTAACTGACTGAGCCACCAGGCGCCTCTGAATCGTTTTAAAGTGTACAGCTCAGTGGCAGTCAGTACATTCGTGATGGTGTATGACCATTGCTGTTAACTAGTTCTAGAACATCTTCAGCCTGACAAAAGGAAACCCCATATCCATTAAGCAGTCAACGACCCTTCCCTCCTCTGTCCGTCCGGCTGGCACTACTTTCTGTCCATATGGATTTGACTATTCTGGACATTTCATATAAGTGGAAACATACAAGTGGCCTTTTGTTTCTAGTTTCTTGCACTTCGCATAATGTTTCCAAATTCATCCGTGTTTTAGCACGTATCAGTCCATCATTTTTTTAAAGATCTTTTTTTTTTTTTAAAGTAATCTCTATACCCAACGTGGGGCTCGAACTCACAACCCTGAGATCAAGAGTCACACGCTTTTCCAACCGAGCTGGCCAGGTACCCCCAGGACATCATTATTTTTGACGGCTGAGTGATATCCCATTATATGGATGGACTACATTTTGTTTACGGGCTCATCTGTTAACGAACATTTGGATTGTTTCTACCTTTTAGCTATTATGAACAGTGTTATTGTGGACACTCATGCCATTTGTTTTGTTTGAACATCCATTCCTTGCTTTTGGGTGCATATCTAGGATGGGTCATGTAGTAATTCTATGTTTACTGAGTAACAGCCACGGGTTTCCACAGCAGCCATTTTCTATTCCCTCCAGCAGCTTATAAGCATTTTAATTTCTCTACGTCCTCACCAACACTTGCTGGTTTCCATTTCTTTACATTAGTATTGCAGTATTATAACCATCATAGAGGGTGTGGAGTGCTATCTCACCATGGTTTTGATCTGCATTTCCCTAATGACTAATAACATTGAGCATCTTTTCATCTGTATGTTGACCATGTGCATATCTTCTTTGGAGAAATGTCTGTTCAAGTCTTTTGCCCATTTTTAAGTTGTGTTCTTTGTCTTTTGGTTGTTATGTTGTAAGCATTCTTTCTATGTTCTGTTTTTTTAATGTTTTATTATTTATTTTTAAAAGAGAGAGAGCACGACTGGGGAACAGCTCGAGAGAAGGGGACAGAGGATCCAAAGCTGTCAGCACAGAGCCTGGTGTGGGGCTCAAATTCACAAACCACAAGATCATGACCTGAGCCAACGTCAGATGCTCAAATGTTTGAGGCATCCAGCTGCCCTGATATATATTCTAGATACTAGGATGTTATGAGATATAGGACTTGAAAACGTTTTCTCCCATTCTCTAGGCTGTATTTTCGGTTTCTTGACAGTGCCCTTTGATGCAGACATTTTTAATTTAGATGAAATCCAATTTATCTATTTTTTCTTTTCCTGCTTATTCTTTTTTTTTTTTTTAATGTTTTATTTATTTCTAGGAGAGAGAGAGAGAGACAGCGTGAGCAGGGGAGGGTCAGAGAGAGAGGGAGTCACAGACTGAAACAGGCTCCAGGCTCTGAGCTGGCAGTCAGCACAGAGCCCGACGCGGGGCTCGAACCCACGAACCGCGAGATCATGACCTAAGCGAAAGTCGGACGCTTAACCGACTAAGCCACTCAGGCGCCCCTCCTGCTTATTCTTTTGTTGTTGTTTATTTATTTTGAGAGAGAGAGAACAGAGGAGGGGCAGAGAGAGAGGGAGAGAGAGAAAGAATCCTAAGCAGGCTCCAGACCATCAGCAAGGAGCCTGACGCAGGGCTCGAATGTACGAACTGAGAGATCATGACCTGAGCTAAAATCAAGAGTCAGATGCTTGACCAGCTGAGCCCCCCAGGCACCCCGCTGCTTATTCTT
>NW_027527807.1:3220402-3222827 GCF_008692635.1 Crocuta crocuta
CTGCTTATTCTTTTGGTGTCAGAACTAAGACTCTATTGCCTAATCCAAGGTCATGAAGATTTACCTCTGTGCTTTCTTCTGATTTTTTTTATGGTTGTTCTTACATTTAGGTCCTTCATCCATTTTGACTTAATTTTTGTACATGCTGTGAAGAGGGGGTCTAACTTCATTCTTTTTTTAAATTTTTAAATGTTTATTTTTGAGAGAGAGGCAGAGACAGAGAGAGAGAGAGCAAGCAAGGGAAGGGCAGAGAGCAAGGGAGACGCAGGATCCGAAGCAGGCTCCACGCTCTGAGCTGTCAGCACAGAGCCTGACGTGGGGTTTGAACTCACAAACTGAGATCATGACCTGAGCTGAAGTTGGACGCTGAACCAACTGAGCCACCCAGGCACCCCTGAACTTTATTCTTTTTATGTATTTACATGTATATGTATAAGTTTACATGTCCAGCTGGGCCAGCACCATTTGTTGAAGAGGCTATTTTTCCCCCATTGAATGCTCTTGGTACCCTTGTGCAAAATTAACTGACCAGAAATATATGCATGGGTTTCCTTCTGGACTTTTGATTCCATGCCATTAATCTATGTCTATTCTTTTTTTTTTAATTTTTTATAGTTTGTTTTTGAGACAGAGAAAGACAGAGCATGAGCAGGGGAGAAGCAGAGAGAGAGGGAGACACGGAATCAGAAACAGGCTCCAGGCCCTGAGCTGCCAGCACAGCACCTGATGCCGGGCTCGAATCCACAAATCGTGAGATTATGACCTGAGCCAAAGTTGGGCGCTTAACCGACTGAGCCACCCAGGCACCCCTAATCTATGTCTATTCTTATGTCAATAACACACTGTTTTGATTACCATAACTTTGTAGTAAGTTTTGAAACTGGGATGTGTTGGGGCGCCTGGGTGGCTCAGTCGTTTAAGTGTCCGACTTAGGCTCAGGTCATGATCTCACGGTTCATGGGTTCGAGCCCCGCGTTGGGCTCTGTGCTGACAGCTCAGAGCCTGGGGCCTGCTTCAGATTCTGTGTCTCCCTCTTTCTCTGACCCTCCCCTGCTCACTCTGTCTCTCTGTTTCTCAAAAATAAATGAACATTTTAAAAAAAGAAAAACAAAAATATTAAAAAAAAAACTGAGATGTGTGATTTCTCCAACTTTGTTCTTTTTCAAGATTGTTTTGGCTATTCAGGGTCTCTTACAAAGCCATAGNTTTTCCTTATCTGTAAAAAAACAAAGCCATTGGATTTGGATAAGATTTGCAATGAATGTGTAGATCTCTTTGGAGAGTATTGACATTTTAATATTAAATCCTGTTATCTTTTTTTTTTTAAGTAAACTGTATGCCCAATNCACCCAGGTGCCCATTATAAAAGAATAAATATGTACTTTATTCTTTTAGATGCTAATGTAAATGAAATTATTTTCTTTCTTTACTTCAGACTGTTCCTTACTAGTACATAGAAATGCCACTAATTTTTGTGTTGATCTTGTGTCTTACAACTTCGCTGAATGTGTTTATTAACTTAAATATCTTTTTTTCTGGATCCTGTAGGATGTTCTATATGTAAGAACATGTCATCATCTGCAAATAGAGATAGTTTTACTTTTTCTTTCCAGTTTGGATGCCTTTTATATCTTTTTCTTGCCCAAGTTCTCTGGCTAGAACTTCCAGTATAATGTTGAATACAGGTGGTAAAAGTGGGTATTCTGGTCTTGTTCCTGATCTTAGGGGAAAGCTTTCAGCTTTTCATCACTTAGTATGATGTTTACTGTGGGTTTTTCCTAGATGGTCTTATCAGGTTGAGCAAGTTCCCTTTCATTTCTAGGGTGTCAAGCGTTTTCATCATGAAAAGGTGTTGGATTTTTGTCAAACGTTTTTCCTGCATCAATGGAGAGGATCATGTGGCCCTTCTTCAGTCTAGAAATGTGTTGAATTACATTAACTGAGCAATTTTTACATGTTGAACCACCCTTGCATTCATTCGTGGGATAAATTCTACTTGATCAAGATATATAATCCTCTTAATATATTGCCGGATTCAGTCTATTAGTATTTTGTTAAAATTTTTTGCATCCAGGGACACCTGGCTGGCTCAATGGATACAGCATGAGACTCTTGATTTTAGAGTCATGAGTTAAAGACCCATATTGGATGTAGAGCTTACTTTTAAAAAAAAAAAAGAAATTTTCAGGGGCACCTGGTGGGCTCATTCAGAAGAGCATGTGACTCTTGATCTTGGGGTTGTGAGTTCAAGCCCCACATTGGATGTAGAGATTACTTAAAATTCTTTAAAAATATTTTTTAAAAAAGAATTTTGCATCTACATTTGTAAGGCATATTGGTCTGTAATTTTCTTTTCTTGTGACGTCTATGTCTGCCAGCTACCATTTTTTAACTCTCTACCAGAATGATATATAAAAAGATTGCA
>NW_027527807.1:3223012-3230258 GCF_008692635.1 Crocuta crocuta
AAAAGATTGCATCCCAGCTCTGTCTCTGGCAGAGCCTGGGGGAAAATAAAACTCTTGCTATAATGGTTGCTCGATATGTAATTTTATTTTGCCTTTTGATAAGTTCCAAAGCTGCTTTGCCTGGTGATGCCATGTTTACGCAATTTTTAAGCAGAACTGAATTCATTGAGCATGAAATTATGTCAGTTTTTCCCAGAATGCTCCAACTCTTGTATTATCTGATTTTTCAGGGCAGTGGCTTAACTCGAGTCTTTATCCCCTACTGCCAGCTTCCAGTGCCCAGCATAATGGCTGGCACATAGTAGGTCCTTTAGAGCTGTTTTCTGATAAATGGTTTGCCCACTATTAGGGCGCTGAGTTGGAGTCTAATGGATGGGCAGATAGAGGGCCGCTCCTTGTGCAAAGATATTGGGGATGTGGGTGAAGTATGTGGCATAGAATGAGAAGTTCTAAACTGGAAAGTTTCCTCTTCCTATTGGACCACAAAAGTGATAAATACATTCATTTTAAAAGTCATTGCGTAAAAGGTTTAGAACTCTAAGAGACTGGCAATACAAATGATTCTTCTTCAGCAAAATCCCTTAATTTTCTGAGGACAGCATTACGTAATCACCAGATATCTCCTGTATTTGTTTCTCTGTCCTCTCTAGGCCAAGTTTCTCTGCGCAATATTAAAGTGTTTCAAAGATCAGGGGACTGAGATTCTAGGTGTACTGCCCTGAACCATCTTTGGAGGAGTGGACAAATGAAGTTCAGCACATGATCTGTTTCTCCCCCCCATGAGGTGACCTGCTCTCCTCTATTTTACTCAAGATTTCTGATCCAGAGAGCCTCAATGAGCAGCCGGTCCGGTGCTATGACAAAGTGCCACAGACCGGTGGGTTAAATGCCATTCATTGTCCCATAGTGCTGGAGGCTGCAAGCTGAGATCAAAGTGTTGTCAGGGTCCTTTCCTTCTGAGGGCTCTGAATGGAAAATCTGTGCCTTTTCTCTCTCCTAACTTCTGGTCTACTGGCAATATTTGATGCTCTGTGGCTTCTCTTGCATCTCCCCAGTCTCCACCTTTATCTCCACATGGCCTTCTCCCTATATGCGTGTCTGTGTCCAGATTGTCTCTGTTTATAAGAACACCAGTCATATCAGATTAGGGGCCCACCCTTCTACAGTATGACCTCAACTTTCCTTAACTAATTACATTTACGATGATCCTATTTCCAAATGTGAATACATTCTGAGGTGCTGAGGGAGAGGACTTCAACATATGAATTGGGGGGGAGGGGGCACAATTCAAATCATAACACTGTATAAAGCTTGAGGCCCAGCTAACCACCTGGAAGTACTTCCTATCAGAAGAGGGAGATAGGGAGGGGACCCACCAAAGGCATTGGCTGCTTTTATACTGTGGAAAATCTGGCCACTCTGAGGATGGGCATTCTGCAAGGGTACGCCATGCCGGACTCAAGTGGGACACGTCACCACCCACTCATAAAAGGGGAGTGGGCGGACACTCATTTCCATGGTATGCAAAACCTATATCTGCACAAAGGGCCTTCTGGCTCTTAGTATTACAGACTCTTGTAAGTGAATGTTCAGGCGCATTGGAAACTCCTGTAGACCAGGTCTGAGTCTAGCAGATCCATGGCTGTCTGAGTTGATCCATGGATAGGTGCTTGATACTGTCTGCTACCCACTGCCTACATCTCCCTCTAGTCTTGTGAGTAACCAGCTAGTCTTTAGAGGAGCCAGATCTGTCACATATAAAAGCATCCATCTTTGAGCCTCATTTCTGTCACCAGTCACTAATCACAGAGCTTTCCAACACACCTGCTCCTCCAGGCCACAGGATGCCGACCGCGTATGTGGCCTGCCAAGAGTTCTTTGCAAAATAGGAAGCAGAAGAATTACCCCCACGTAGGTAATGTGATTGGCCCTTCAAATCTGGGGTCCAAGGCCCATGTCTCACCCAACAAAATGGATGTCTTTACTTATAAAGCCAGAAGAACCATGGAGAATTCATCTATTCAACTCTGTAGCAGTGCTAGAGTACCTTGATAGAGTGAACTCATATTCACCTCAAGTCCTTGGCCCTAATCTGCTTACATTCCAGAGAGGGAGGTAGCCAGTAAACTAGTAAATATAAGAATTGCAAATTAGCAATGAATCATGAGAATTTACTCCCAAAGCCGAGAGCACACTGTGTACTCTGTATGTTAGCTAACTTGACAGTAAATTATATTTAAAAAAGAAAAAAAAAGAATTACAAATTGGGGGGTACCTGGCTGGCTCAGTCAGTAGAGCCTGTGCTCTTGATCTCAGGGTTGTGAGTTTGAGCCGCATGTTGGGTGTAGAGATTACTTAAAAATAAAATCTTAAAAAAAGAATTACAAATTGGGAAAAGTGCCCTGAAGGAAATGAACAAGCTGATGAGTTAGCTAATGGGGATAAGGTGAATGGGAACAGTTACATTAGACAGGATAGTTTAGGAAGACCTCTCTGAGAGAAGAGTTGTTTCCACTTAGTTCTAGGAGACTAAAAACAGCTAGGGTTACAAAGATGTGGAGTAAGAGTGACCCAGACTTGGGTAATAGCATATGGAAAGGCCCTGAAATAAGGTTATGCTTGACATGTTCAAGGAATAGGAAGGAAGCCAGTGTGTCTGGGGTGGAGTGAGAGAGGAAGCATGGTAGGAAATGAGGCCCAAGAAGCAGTGGGAGATCAGATCATGCAGTGCTTTTTTTTTTTTTAAAGTCTTATTAAAGAATTTGGACCAGGGTACCTGGGTGGCTCAGTTGTTTGAGCATCCGGCTCTTTATCTCAGCTCAGGTCATGATCTCACGGTTCATGAGTTTGAGGCCCACATCAGGCTCCTCACTTAACAGAGCAGAGCCTGCTTGGGATTCTATCTCCCTCTCTCTCTGCCCCTCCCCTGCTTCTCTCTCTTTCTCTCTCAAAATAAATAAATAAACTTTTAAAAATAATCTGCAGTTTATTTAAAAGAAAAGCAAAGGGGCACCTGGGTGGCTCAGTTGGCTAAGCATCCAACTTCAGCTCAGGTCATGATCTCCCAGTATGTGAGTTGGAGTCCCGTGTCCAGCTCTGTGCTGACAGCTCAGAGCCTGGAGCCTGCTTCAGATTCTGTGTCTCCCTCTCTCTCTGCCCCTCACCCACCCATGCTCTGTTTCTCTCTCTCTCAAAATAATAAACATTAAAAAAATAAAAATAAATAAATAATTTAAACATTAAAAAAAGGAATTTCGATTGTGTTCTAATTATGGAAATATATTGGCAGGTTTTGAGTTAGAAAGCGACATGATCTGACTTGACGTAGCGAAGGATTGCTCTGGCCACGGTGCTGAGAATGGGCTATAGCAGAGCCAGAGTAGAAGCAGGGAGACCGGTGAGGAGTCTATTGCAGCTTTATTCCTGTCTCCAGCTCCGTTCCACAACTATTCAGTTCTGACTTGTGTTCATCCCTTCTTGCTGGCTCTGCTCTCAACCCTTAGACATTAGGACGGAGTTGGTTTCTTCTTCTTGACCCTCGGTCTTCTTCCAGGAACATGGTTTTGCTCCACACTCTGGCTCCATCTATCTAGAGCATCTCAGTCATCTTCTGCCTGATCTAGTGTTTCCCTTAGACCTCTATCCCACAATGCCCCTCACAGTTGGGAAGCTGGTGACTCATTTGGAGCCTGAAGGGAACGGAACCTTAGTTAAGCCATTGTTTCAAGGACCGAATCTTCCCCCNTCTTGACCCATGGTTTTGAGACTTGGTCTGGAAAACCTCGTGAATACTTTAAAATTACTTCTTCAGGGGGTGCCTACGTGGCTCAGTCGGTTAAGCATCCGACTTCAGCTCAGGTCATGATCTCACGGTTTGTGGGTTCAAGCCCCACATTGGGCTCTGTGCGGAACGTTTGCTCAGAGCCTGGAGCCTGCTTTGGATTCTGTGTCTCCTCTCTCTCTCTGCCCCTCCTCTGCTCACACTCTGTCTCACTCTGTCTCTCAAGAATAAATAAATGTAAAATAAATAAATAAATAAAATAATAAAATAATGAAATTACTTCTTCACAAACTCATTCTAATTTTCCAGTACAACACACTCTTCCACTTTTTCTTTCATGACTGTAGTAAGGACTTCTAGACCCCTCTGTTCCTAGATCCCTCTATGTCCNCAGTGTCACATACACCACCACCAAACAAGAGTTCAAAACTGTGTAATTTCAAGTTGCAATAATTTGTTAAATAAAACAAATTTATCAAATCAGCAAATATGTACTGAATGCCCAACCTGTGGGTCAAGTCCTGTGCTGTATTTTTTGGATAAAGCAATGGAGAAAACAGCTTCCGGCCTTAGAGGAAACAGGCAGGGAAAGATAAATCAGCTTCTTAGCAGGTAGTCAAGGCCAGGTGATAGAGTCACAGCTGTGCCCCATAGGTCCCATTTCAACCTTTATTATGAGAAACATGGCTTCCCATCGGGCCCTGCACTCAGCAAGAAGCCAGTCAGTTGTTTCTTGTTGATGGTGATGATGATTTGGTATTTTTCCAGAAGATCAGCACTCAATCTGAGGGCTATTCAAATTAAACCCCAGGTCTGTTTCGTCAAGAATTGTCACTTGCTGGCATGTAGGACCTTTTAGCGAAAGACTGATGTGCTAAATGAACAATGTTATCAACTGACTGTACTTAATATGGACAAAGTTACAGCTTTCCAAGACAACTTTTCCGGAAATCTCCAAATTACCAGCTACCTCAGTTCAATTGTCTTAACCATCTCTGCTCTGCAGAGTAAAAACAAAGAATCTCTCTCCACTCCTGCCACACAGCCTAGGCACTGTCTGGGCCATTCCAGAACAGATCACTGTGAACCAGTGACCAGCTTCTGGCACACCTCAGTTTCCCCATCTATACTCTATGATTGATTATGGCCATGTAAAGCAGATGAAGATGATATCATAATAAAATAGATACAATAAAATAGATGCATAATATATCCGTAATAAAATAAAGTCAAAGAAAAGAACAGTGACCGTATAAAACAATTTTAAAAACTGTTGGATTTAAAACACGTATCATGCTCCCAGGGATCTTTAAATAAAGCATTTTGCATGAGAGAGAACAACCCAAAAGAAACCTGAAAGCCTCTGTTAAGTGTGCATTAGCCACCAAGTGACATTTCAGAGTTGCATTAAGAAATGTCAAAGACAGTGCCTCACTGGCTCAGTTAGTAGAACACGCAACTTGTGATTTCAGGGTGGTGAGTTCAAGCCCCACGCTGGGCGTGGAGGCTACTTCATTTAAAAAAATAAAAAGAATAGAAATGTCAAGGACAATTACCCAAACTACTGTGTACTTGNGTTTTTTATCAGCCTTATGCAACCATGAGTGAATGGATTCATTTACTGAAGTTTCAAATTGCCCTGCAGCCACATTGACCCAAAGGAAGCCGTTGAGAGGCTTCCCCCGCCTCAACTTTGCAAATGGTTCATTTCCATAACCGAGTGTCTACAAGGCATTGAAAGAAATCATGAGAGTACATTTTCAGGGCACCTCGGAGGCTCAGTTGGTTAAGCATCCGACTTCAGCTCAGGTCATGATCTCATGGTTTGTGGGTTCGAGCCCCGCATCAGGCTCTGTGCTCACAGCTAGCTCAGCACCTGGAGCCTATTTCGGATTCTGTGTCTCCCTCTCTCTCTGACCCTCCCCTGTTCATACTGTCTCTATTTCTCTCTCAAAAATAAATAAAACTTTAAAAAAAGTACATTTTCTTACCTGAGAGAAAGGTACAACTCAACATGAGAATCAATCCATAAAGCCTCTGACATATGAGGTGTTCTTTCATTGTGTGAACCTGTGTTCAAAAAGTCAGAAATATGCCCAGCTGAGATTCAGAACAAACGATTTCCAAGTGTATGTGACCACACTTCTCCTTCCCATCCAATGCAAGGCTTTTTCCTATCGCTTAAAGCCATGTCTGCCAGCCGCAGTATAGGCGCTTCGCTGAGTTACGCAGCTTGGCTGAAATCACCTCACTGATTGATGTATTTGCATATCCTTCCAACAAATTGGGACCGAGTGCCTACATGTGCCAGAGCCTGTGTTACACGCTGGAAATACAGTGCTGGGGAGACACGTTAGCCCAGAGGGGAAGACAGACATCGAATGCGTTAATAACAAAATGGGAGGCATTCCACCTTAACGCACACAACTTCAACCCAACAGCTTGCACTTGTAATGATCCTAAACGTTTTGAAGAAAAGCACCGTGCGAGAAGACTTTACTGGTGAAGGTAACTCATGAAATCATTTCTATTTTTAAAGCAGGTCTGTTTAGAGAAACTGAGTCACCTGCTTCATTTACCCAGCTTTTCTCCTTAAAAAAAAAAAAAGTGAAATTAAAGCTGCTTATTTGGGGAATACACTGGAAATCGCCCTTCTCCGGCCAAAATGGTGGTAAAACTACAAATCTTACAGAACACACTGCAGAAGCTTGGAAGTAGGGTGTGGATGGGCCTTTTCTGATTTTAAATAAAATGCACTTCTGAATGATTTACTACTGATTTAAACATTTCTTTTCCTATAGGTAATGCAAAGTATTGTATTTCTTTCCACCTCTAAGTGGGATTTGGAGTGAAGAGACTCGCTTTACATTTAAAGTAACGGAAGCCAATTAGGAAACCAAATGAATCCTGGGCTGGTGATGAGTGCCAGCCATTAATACGGCTCTTCCTATTTACCGAGTGATTTACTGCCATTCTCATTAGAATAATAAGGGGATTTGTATGACTTGGATGGATTTGTATGACTACAAGCTGAAAAGTGGGGGAATGTCTAAATCTTTTATGGCTTGTGCGATGGAATGCAGCTTAAATTCACCGCGCTGTAGGAGGACCAGACTGAGAATCCATAACTACCTGTAAGACCATATTTCTGTGCCTTCATTTCCCTGGGCCTCAGTTTCTTTATCTGTAAAAATGGAGATAATAATCTGCCTATTTCCCAGAGCTGCTATAGAAGAGGATCAAATAAGGTGATATTTCAAAGGCAATTTTCAAAGTATAAAGTGCTATAGAAATGGATACGATTGCTATCTATAAAATGGAATTTTCAGTAGCAAACAATCCAATTTATATCTTTCTTACATTTCCTCTAAACTTTTATAACCATTCCAATGTATGTTTCAGAAACTTACCTGGCACCCAATAAATAAACCATGGGACACAGTACAGAAAAATATGCAGCCATTA
>NW_027527807.1:3230364-3242623 GCF_008692635.1 Crocuta crocuta
TGAAAAGGTGGGTGGGGGTGGGGGGTGGGGACTGAGGACTTTCCTTTATACACCATGCAATTCTGTGCTGTTTGGTTCTTTTACGATCATCATATATTACCTAAGTAATTTTTAAATTGAAGGATAGGAGGGAGAGTGGGAGGGAGGGAAGAAAAAGACAAAATAGGAAGGAAGAATGGATACTAGATAGCTTTCCTCTATGCTAATACCATTCTGTACTGTTTGAGTATTTTATACTGAGCATGCATTACTCGTATATTTGTACCAAATGGAAGAAAGAAGGGAAGAGGAAAAGAAGAGAAAGAGAGAAAGAAAGGGTAGAGATTAAGGACCTTTGTTTTATACCTCATACAATTACATGCAGTTTGGTTCTGTTGTGGTGAATATATGTTATTTTCATCATTTAAAAGACATGTAAAGGCAGGAAGAAAGGAGGGAGAGGAGGAAGGAAAGAGGGAGGTAGGGAAGAAGGAAGGGAAGGTAGAAGAGAGGAAGAAAAACGCTTACCTGAGAGCTGGATTCCTCCAACTTCCCACCCCGTGTCACTGCGGGATCCAGAAGGAGAATTTGCTTTAAGAATGACCAGATCTGGTCTCCAAATCCCTACGTTTGGTGTGAAATGGAAAGAGCAAACCGCAGGAAGGATCATTATCTGCTGGCCATGCCTCAGTCGCCTTGTTTTATAGATCAACTCAGCCTTTCTGCTCTTAGCTTTATGGGGCTTATTGACTAGGGCAGATCTTCTTTCTGTGGCCTGCAGTACGTCATGGGGCTGCTCTCCCGAGCATGAAATCAGCCTGAGCAAAGTTCTTGGGTTATTACATACCTGCAATTACCCATTAATTTGCAGGCTCTTTCCCGGTGCTCACTAAGGATTGTCTTCAGTTGCTAGTTGATTATCACTTTAATTAAATTGGATATATTAAACCGGTATTTGCTCACTTAACTAAGGCTCATTTCACTTTACTGAGAAAATGGGGATGGGAGATAGTGTTCAGAGCTGGGAGCAGAGGGGCCCCCAGATGGCTCAGTTGGTTAAGCATCCGACTTCGGCTCAGGTCATGATCTCATGGTTTGTGAGCTCGAGCCCCAAGTCGGGCTCTGTGCTGACAGCTTGGAGCCTGGAGGCTGCTTCAGATTCTGTATCTCCCTTCCTCTCTCTGTCCCTTACCTGCTCATGCTCTGTCTCTCTCAAAAATAAATATTAAAAATAAAAAAAAAAGGAGAGAGAACTGTGAGCAGAAATCTGAGGCCAAGGAAGTATTAACATGTTCACATCTCACACATCAGGACGGTGGAGCCAGCTTTTTACCCTCACAGCAGATCCATTCTTCAAAGTGCTTTGAAAAGAGGTTCCCTGAACTGGTTTTGTGTCCTTCTCAAGAGGGGGCTGTAGTTTTTGCTCCCGAAGGGGTCATTATAGCCCTTTGGAAATATCAGCAAATCCCATCAAACAATCCAGGGATGATCCCCGCCAGACTCCGCATTTCCAAGGTCAGGGCCCTAAGTTCAGAGGGGACAATGACTTGCCCAAGGTCATAGAGATTATGAGAGGCAGAGCAGGGGTTACGACGAAGGAGGGCTCCCGGTTCCCAGGCCAATGCACTTTCCACTCCATCTCACACTTTAAATGGAAAAATTCAGTTTAATAACAGACCGAGTCAACCTGTTATCTTCAGGCCAGTGGCTCTCCGCAGGGGAGAAGGGAGGGAGGGGATGTATCAGAATCACCCATTACTCACCCCCAAGCCCCAAAACTGTTAGTGGTATGGTGAATGAGAACCAGGGCTCTCCTGAAACATAGATTCGTGTTTGCTTCTCAGTTGTGTGATATACAGCCAGTTTCTTAACATCTCTGGAGCCTCCGGTGTCCTCATTTGCAAAAGGTGGCTACTGGCACCCACCTCATATCCCTTGTGAAGATTACATGAGACATTAGGTGTAAAGGGCTTAGCCCAGAGCCTGGCAAGGGTCCCAGTGACCCTGCTCCGGCCTCGAACGCCGCTGTTTTCTCTTCCCACCGTGCACAAGGCTAAGCTTTTGTGCCCTACTCCCCACATGGTCCACACAGCTTACAAGGGGGCATCGGGCAATTGCCAAGGGTCATCTTAGCACTTCCTCGGCATTGATTTCTTTTCCACATCAGGCCCGCTCATTGGTCTGCCTCCGCCCTACCCCCATAACACTATGAGCTCCGGAAGGACAGGAATGCCGTGTTATTCGGTGGCTCACACACTGTATGGCACATAGAGAGTGCTCATCCAACATCTGATAAATAAATGAATGCATGACTATGCCTTTGTCCCCTACTAAAGCCTGTGCTTACTGAGGACAGGGAGACACATCTCTGTTCTCCTCGTGCCCCGGGAGTCGGCACGGTGCCTGGCACATAGATGCTTCGTGCATATTTGTTGAAACCGAGAAAGAATTTAGAGGAGAACATGTTCTCACTTACCTGGATATGTTAAGAAAATTCTCTGGGGGCGCCTGGATGGTGCAGTCGGTTGAGCGTCCAAGTCTGGATTTTGGCTCAGGTCATGATCTCAAGGCTCGTGGGATTGAGCCCTGCGTCGGGCTCTGTGTTGGCAGCGCAGAGCCTGCTTAGGACTCTCTCTCGCTCTCTCTCTGCACCCCCCCCCACTTGCTCACTCACTCTCTCAAAATAAATAGACTTAAAAAAATTCTCTGGAAAGAGACCCTGGTAAGAAGGGCTGATTGGATGGGAGGGAAAGTTACATTTCTCTACACATGCTTTTCTTCTGTTCAAATTCTCATCATTTGCAAGTGTTAATTTTTCAAAAAAAAATACTCATGTTTATTTTTTCTTTAAATCCAACGTGGTGTGGGGAGAGGGGCACGTGGCTGTCTCAGTCAGTAGAGCATGCAACTTTTGATCATGGGGTTGTGAATTCAAGCTGCACATTGGGAGTAGAGCTCCCTGAAAAACAAATCCGATGTAGTGCAAATGAAATGATTGACTGGAAAATGAAACATGTGCAAAAAATGAAGAGGCTGGAGCCCTTTGGTTGAGAAAAAAAAAATGTCACCTAAGGAGGGAACCCTCCCAGGTGGGTATCTTCCATTCTCTGGAAGATTAGAAGGAGAAAGTTGAGCATCTGTTCTCTGGATGTACGGAGAGAAATAGGAAATGGACTAAAAGTGCAGTGGGAGGTGTGGGTTAAACATAAAGAAGCAGTTACTGCAGATAGGAGTTGATAAACACCAGAAAAGGCTGTCACAAGATTTGATGAGCTATCCATACTCGGAAACTCAAAGGTCTAGATAGCTCATACAGCTTCACTGATTTACTTGTCCTCCCACAGAGGGAGAGGGCTCGGCTTATTGAGACTCTGTCCCCATTTCTCACACTAGAAGAGACCTTTATTTACTCTGGTGAAGGTCCCTGTTGTCACCATCCCCCTCTTCCCTTCCTGGTGTAAGCATCCCACCAGGCCATTTGAGAATCTGGAAATTTCCATACAACATGGCCCCCAACCACAAACCAGCTACTGAGTTTAGGTCTCAACTGTAGACACAGTGAAAGGGTCCAATGCTACGGGGTGGGGAAATCATCTGTGTTGGGGACTTGCTAAGAGCTTTTATTTTTATTTTTTAACATTTATTTATTTTTGAGAGACAGAGAGAGACAGAGTACAGGCAGGGGTGGGGCAGAGAGAGAGGGAGACACAGAATCCAAAGCAGGCTCCAGGCTCTGAGCTGTCAGCACAGAGCCCGATGTGGGGCTGGAACTCACGAACCCTGAGATCATGACCTGAGTTGAAGTCAGATACTTAACTGACTGAGCCACCCAGGCGCCCTGGAAAGAGATTTTCAAGGACAATTTTGATGAGGTCTACATGCCACCTTAAATGCTATCAGTCAGCTGATTCCCTGCTGGCTGTCATTCCCATCCTACCTTCATACGTTGGCTACATATGTGGGCATCCTTTAACAACGTGTTTTTGACATCACATAAATGTGCATGCTTTTCAACATCATGTAAAAGGTATTGTACCGTGAGAGAGGCAGCACAACAGAGTAATTAGTAAAAAAAAGAAAAAAAGTCTCTGAAACCAGACTGCCTGGGTTCCTTCCTGTCTCCCTGCCTCAGTTTCTTCATCTGCAAAATGGGGATGATGATGGTGAGATGATGATGATAGTGATATGATGATGATGATAGTATCCATATCTAGTGTCTTTATGATATAAATGAGATAATATCTTGGGGCACCTGGGTGGCTCAGTCGGTTAAGCGTCTGACTTTGGCTCAGGTCATGATCTCTCGGTTCATGGGTTCGAGCCCCGCATCGGGCTCTGTGCTGACAGCTCAGAGCCTGGAGCCTGCTTTGGATTCTGTATCTCCCTCTCTCTCTGCTCCTCCCCCATTCATGACCTGTCTCTCTCTGTCTCTCAAAAATAAATAAAACTTAAAACAATTTTAAATGAGATAATATCTGTAAAACACTTAGAGCACTGCATGGTAGTTAATAAACTTGTAAGTATTGGCTATTACCTTTTCTCCTGCAACTTAGTTTTCAAGCTCAACAGTACTCATTTACTCAAGAACGCTTGACTATTCTAAGATGCTGGGGCTTCAGCAGTGAACCAAACAGATAACCTTTCTCTCCTCACAAAGTTTATATTCAGATGTTCTAGAAACAGCGCTGAGGTCAGCGTGCCAGGAGCATAGCGAGCTAAGGGGACAACCGGGAGAGAAGGAGTAAGAGACATGACGGAGGGCCAAACCACACACACTCTAGTGGGCCATTTCTAGAACTTTGTCTTTACTCTGGAGAAGCAGAGAGCCACCAGTATAGAGTGTTTCAAAACTTGTGACTTCAAAATAACATCAAGCGTTCAGAAGAGTTATCAGAAAAAATACAGTTGTTAACATTTTGCCACATTTGCCTCATCCCTCTTTACATTTATTTCTGAAACACTTAAGAATAAATTGGAGCCATGGTGCCCCTTTACCCTGAACACCTCAGCTGGCATTTTCCTGAGAACAAGAATAGCTTCTTACATAACCACAGTATAATTATCAAAATTGGGCAATTTACCTTGAGGTAATAGTATCTCCTTTATGGTCCACATTCACATTTTAGCCAACTGTCTCACTAATGCCATCTATCATGGTCTTCCCCTCTGATCAGCGAGCAATTTGGATGACAAGCTGCTTTAGCTGCCATTATTTTTTAGTCTCCTTTAATCTGGAAATATTCCTCAGGCTTACATTGACTTTCATGACGTTGACATTTTTTGAAGTGTACGGGCCAGCTCTTTTACTGAATGTCCCTCAATTTGGGTTTGTCTAATCTCTCCTCAGAGTTCAGGTTATGTATTTTTGGCAGGAACAGAACAGAAGTGATGTTGTGTCCTAGGTACATCGCATTAGGACACATAGGATGTCACTCTGTCCCACTCTTGAGAATGTTAACTTTGATAACCTGGTTAAGATGGCACTCACTAGATTTCTCCACTGGAAAGTTACAATTTTTCCACTTGTAATTCATAAGTGATGTGTGGAAGAATACTTAGAGTCTGTGTAAATATCCTGTTCCTCTTTCTTTGGGGGCTGCTATAACCAAATACCATAGATTGGGTGACTTGGAAACAACAGACATATTGATTTATCACAGTTCTACAAACTGAGAAGTCCAACATTAAGACCCTGTCCAATTCAATGTCTGGTGAGAGCTCACCTGATGGTTCATAGATGGCCATCTTCTCCTTCCATGGCAGGAGGAATGAGGGGGCTCTCGGGATCTCTTTTATGAGCTCTTTTATGAGCTCTTCTTCCCATGCAGGAAAGTTTCACTCCAATGACTTCCCAAAGGCCTCACCTCCAAATACCATCAAGCTGGAGATTAGGATTTTGACATATAAACTTTGGTTCCTTTGAATTCTGTTAACTATAGTGGAATTAAAAAAAAAAAACAACAAACCCGTGGCATTGCAAAGAAAGCCCTTCCACAGCCTGGTCTTTGTGAACTTCTTCCTCTCCATCCCCCACTGCCCTCATTCCTCAAATCCTACGCTATGCCTGTAGTGAACCTTTTAGAGTTCCCCAAATACCCCCATTCTCTTTTATTCTTCTGTGCTTTTGCGAATGTTGTTCCCTTTGATTAGAATATTCTTTTTTAAAATGTTTATTTATTTTTGAGAAACAGAGACAGAGCATGAGAGGGTGAGGGGCAGACAGAGAGGGAAACACAGAATCTGAAGCAGTTGCCAGGCTCCAAGCTGTCAGCACAGAGCCTGATGTGGGGCTTGAACCCATGAACTGCAAGATTATGACCTGAGCTGAAGTTGGAAGCTTGACCAACTGAGCCACCCAGGTGCCCTTATTTATTTATTTTTGAGAGAAAGAGAGAGACAGACAGACAGACAGAATCTGAAGCAGGCTCCAGGTTCTGAGCTGTCAGCACAGAGACCAATTTGGGGCTCGAACCCACAAACCGTGAGACCATGACCTGAGCTGAAGTTGGATGCTCAACCAACTGAGCCACAAAGGGGCCCCTAGAATATTCTTTTTTTAATGTTTAGTTTATTTATTTTGAAAGAGAGAGAGAGCATGAGCAGGGGAGGGGCAGAAATAGAGGGAGGGAGGGAGAGAGAGAGAGAGAGAGAGAGAATCCCAAGCAGGCTCCATGCCATCAACTCAGAGCCTTACGTGGGGCTCAAACTCACGAACCGTGAGATCATGACCTGAGCTGAAATCAAGGTTCAGGTGATTAACCGACTTAGCCACCCAGGCACCCTGTGCCTGGAATATTCTTTTCACAGCCTGTCCCCCCTCACCCCACCCCTTGGCCACCTAAGGATTTCTTACTAATCCTTCAAGAGTCAACACAGCTATTTTTGTCTTCTGTGAAGTCTTTCCTGAGCCATCCCTTCCCCTTGCATCCCATCCCAAGCAGAAATGATCATTCAGGCCGTTGTGGCACCAGAGTTACTCTCCTTCAGCCCCCTTTCTGGACTCCTAGGAGAGATAAAAGTCACCTTTTCAGGTTCTTTGTGTCCTAGTGTATCAAGGGTAACAATTGGCTGTATTGATACAAGTGAATCCCTAGTGCTAGAGTGCTGGAATCCTTGAGACTTACCAGTGGTAGTAGGATTTCCAGGAGAGTGGAGGCCTGCTCAGACCTCCCTGGGGATATAGGTAGGCCAGAATTCAAAGGAGCCTGGGGCACCGGGAAGAGGGAGACAGGCTTAGTTAACTAGAAGATACAACTCAGTTGAGTTTTGAGGCTTCTGATTTTTTAAAAATGTTTATTTATTCTGAGAGACAGAGAGAGCACAAGCAGGGGAGGAGCAGAGAGAGAGGAAGAGAGCGAGAAACCCAAGCAGGTTCCATGCTGCCAGCACAGAGCCTGATGCAAGGCTCAAAGTCCCAAACCATGAGATCATGACCTGAGCTGAAATCAAGAGGCGGACATTCAACTGACTGAGCCACCCAGGCGCCCCTCACTCTTCTTCTTGTGATGACGTGAGATAATTAAATGCCTAGTGACGAGACACAGTGAGGTAAATGACATAGGTATTGCTACCCAGTGTCAGGCTGCTACTGATCTTCTCATGATTCGTCAGGAGGGACCATCTGCTTCTAGACCGTGGTCGACCATGGGTAACAAACTGTGGAAAGCAGAACTGAGGAACAGGAGGGACTCCTGTACTTTAATTCATCCAGAGGCAGCAGTCACTCACATTAGCCAAGAGAGGGAGGTGTTTGGCATTTTGGGGGTTGCACCATGATCTTGTTTTTGTCTGCATTTAGACAAAATGATGAAGCAGCTTTGTTTGATATTACTTACCATGGACTTAGAGTAACCTTGGCTAACGCTGGTGTTCTGTAAGATTGTTTATGTCTAACAGGAGAACAACAGAGTCTACCTGTGAGGACCAAGCCAGCTTGTACCAACACTCAGGCTTAGCTGTGAGCATCTGACCACTTCCTGGATAACATGGGTGACTTCTTTTCTTTCTCTTTTGTCCAAGGACAGATGAAGTCCAGCTACAGGACATTACTCCATGATACCCAGATTTCCCTACTGCCGATCAAGATGGCTGTTTAGAAAACATGGTCTGTTTTGGGGCTGAGGATAGTCCCTCCTGCTTGCTGCAGGATGAACTCTTGCATTCTTTGATATACAAGTGGCCGTACAGTAAGAGGTCAATATAAAAAGCCAGGAAGGTTTGCATCGGTCAACGTAACACAAGCCATTATCAGAAACAAATATCGGGGGTGCCTGGGTGGCTCAGTCGGTTAAGCGTCCAACTTCAGCTCAGGTCATGGTCTCACGATTCATGGGTTCGAGCCCTGCATTGGGCTCTGTGCTGATAACTAGCTCAGAGCCTAGAGCCTGTCTTCAGATTCTGTGTCTCAGTCTCTCTCTGACCCTCCCCTGCTCACGCCGTCTCTATCTCTCTCTCAAAAATAAATAAAACATTTTTTAAAAAAAATTTTTTTTAAAGAAACAAATATCAGTAACAGGTCTTAAAGTCAGGGGCCCAGATTATGAAACCCAGCGAACAAAAACATGGCCCAGAATCCAACCAAGTCTGTTTTAGACAAGCAGGTGGCTTTTTCCTTGAGCTTAGTCACAAACTCTTCCACTTGCTCTGTATTATTTACATAAATGTAACAAGTAATATTTGCTATAGCACAAACTCTCCCTTGGCTGGCTAGGAGGAGATCAAGGGCCGGGCAACTGTCTGTGACAACACTAGCTCATGAATCTAGACGAGTTTGTTGGGCTTCCAGAGCAGAAGTATGTCATTTATGACTTCTATTCACGGCAGAGACAAGTTTGGGGCCACCGATCTAGCTGCAGTACCTGGTGTAGTTGTAACAAGAGAATCAATTATCCCTCTTGTGAATTCTCTTGAATAACCTATCTTTGCCTCATTTGGGAGGCTTCTGGGTGTCTTTCTCAAGGTATAAGGCTGATATCTTCATAAGATGTAGTACTCTAGTGAAGAGAAGATGACATTAGAAATAAAACTATTATTTACTACAATAGGAATAAGCCAATTTGGGTCTCTCAAGATGGACAAATCCCTTTAGTGGAGTTAAACAGTTCTTGCAAAGCAGGTTGGAGAGGAAGGACCATTGCAACCAGAGTATCCTCAGTATTAGTACCTACTCTTGATCGACTAGGACTTGCTGATAAGACTCTAAGGACTTCAGCAGCAGCATTTTGTTGATGTGAGGTCAAGGTCCAATTTTTATAAGACTAAAGGTCAGGCTTAACACTGGGAAGGAAACAGGTACCAGAAGGGAACTGTAAAAGGGAATCTACCTCCTGAGGTGTTGGAAGGAACAGCTATTAAATTTTTGTCAGCAGGGATAGGCAGGGGGTAACACATCCAGCAGTCAGTTCAATTCAGGGCAGTGGTTACAGAAAAAACACATAAGAGGGTTTGGTGTTTTTCTTCAGAGGTGGAAGGAGACCTGAGGAGGCAAAACATAATCGGATGGAGACAAGGGATGTCACGTTAGTGTTCTAGAGGGCATCAGAGTAGAATAATAAGCAAGACTAGTAGAAGAAGAAAGGAACAAAACGAGTGTTGAAGAATCAGAAAACTAGTCTTGTTCCGTCATCTTGGGCAGAAGCTGTCCACTTCTGAAGTCAGCAGCTTCTGGAGGATTCCCAAGAATGCTCTTCACATGGAATGGATGTCTGGTAATCAGGATGAAGTGATATATGTCTTTTGAGGTGGAAACCGTGAACCCAAGGATCAATACCTTGGAGCTCTACTGCTATGACAGCTGTTAACGGTACCTGATATGGTCCTTTCTGTGAAGGCTCAGGAGCAGCTTTTCTTTAGTCTTTTCCAGAAGACAAAATGTCCAGCTTGCAGACCATGCAGAGGCTATTTAGGTAGATATTTGGAAATGTGGCTTGCACCCGTTGGTGACAAAGCTGGAGGTATGGTATGAATGTCTTGCATGATAATCGGGTAGAATCTAAGGCGGGGGGGGTGTGAAATTCCCCAACACATAGGGCTTATTATTTCACTAATCATTTTTTAAAGTTTATTTATTTGTTTTTGAGATAGCGAGCAGGGAAGGGGCAGAAAGAGAGAAGGAGAGACAGGATCCCAAGCAGGCTCTACACTGTCAGCACAGAGCCTGACACGGGGCTCGAACTCACCAACCTTGAGATCATGACCTGAGCCCAAACCAACAGTCAGATGCCCAACTGACTGAGCCACGCAGGTGCCCCCTCATAAATCCTTACTATTTCATGAGATAACTCGCCAGGCTGAAGGGGGTTGACCTTACAGACATTAAAGCTAGTGGTAATACTATAAGCTATAGAAAGTTTTAAGGTTTCTGAGAGCTTTGTTAGTTCTACTCTTGGAGTTCCATTAATTCTCTTTGCTTTTTCTGAGGACTCTGGATGATGAGTACAGTGTTCTAGGTAAAAGAGGGATGTTTATAGAGCTTCTCAATCGCAGTGCTGGTAAATGAGTTTCTCTGTCACTAGAGAGATAAGTTGGAATGCCCCAGGCTGGGAAAAAAAATGAAATCAAGATTGTATTTTTGCCACATTCAGGGCCTGTTACGTGTTGAATTGTGTGCCCCTCAAATTCATATGTTGAAGTCCTCACCCCCAGAATGTGATTTTCTTTGTAGATAGGGCCTTTGCAGATATAATTAGTTCAGTTAAGATGAGGTCCTCAGGGTAGGCCCTACCCAACATGACTATAGTGTCCTTACAAAAAGGAGAAGTTCAGACATGGAAAGGGAAAGTGATGTGAAGAAACACGGGGAAAGGCAGCCATCTACAAGTTAAGGAGAGAGGCCTGGAATAGACCCTTCCCTTACAGCTTCAGAAGAAAGCAAGACAGGGCACCTGGCTGGCTCCATCAGTAGAGCCCGGGACTCTTGATCTCAGGGTTGTGAGTTTCAGCCCCATGTTGGGCATAGAGCTTGCTTAAATCAATCAATCAATAAGGAAATAAAGATGAAGAAACCAACCCCACCTTCATCTTGATTTCAGACATCTTGTCTCTAGAACCATGAGACAACCAATTTCTGTTATCCAGGCCACCCACTCTGTGGTACTTTATCATAGCAGTCCTAGCACACTAATACAGGGCTGTACTCTCTGAGAGGAAAAGCTTTAACCCACCCTGAAAACAAACAATAACCAAGCATATTTATAGCCTGTTGAGGAGACATTTGTGTAAAGTCTGTTTGGGGGTGTTCAAAGGACTCTCCAGGCTTTGGTTCCTGTCCATGACCCACTTTACAATTTTAACCAAGATTGTGTCGTTAGCTGGTAGGGCATGTTTTGGAAACATTTTGACAATACCTCTCAAATTATCCCACCAATGGCGGTGGAATATCATGGCCAATTTGCCTCCACTGTTGTGGATAATATCATGAGGAATTCTTGCTGAAATCCATTTTAAAGGATTTGGCATCCCCAAATATTTTCTTCACACAATGAGCCTTCAAATATTTCCAAGGTATCTTTTTTTTTTTTTTTCCAAATTAAAGGCTTATCACTGACAGTTAGCAACAGTTAATGACAATCTGTCTCTGATAGTTAGCAACAACCTCAGAAGAATCCATTAATTCCTCCAAAGTCCTCTCCTTTCTGAGTAATCACAGGAGCAATTATCTGGGCCAAAGCTGCTTGATTAGCATAGCAGTCAGCTAAGGTTTTCGTAGGAGATTCTGGTTTCTTGCTCTTTGAATTATGCTCCCCTTTTACTATAGCTATTTCCTGAAGTATCTAAAAGCATCTAAAAGTTCTGAAAGTTGTCGGTTTTTAGCGGTGCTTCTGTCAAGGTCAGCAAACCATTATTTCAAGGCATTTTGAAGTCAGATTAACCCAAAACTATATGCTATCAATACAGATATACCTTTATCTTTTGGCATTTGGTAAATCTAGGCAACGACGACCAATTTAAGCCCTCTGAACTGATTTCGTTTCCGTGATAAGTGAATAGTTTAAGAGTGAATTCAAGCCTGTGACAGTGCATCCAGTTCTCCAGTTTGTCAATTTGGGTTTTTACTTTTCACATATGAACAGTGAACAAATATAGTTAAATCAGCGTTACTCAAGGAGTCCCTGGAAGGTCTGTGCGGTGTATGAATAAGTGCCTCCTGTTGTTTCTTTTTCTTTAACAAAGACAAATGGTTACGGGATTTCCTTTCTCAGGCAAAGGAAGGAGGCTGGGTTCATAGTGTGCAAGCAATGGGTGGTGGTGTCCAAAGGAGAAAGCAACACCTTATGAGAGG
>NW_027527807.1:3242661-3245238 GCF_008692635.1 Crocuta crocuta
AAAATGGTGAGCGTTGGTTTTTTTTTTTTAATACAAAGCATGAAAAACTATGGGGTTCAGTTAGAACTGGCCTAGCTGAAGTTTCTGTGTGTTGACCTACTGCTGTTACAGCTCTTAAATCAGGGGGATGCTAAAGCAGGCATGGCTTCAGGGTCTGACAAAAGACCAAAATAAGCAATAGGCCACTGATGAGTGTCTCGGAGGAGCTTGTAAGGCAGTACCCCTGGGGCCTGTTCACACTTTTCATGAACCAAAGGAGAAAGGTTGATTGTGAATCTAGAATGCTGAACAGTTTTGTGGTAATGTTATTATATAGGGCTTCGTGCTTATACATAAATGTTTCTTCTACCTTGAAAAATATTCAATCATTGAAATATATTCATATATAACCTAGTCCTGGTCCACCTATGTCATAGTTCAGGCCAGGTCATAGTGGGTTGATGAGCACACAATAGGGCAGTCTGGGTGGGGCATGGGTATACATACAGGCTTACACCCTGGGACAGCTCAGACACCGCCGAAGAGTCTAGATGAAGACATCAGAAACCCATCTTCGTGGCGAGGCTCCAGTCTAGAGAATTACCAACATCCATTCACCCACCAGGTGAGAGTCGGATCAGAAGAACAAGGCAACAGGAGGTGGAGTAGATAAGACACATAGAACCAGTAACTGCACAGTGGTCACCAAGCTGGGGCTTAGAGGCGAAACTCTCTGAAGAAGACTATTTCTTTACTATCTCTTTATTCATTCAGCCTGTTTGTTCCAAAATGTATTGGAGATAGCTTACAAGGCCTCATTCAATATAGCAATCTAAACAAATCTTAGATAAAGATGTAGAGGGCCAATGGATAAAGGTACTGGGCAGTTAAGCTAGCCCAGCCAGGTACAGATCCAGTTCTGACACCGGGTCTCAGTACAAACTAGCAGCAAAAGGGAGCATTTAAACTAGGGGCAAGACGGCTTCAAAGGAGACGGTGGACCTGGACTTGGGAGGGCAAGTAGCACTTGTGTGAGTGGGGATGAACTAACAAGCACTTCAGGCCAAGTGAGCACTGATACCTTCGTGCCTAGAGCAAAGATGGTGGGGAGGAGCCTTGGGGATTGAATGGGGCTGCAGGGGACTTAGCAAACCTGAAAGCTAAGTCCTGGGGTCCTGAAAGCCTGCTAAGGAGCAGGACTGGGCTCCTGTGCAAGGCCTCAGCAGTTTACAAAGGCCCTGAAGTGTGAGAAGCTGAGATATGCCTTAGAAAATGTGATGAATAATAAGGTAAATGATGCGTCCCAATGTGACTGCATGTAAATCTCTATGTATGGGAACAAGCAGGGATGAGTGTCTTTAACAAGCGTTACCTGGTTACTGTAATGTAAGGAGTCTATGACACCATAGAATAGGAGCAGGGAGAGTGGGTGGAGATAACAGGGGAAGAAAGATTCAGGAAACTCTTAGTTATTAATGGCCCTTTTTATTTGTACGTCTGCGCCGAGGGAAGGTGTTCAGAGGGAGAGATACATTCCCTGACATGACAGGCATGTGTCATCACAAGGTGCTCTCAGAGTGGACCAGGGACCCGTGGGGGGAAGGAGCCATGATGCCTCCACTGTGAGGTATTGATGACCCAACAAACTAAGGACTCCCATTGGTGGAAGCTGGCCAATGGCTGCCTCTTACTTAATCACATCCTCAGTAAAAGTAGCCAGTGTGTTTGATTCCTACCTCATAGTGTAGGGCGGGACTGTTAAGAAGAATAGGGATGGCCTTAGAAGGTAGTGTTCTCCCTATAACATTATGAACTCACACACTTAATCCTGCTCTAAGGGAAGCAATGCAGGGTTACAGAAGTCGGATATCCCTGCCATCACTATTCACATTGGAGTGTGGGGCGGGGAGGGGTGGAGAGTGGGTAAGAACCATGATGCCTCCATTGTGAGGTATTGTTGGCCTAGCAAACTAAGGTTTCCTATTGGTAGAATCTGGCCCAATAGCTGCACCCTACTTAATCAAGACCTCTATCATCAGCAGCCAAAGGACTCGATTTTAAATGCAGTACTCCTCATGATAGGTCATTAGGAGCAATAGGGGTGACCTTGGAAGGTAGTAGTCCTCCATGACACATCCACTTCCTCTCGCCAGATCTCATCCTAAGAAAAGGTCTTGAGTGGATAATAAAAGTTGTCCCTGACATCTCTATTCACATGTCAACACAAGGTGCTTTGGGATTGTCTAAAGGACCCACCTGGGGGTGGAGGATGCCTCTTTTGTGAGGCTTTATTTGTCTCTCAAACTAAGGTCTTCCATTCATGGAATCTGGTCCAATGGCAGCCTCCTACTTAATCACATCCTCAGTATCAGCAGCCAATGTGTCAGATTCCTGCCTCAATACCCATATCACAGGGTAGGGCCATTAGGGTCATAGAGATGGCTGTAGAACTTAATGTTGCCTGCCCATAACACTCCATCTTCAACTAAGCCTAGTTCTAGAAGAATGAGTAGAAGATAGCTTAAGTCATTCCTGATGTCACTACTCATATGTCAGCACAAGGTGCTGAGTGACTGAGGTACCAGGGAGGGGGGGGGG
>NW_027527807.1:3245252-3245975 GCF_008692635.1 Crocuta crocuta
GAATTATGACACCTCCATTGTGAGGTGTTGATGGCCTCTCAAACAAAGGTCACCTATGGCTAGAAGCTGGTCCAAAACTCCTTGTTTTTGCAGTCTCAGCAGCAGCCAATGTGCTTGCATCTCACCCCAGAACTCCATATCCTAGTTTCTGATCTTTGTGAAGACTAGGGTTGACCCTGGAAGATAATGCTTCCCCCAGGAGATCTCCACCTCTACACACTGCATCCCGCCTAGAAGAAGGAATCCAGAGGGTTGCAGAAGTTATCCCTGACATGACTATTCATATACAAGCATAAGGTGCTCTCTGAGTGGCCAAAGAAAGCCACTCAGAAGAGATGGGCAGAGACATAATGGCTCCATTATGAGGCGTTGATGGCCCCTCAAACTAAGGTCTCCCATTGGTGGAAACTGGCCCAATGGCTGTCCTTCTACTTTATCACACTCTCAGCAGCCAATGTGTTCATTTACCACCAGAGCATTCCAAATCATAGGGTCCAGCCATTAGGAGGAATAGGGGTGGCCTTAGAAGGTAGTAGTCCCCATGGCATATTCACTTCCACCAACTAGACCTCATCTTTGGAGAAAGACCTGCTTGGGTAGCATTTGTCATCCCTGATATCACTATTCATATGTCAGCAACAAGGTACTCTCTGAGTGGCTGACGGATCCATGGTGGGGAGGAGCCACGATGCCTCCATTGTTGGGTGTTGATGGTCCTGCAGA
>NW_027527807.1:3246046-3251797 GCF_008692635.1 Crocuta crocuta
TGGGCTCTGCCCAATGGTGGCCTGGTCCTGCATCAGATACCCTGTATCAGCAGTCAGTGTGCTTGTTCACCACCCCAGCACCTCAGATCATAAGGTCTGGCTATTTAGACAAATAGGGGTGGCCTTGGAAGGTAGTGCTCTCCCCATGACATCTCCACCTCCACACAGTGCAATCCACCCTGGGGAAGGAATTTAGAGGGTTCCAGAAGTCATTCCTAACATTACTATTCACATGTAGGACCAAGGTTCTCTCTAATTGGCTGAAGGGACCTATGAGGGGAATGAACTATGATGCTTCCATTGTGGGGCACTGACCGGCCCCTAAATACATATCCCATTGGTAGAAGCTGGGCCAATAGCTACCCTCCTACTTGATAATAGACTCTCTCTGCCAACCACAGTGGGGGTTTGTGTTAGATCTAAAGGTGAAAAGGTCTCTCCCCCATTACCACTCCCCTGAGTATACAGAAAGCCTAAGTGGGTTTTAATGAAGGGATTATTATATCTTGAGACATTAAGTGATAAATGTCGATGAGAGTTTGTGGAATAGGAAAGACAGTATTGCACAAAATGGGAAAGTAATTTTTAAACCTTTCCACCTANGATCTCAAAGCTCATCCTAACTTCTTGGTGGTTATGTCTGAAATTATGTCTTTGGGGAGATTCAAATTATGAGAATGAGGACTGTGGGTGTCTGCCTCTCAAGATGCCACTTGTTATCAGCTACCCTCATCTACTAAACTAGAAAGACTCATAGATTCCCAATCTTAATAGATGATTACATTTCATAGTAGATCTTTTATCCTGTCAACCATCCTGAATAACACACCAAATTAATTTGGGGGCATAAATGGATGTGCTTTTTAGGAGAGTTTGGCTCTATTTTCAGCTGTGAATTATGCATTAGTAAGAATTATTTGGACAGCATTCATCATCATTTCCGAAGTTAATGAAATGCCATTACACTTCAGTACATTTTCATTTCACCCAGTGGTAAATTAATTCTCCCTCACTCTTTCTGTCTCTGTCTCTTGCTCCTCTTTTGCATCATTTACAGTAGTTACAGAGTGGGAACATGGAGAGGCTTCCTAAGTAGAATAAGTTAAATAAGGGCCAGGAAAGACAGGTGTTAACGATTCCCTCTATAATGACGATGTGCTCTATAACTCAACGCCAAGATGAGCAAGTCTGCTTGTTTTCACAGCTGTCACTGCTGTTTCCACTGCTCAAGAATTCAGGGCAGGGTCTGGGTTACTGGGACGTAGCTGGGCTACAACCTAGAAGTCTGGCATAGAGCTCATCTCCTTAACACACAGCTCCCACTTGTGAGCTGCTCGCAGCGGTGCTTGCCACCCAATCACATTGCTGAATAGACTGCTTGACCTGGGGGAGCTCCATGGGCAAGTGAGAGGGCCAATAGCATTGCCAGGTCCAGCTTTGCCCCACCCAGGAGAAGCGAACCTGGAGCTCTCCTAGGTGCTGGATATTCCCCTTTCATTGTTACTGGTCTCCTCCTTCCGGGTCCCACCTCACTTCAAACCTAGTCAGGGCTCAAGCCAAATCCTGCTCCCACAGGTCCCCTGCCCAATGGCCAATAAATCTCTTCTTCTGTCTGGCACTCTAGCAACTGCCCAAAGTGCACCCTGGAAGCTACTTTGACCCCCACTCACAAGACGCTCTACATGTTTCTAGACTTTTCTTCCAGCTAATAGTGCAGTGGTAAAAAGGGAATTCTGGCTCAGAAGTCAGAAGGAGGAGCGTTAGAGTGCCTTGGACTTCCATGGGAACACTGCCAAGTTCTGTACCAACGTGAGTCCTAGTTTCCACAGCATGAGATGGAGATGATATCTCTCTCACAGACTCATTATGAGCAAGATATGAGATAACGTATGGGAAAGTATGGAGCCTGGGGCCTGAAACTTGGTAAATGGCTGCTATTATGATTATTACTAGCTCATTCTAATGATGTTCTCTGACTGCTTTCTGATTTTCTGCACTTTTTCCCTTCAATTTGCTGTTGTGCACAGCCTCCTGCCCATCCCCCACAAGGCTTTGAGGGGTAATGGGAGGCACTAAAGTATGGCAGTTCCAGCCCCACTCATACTAACACGCCTACCTTCCCAGTCTAGGCCCACCCTAAGCATGCCATTTACTTCCTTCCTCATTCCTCCCTCTCATAAGTAGGCCCATACAGCTTTGTTTACAATAACTATTTGCAGGTTGGTTTTCCCTACAGAAAGTGAGGGGAGGGGAGGGCTTCTCTCTTCTCTCTAACTGTTCCATTCAGCCCAACACTGAGCCCTATCAGGCACTGTGCTAGGCAAAGAAATATTTATTTTTTTAAATGTTTTATTTATTTCTGAGAGAGAGAGAGAGAGAGAGAGACAGCACGAGCAGGGGAGGGTCAGAGAGAGAGGGAGACACAGAATCCAAAACAGGCTCCAGGCTCTGAGCTAGCTGTCAGCACAGAGCCCAACGTGGGGCTCGAACCCATGAACTGTGAGATCATGACCTGAGCTGAAGTCAGACGCTTAACCAACTGAGCCACCCAGGCTCCCCCAAAGAAATATTTATTGAACACCTATTCTATCCCAGGCACCACACTAAATACTAAAGATTTCATGATCGGCAAAGTTAGACACAGTCCCTGATCTCATAGAACATAGTCTACTAGGGGAGGAAGATATTAATAAAGTAGATGTGGTAATGATTTAACAACTCAAAACTAAGATAGGTGCTCCCTAGAGGGAGTTTTACCATAAAGATGAAATGGCTCATGAAGCTTCGAGTCAACTTTAGGGCTCTTCGTTTGAACGGGGTCCTGTAAGTGCTGGGAGATTCTGGGAGTCAGTGTGTTCTAGACGGAGAGAGATATAGATATGAAAGTCACCCTCAAGATGATGCAGGACTTGGGACAAAGAGGAAGGTCATTTCCAAAGCGTCTACTGATTTAATTATATAAGTAATAGGTGACATATTATCAACTCTCAGCCTTTGGGCAGATGTGTGCTTCACCTAAGAAACAGAATGGAACCTTTGAATCACTCATAGAGGGAAAGGGCTCCAAGTTCCTAAATATCAAAACCATACAAAAACAAGTCTGTTTCCATGGGTGAAAAAGTCCTCCATCAATCAATTCTGTCAGAACAATTAGAAATGATCACAGTCAGATGGATTGTTTTCTGGTCGATGGTATTCGGCCAAACTAACCGGAATGAAATCAACCAGCTGGCAATCCCATCGATTATACAATCATCGGTCATTTTCTAGTCCAAAAAAATGACCTCCACATGAGCAATTCAGGCATGTAATAACAACACAGACTCTTGCTCATATACTGTAGTCATCGCTTTGGATTACTCTCTGGCTTGATTTAGTTGCCCCGTGTAACACAATGTATATTTATTCAGATTATTTGGTGTTCTCTATTTCAATTAACTCCAGATAGGTCCCCTTTAGAGGTAAAAGGCAGAGAGCATAAGTCTATTTACCTATATTAACCAAATTGGCAGGTAGTCAGGCAAGCAGAACCATGGCAACCTCTGTCTAGAAAGCTGCCCAGAGCTCCTGAGCCAGGAGGGTGATTTGAGTCAGGTGGAGATAAGAGCATAACCTTGACTATAATTCATAGTTGTCAGGGAAATGGCAGAACTGGGGAGGTGCCCTATTCTTGCTGAAAGCAGAAGCCATTAATGTGGGGAAGTAATTAGTATTGATTGAGAAAGGTACAGTAAATCCTGGGCCCACGTGCATCCCCTTATCAGCAGATGGTTTCCAAGGGTCACCAATCCCAGGAAGCTCAGATTCCTGGGGCTAATTTGGAACCAGGTAAATCTGCACATAAACCTGAGGGCTAAAAGGCTGCATGATGCAGTCATTAGAGGGAACATTGAATTCGACCTGGCTCCCAGAGGCTCTGCAAAAGGAGTTACACCAAATGATCACAGGTCTCTCCCTCCGTCTCTCTCTTCCTCCTCTCCCCGCCCCCCTCCCCACTTTACAAACTTCTCCCTACTGAAAACAATCTACAAAGGTGATCAATTTCTTAAAATTGAAAGGAGACATGGGCGCCCCGGGTCTGGCTCAGTTGGTATAGCATGTGACTCTTAATCTCGAGGGTTGTGGTTTCGAGCCCCCTGTTGTGTGTAGAGATTACTTAAAAATAATTTTTTTAAAAAAAAGTAGGTTTCTAGAAGTATGTAATTCTAACAGAAAGAAGGTCAAAGAAACTGCCCACCTTTGGACCAGGCTTCAGGCCGAGACTAGGAACATAAGTGTTTCTCCAAAGTTCTTCATTTTACCTTGGAATCATTTAGTCACTGCATGACACGTGGTCACTGCTGTTTTTAGCCATTGCCCTGGGTCGGGACCTACTTATAACGCTACTTTCTTTAGCCCTGGACAAGAAAAGGTCCATTCTAGACAAGAGACCAAATTAGTACACATTTTCATCCTGCTCTCCTTGAAGATTTCTCCTTCCACCAGCAATGTACGAGAGGTGCAAATAATCTGCATCCTTGCCAGCGTGTTGATAGTATCAGTTTTGTTTTTGCTTTGTTTCTGTTTGAACCGTCCTGATCCGGTATGCAGTGGTATCTCACTGTGGCTTTAATTTGCATTTCCCTCATGACTAATGAGGTCAAGCATCTTTTCATATGCGTATTTACCAGCATTATGCCTAGCACATAATAATTGCTATCTGCCAAGATTTCAGGTGGTTTCTACCCTCTGGTTCCCAAATGCATGATTTGTAACAGAGGCCATGAGAGACCAGATCTTATCTCCCTGCTGGGATTTTTAAGTAGCTGTCACTTGCTGTAGGAGGACGGCATGGAGAGCAAGGGAGACAAAGGGGGGTGTCTTTGGGAATTTCTCAATCCCCACACCGAGCACAGACTGATGGTAGTACGAACTATCCTAGTTCTAAAAGTTCTTTCAATACTAAAAACTCTTCTGAATTCTAGCATCTCTGAATTAAACTCTCTCTGTCTCTCTCTCTGTCTCTCTCTCTCACACACACACACACACACACACACACACACACACACACAAGCAGTTTNTACTATCTTTACAGCCTCCCTTCACACTCAGAAATCAAGTCTCTATAGTTTCTCATTTCTTTTGCTGTTGAACAAGAAAAAAAGCAACTTGATTCTTGAGGACTGGAACCTGATTACATTTTGACTCACTCAATATTTATTGAGTATCTAAAANCTTGTCGTCCACACTTGGTACATGGGGCCGAGGCATGAGACAGGGCCCCTTAAAAAAAATAAATAAAACAAAAAAACTAGGGCTTTTTCTTTTTTTGATGACCCTCTGAACACAAAGTTTCCTTTAGTCTCCGACTCACTTCCTCATTGTAACAGCATTCTGTGCTTGTGCTCAACTATTTCCTGTTCACATTTTCCAAATGGCCTTGTTTCTTATTCTCTGCCTTACCAAGAACTACAGAGAAATGGCGTAAAATGTTATATAAGCCTTAGCCTGTATTCCTAGCCTAAAGAACCTAAAAAAGTCAAAAGGTGGGGGGAGAGGTGGGGCAAGAGTAACATTACTATTGTGCACATTTTGTTCAACTTACAGAGGAGATATGTACGTGACAGATGAGAGAGAGGTGACAGATAGATAGATGTTCTTGTTAAAGGAAGCTCTTCACCTAATCAATAATTTCATGGGATTATACTTGACAATAAACACTGGAAGGAAGTCCATCCCTTTCAGTGAATAATTCTGTGCGTGCTTGTGTAT
>NW_027527807.1:3251945-3265600 GCF_008692635.1 Crocuta crocuta
TCTGATCAGCTGAAACAACACATAATAAAAAATTCTTCTCCTTAATTAGTCACCTGTCCTCCTACAGTCTGTCCCCCCACCGCCCGCGCCCAGCAAACGTTTTTTTGTTGTGAACTCGAGAAAATGTTTTCCCGAGGTAATCTCTCCCCCTGCAGGCAGCTAGCCTATCAACCTGGTGGATCGGCTCCCCGAGGAGCGGCTGNACTGCCACCCGTGCACCTCCTGATTCCTGTACGGGCGCATCCGGGAGGCCCAGCCGGCAGGGTGGTGCAGGCGGTACAGGGTGGTGATCACGGGCTGGGAAAGTCAGGGGGAACCGTGGGACTCTGGGTAAACTGCTCTCGGAGCCTCAGCTTACTCAGCTGCAAAATGGGGATCACAATTAATACCTCGTTGACCTTTTGTGAGATGTAAATGAGAAAATGCAAAGCCCTTGGTGACATCAACCATTTTATTATTATTATTAAAGACGATTGACTGTGCCAAGAACAATTATTACAAGAGTAAGTGGATTCCCCTCAACTAGGAGCTGTGATCTTGCTGCAGGTGATTTATTATAATCGTACTGAAAACTTCTGATTGCTTAAAACACATTCTAGCTTTCATTCTCATTCTGATAACTGTGGCGACAGAGGAAAAGGTAAGATTACACCTGACGCCTTGGGAGCCCTGGGCACGCCCCCCAAGGGTGGGAATGTCTCTCCGGAAATTGAGATTCTCTCGCTGGGGGCCTCAGGGGGTCCCGGTGAGCACTTCATTCAGCACGGAGCACCCTGCAGGGCCCCGGTGAGCACTTCATTCAGCACGGAGCACCCTGCAGCGCTTAAAGCTCCGGGAAGCGGGTAGGCTAAGCCCCAGCTCCTCCCGGTTTCGGGCCAGACCACGCTCTCCTCCCCACCGGAACTACTCAGGTTTCCTTTAAATTTGTAAATAGCGTTCATTACATCTCCAAACCTTGCTCCTGGCCTGGGAGCTATTCTCCTGGGAAGATGATTTTGCAAATAAGTTAATCGCATCCATTCTGGGTGGACTTTATCAGGCCAGCTTTTGCAGTTCTGGGACCAGTCTACTGTCACCGCTGCCTATGTTAACTACCTGTGTGGCCTTGGTCAAAACACTGGTCCTCTGTACTATGAAATGGGTTGCCCTAGAAACTCTCCGAGGACGGTTCCTTCCTGCTCAGACTTTCCAGGGTTCTAGGATTCCGGTCGGGAGGGGAGAGCGTGGGAAATGACACATATAGGCACAATTTGAAGGAGACCAGAGATGGCTCACGTATACTTAATAGTGCTGCTGCCCAGAGGAGTTCTTCTCCTAATCTCACCTTAGTCAAAGGGAGAGACTGCCTTGCAGAAACATCGCAAGGTTTCACAGATCTGTGAAATCCCATGAATTATCTGATCAATACAATGATTTCTGGTACTTTTTCCCTAGGCTGCCACAAGAAAAGACCAGACCTTGCAGCAGAGGCCATGCTCCTTTTCCTCACTAGGTGGCAGCAACACTTAGCTTTGCCAAACAGAAAAAGGGTCCCTTGTCAACTTGTATGACTATCAATCATCTAATGTTGGATTTGGGAGCATCGCCACGCTTTTCGTTTCTATTTCTATTTTTATTTTCCTGAACAACTAGTAATTGAAAATAATGGCACAGATTTCAGGGGGAAAGCCAGAAAAGAACCAAAGTAGTAACTGAAGAGGACCGTTTAATTTGTAGAGGGTGAAACAGCTGTGGCCAAGGTCATACCGCTAGGTGAAGGGGCAGACTGGGAACTAGAACTCAGTCGCTTAATTCTCAATCCCAGTCTCTTCCACTCTCCTTTGGGGAGGTAAATATGCCCAGTGGTTTCATTTAGCAACTGTACATCCTGAGGCAGATTAGTTAACCTCTCTGGACCTGGATAGAGTTCCTCATCTGTAATAAGGCCATAATAATGGTATTAACTTCCTAAGTTTTACAAAAATTAGGGACCAGGAGCATCTGGCTGCCTCAGTCGGTGGAGCAGGCAACTGTTGATCTCGGGGTCGTGAGTTGAAGCCACACATTGCGTGTAGAGATTACATAAGGAAATTAAAAAAAAAAGGGGGAAAGAAAAGAATTACAGACCATGCGTGGAAGGGACAGAGAGGCACATCACACTCAGAGAGATGTGTCACCGGCAGGTGTGTCACACACACAGGTGTGCCTGAAGACATTTTGTTCCACAGTTTCCCACGGCAGAATCTGATACAACACACAACGTACAGTTTTCCTTCTCTTCTCTCCACACAGGGCAGTGTGTGCATTTTTTAACAAAAAGCCGTAAAGCTATCCTCGGGAAATCAGGAATGGGAGAGGATAGTCAAGGCCTCTTTCAAAGCTAACTGTCTCCCAACAGTCTCTGATTCAGGTATGGAGGTGAACGGTGTCTAACTCCAGGTCTCTCCCATAGGAAAAGAAGTGCGAGGTGGCTGCTGCTTCACTTACCCTCACCTCCATCACTCGCCCACTACGGTAAGACAACGGTTAAGACCTGCGGCAGAGGCGCAGGGCCTGGCTGAGAAGACGAATCTCTGAGTACCACACCCAATCTAGTTCATCGGACTCCATTTGAAACATGCAGAAGACCATCAGCATCAAGGACATCAATGCAGGTGAACCTCATCATCCTCCTTCCAGCTCCATTGATGGGGGGAGGGGCAGTGCATTTGCAAATATCAGAGTGAAATTGTCCTTAGGTACAAACTATTGAGTCTCTCCAGAAAGCCTTGGGCCAGGCTAGGTAACGTGTGGCCTGTTAGAGTCGTATAGAGTCACTGTAGCTAAATTAAATCCAAGTGATGGTAATGCCTGCCGTTGATAAAATGCCTACACATGTATACAATGTTTTGTCTACTCTTTACAAAGCACTTTGGGATTTGGGTCTCATTTGATCCTTGAAACAACCCTGGAGTCAATGTGGCAGATAAGTTACCATATCAAAAATGAGAGTATGAGAGGCAGGACAAGATCAAGCACAAAGAATATCAAAGCAAACAGACATGAATTCATATCACAGCTGTAGCACTTCCTAGCGGTGTGACTCTGGGCAAGTTAAAAATATTTCTAAGCCTCAATTTATTCATCCATAAAATGGGGATGATAATAGAGTCCACTCTAAGGATTGCTGTGAGGATTAAATGAGATGATGCACAGAGCCAAAGGGCCGTGACGTGCAAAAATGTAACTTATTCTTCAGTGACTATTTGTTAGCGATAGAAGTCAGAACGGGCACCCCAAGCCCAATGTTGAAATTCAAGTGCATAGACACATAGATCTCCAGTTAGATTTCTCTTTGCAAAACGGCAGGCTTTTCTTCAAAGCCCAAATCGCCTTTTTGTTCATGATGGGAAATTCGCAAGTGAATCTCCGCCATATTATTTGGTGAAGTGCTTGGGACAGTCACACCCCACGCGAGGCTCTATTTTAATACAGAAACCGTTCATCCTGTTCTGCATTATCATGGTCACTTCTGCTCCAAGACACTGAGGAGGAGGAGGAAGTCAGAAAAAGGGCCAGGAAAGCACTAACACTGCCAAGAGGGTGGGAAAGGAAGTTTCAGGCAAGAGTCCCTAGTTCCTCTTGTATGCCTAGACAGAACACTTAACCACTTATTTTTCCAATGGTATAGCCTCTCCTCACTGGGTGACACACAAACACAGTCAACTGGTGGTATTTCTCTGGAAAGCAATCTGGTTTGAGAGCTCTTTCTGTGTTTCATTCCATTTTTGAGAACATATTTGCAGGAAACAACCCCAAAAGGGGCAGGACGGTGGGAGGGTGGTGAGCTATGGAAGGTTTTCCAAGCGCCACTATTTATAATGGTGAAACACTGAAAACAACCCAAATGTTCAGTAATGGTAAAGTGTCTATAAAAGAAGTAGAGCCTACTGACCAGATGGAATGCTCTTTAGGCAGCATACACAAATGTGGTATAGACACAAATGTTACAACTATGTAAACCTAAAATATATGTGGACATGAATATGAAGGAAGGAAAATGCGTAGCGGCCAGAACATATTCATTCAGTTTTGTGTAGCTACTATGCATGCCACTTTATAGACCTTGTCTCATTTAATCTTCATGGCAACTAATCATCTTGTCAATTTCCACACACACAAATGCCCCGAGCTGGGATTCTCATCTGAATTGTGTATAATGGCATTTTTTTATTACTTTTTCTAAAGTTTATTTATTTTGAGAGAGACAAAGACAGTGCAAGTGGGGGAGGGGCAGAGAGAGACAGGGGAGAGAGAGAATACCAAGCAGGCTCTGCTCTGTGAAGGTCTCACGAAACTGTGAGCATCACCTGAGCCGAAACCAAGAGTTGGACATTTAACCAACTGACCCAACCAGGCTCCCTTTTTTTGTTACTTTTTAAATGTTTATTTTATTTAATTACTTTTTTTTTTTTTTGAGAGAGAGCACACATGCACATTCAGGGGAGGAGCAGGGAAAGAGGGAGAGACAGATTCCCAAGCAGGCTCCACACTCTCAGCCCAGAGCCCAATGCAGGGCTTGATCCCACAAACCATGAGATCATGACCTGAGTGGAAATCAGGAGTCAGGTGCTCAACCAACTGAACCACCCAGTCTCTCTCTGGTGCTTCTGAGAATCCCAGCACTCCAAAGTATTCCTTAACTTGTTTTTTTTTTTTTTAAATGCTTGTTTATGAGAAAGAGAGAGACAGACAGAGCGTGAGTGGGAGAGGGGCAGAGAGAGAGGGAGACACAGAATCTGAAGCAGGCTCCAGGCTCTGAGCTGTCAGCACAGAGCCCGACACGGGGCTCGAACCCACGAACTGTGAGATCATGACCTGAGCTGAAGTCGGAGGCATAACTGACTGACACCCAGGCGCCCCTTCCTTAACTTGTTTTGAAAGGTATGGTGCAAAATGCCACTGGAGAAAAATATAACTGACTTTCTTATATTAAAACAATACACAATTCAAAATACTGTGTTACTGTCACTCATATTTCCATGAATTTTGGAGACCATGCTGCAAGTGCTTCCTTTCTACCACACCCAGAGAATTGGCAGAGATGACAGGGAGGGGGAAATGTACTGAGAAAGAATCTGGAACCAGGCACAGATAGTGTAAGTGAAAAATGTTGAAATTCTGTGCTGTGACATCCCCAGGGCCGAAGGGAAACTTGAATCGGCTTTGGTTTCAGTTAGCATTAAAACAGCCTTGTTATGGAGGAGGCACTATGTCCCCTACATGTGAGCTGTCCTTCCTCGGTGGGTGGAGTGGAGTGTTTAACCGTGTGACCTGCGTTAACCCCCACAGACCTGAGGTTCTTCAAGGCCCATGGGCCTCCTTCTTTGCCTTCCTCCTCAGAGAACAGTTCTCTTCAGGGCAGCTTCGTGGCTCAGTTGGTTAAGCATCTAACTCTTTTATTTGGTTTGTTTTAAATGTAGTATAAATTTTTTTAAGTTTATTTATTTTGAGAGAGAGACAGCAAGTAGAGGAGGGGCAGAGAGAGAGAGGGAGAGAGAGAATCCCAAGCAGGCTCCGTGCTGTTAGTGCAGAGCCCGACGTGGGGCTCGATCTCACCGACCGTGAGATCTTGACCTGAGCCAAAACCAAGAGTCTGATGGACTTCAGCTCAGGTCNATCGAGCCCCACGTCGGGCTCTGCACTAACAGCACGGAGCCTGCTTGGGATTCTCTCTCTCCCTCTCTCTCTCTCTGCCCCTCCCCCACCCATGCTTACTCTCTCTCTCAAAATAAATATTAAGAAAAAAAGAGAACTATTCTCTTCTTGCAAGATCTGATAAGGCCATGTCCGTTTGGAAGAAATGAGGGGAGCGCAGATCCTACTGGCTGCAGTGTATGTTTGGGCTGCAGCTCCTCCTGCTTTGTGACTTCCCTAGGAGGACGTGTGCCTGCACGCAGGGGACAGGGTCTGTGACTGCAAGCCACCGCAAGGGAACAGGCCCTACCCTGCCTCCTTCTGAAACAGACCGTCTCCTCCCCTACAGCAGGGGGAAGCAGAGAGGGAAGGAGGGCGGGGAGCACTGAAGTGTATGAATGATTCCTGTGTTTGTCTCCCCCCAGACAAGCCTCTTTGTTAGAGAGTTAAACACAATTGTTATTCTTTGCGTGAAAACTTGATCTCTTGTCTCTGACTGCAAACCCTTCTTCCAGCATTTGAGCTCCAAGATGCTTACTCTCTTGGTCTCTCGTCTTTATTACCCCATCACCTTGTGAAACATCTCCAGCCCTCTGGCTACAAGTGAAAACTCGGGGCAAGGGGTTGGAGCGAGTAGGCAGGATTAGAAAGCGTGGAATTATTCCAATCTGAACTGTGTGCTATGTTATCATTATTAATCGCATTAGGCATTTTAGGGGATAATTCTACTGGCCTCGTGGCATAATTGCCAAGAATAAGTGAGACAGTATGAAAAAAGCATGTCACTCGGTGCTGGACATGTGCCTCCAAAATGTTAGCTGTTGTTATTACTACTATTCGATACTGAGTTTATAATGTATATGGAGAACTGAACCTGATCCTTTATATCAACAGTTTTTAATAGGTATTTTTTTAACGTTTATTAATTTTTGAGAGGCAGAGCGTGAGCGGGGGAGGGGCAGAAAGCGAGGGAGACACAGAATTCGAAACAGGCCCCAGGCTCCGAACTCTTAGCATAGAGCCCGACACGGGGCTCAAACTCACTGACTGCAGGATCCTGACCTGAGCTGAAGTTGGATGCTCAACCGACTGAGCCACCCAGGCGCCCCATCCACAAAACAGTCTTAAGCAACTGTTATGCTCATTTTACAGATGACGAAACTGAGGTTCCATATCAAGTGGTATTGAAGCGGTGGGACTGGGACCCAGGCCACCACACCATAATGGGCAAAGGGGATGTTTGGGGACTTAACAAGTTAGCCAATCTATCACTCTCCTCGTCACTCTCCAGTTACTAAATTTTGAAAGCTTATATAAAGACAGCATTTCTCCCAGAACCAATTTCCTTCAAATGTCATTTCCTCCTTCTGTAAACAGACTGAACACATCCCTGACTCACATTTGAACAAAGTCATTTCACATTTTGAATTTTCTTTCCCCTGCAGTCAGCCCTATGGCAATGCCACAGGCCCAGGGCCCAATTCCAGCTCCTAGTGGAGGATGTGTGAATACCATAGGCTAAGAAAATAGCGGGAGACCAACTGACAGTGATCCCCAAAGTGCTATTTTACCCAGCTTTTCCCCAGCAGGCCGTGGATTAAGATTTAAATGAAACATATGGAGATGGCAAAAAGCATATGTCAAGCCTGCTGTGGCCCATGTTCCTGTCAAGTGCATGCACGGGGTCATTTTTAATCATGAAAACACGGCCAAGCAGGCTTCCCAAATATTTCTACAGAACTCAGATTGAAATCAGTGCTTTATTTCTCACACCTTCCTTCTGAAGTCAGACTCATCTGCAGTACCCCAGTGTACACACATCCAGAAGGAACCAGAATTTGGCACACACACACCCTGGTCCTCCCAGAAAAAGAACTGGTTAGTTCCAGGAGACTGAACAGTTCTTCCCGAATATGTTTCAGTTGAATTAATCACCCGCAGGCGTAATAATAAATATCACCACCGACAACACAAACCCGCTACGGAACACTGTGTGGAGTTCTGAGGATAACACATGTAAAAATTTACCATCCAATAAATAGCAGCCATTTATATCACCTGGTTGTAAAAGCTACTTCTTCCAGGAAGCCTCCCAGGTTATGCTGCTGCTTGGTCACCTCCCCCATTCCCACGCCCACTCCCAGATTCAAATAGCAATTCAATTTTGCTACTCTTCTTACCCTTGGCATAGGCTGCCAGGCACTGTTTCTAGCGGCCCCTGCTTGTTCTGGCTCCCCGCACCTCTCTGGAAAGCCCCAGAACTCTGGACTCAGTTTATCCTGAATTTGAATCCTGTCTCTGTGAGGTGGGGGAGTGAAGTGGCACGCAGCAGCCAAGGTGTTTCCCTGGTTTTGCTGCCGCAGAAAAGAGTTCCCGGGACAGGGTAATGAGAATTGAGTCAGATAGGGCTCACGTCATTGGACCCCTCGCAAAAATCATGGTTGTTCAACCTTCTTTACGTGTGCCTTTGCCAACGTAGCCATATCTCAATCTATTTCCCTCCCATCTCCCTTTTCCGTTTCATTGGGAGGATATGGGTCAAATTCCAGCTGGATTACATAATGGTTCCCAGCACCGGATCCCGGATCGGCAATTGCTCACTTCTTTTTCTTCCAAAAGACGATTTGGACAGCCTTTCACGCATGTGCAGAGAAAAGAGCATTAGATGGGGTTCCAGCTTCGGGAACGTGAGTCAAAATGAAGGACTGAAGGTCGTGGACTTGACAGTCATTCCTAGCTCTCACCTTCTGTGATTGTCTCAGACAGTAATATCTAGAATCTAAAGAAAAGCAAAGTCAAGGGTCTGTGTCTTTCTAGAGCAGAGATCTATGGTCTATTTACCCACTGGTCTCGGAGACAGCCTGCACATTTTCTCTTCTCTGCCCTATCCGCCCCAAGAGTCTTATCTGGAAACACTCCTCTGGGGCCCGGAGGGGCTGGCTGTTGGGCGAATCTGACTGTGGGAAGTTTTGCTCTGTGTTGCTGAGTCCTTCAGCCCAGCTGCACACAAGGATGAGAACCCGTTGGCAAAACTCGCTTAGGCTCTTGGCTGCCCGAGTGTGCATTCCACTAGACCCACGTGCTCTGGAGAGTGTACACACAGGTTCCCTTGTACTCTGGGTCCCCCTTGTTCCCCCCTGAAAGTACACATTCTCTAAATAGATCTGCCAGCTGGCCTTGAACGAACAATGGGGTTTGCAGTGCAGGCTTTCGACTACAACCGTATCAGCCCATTGACAAGCAATTAAGTTTTGCAAGGGGACATTCCGTTTTTCTGTAGATATTTTTAATTTTGAAGCAATTTCTACACCCAACACAGGGCTTGAGCCCACAACCCTGTGCTCTGTGGTCACATGCTCTACTGACCGAGCTTGCCTGGTGCCTCAAGTCTCAAAGTTTTAAAGACCTAAGAGTTTTTAGAACACTACGTAGTCCCAGATAGAACTTGAGGATTCATGAAGTGCGGTATATCAATGTGGATGAGACGCCGTCCGTCTACACAACCCTCAAGCATCTAGATCAACCGCACAGCAACAAACCATTCCCTGTGCTACAGAGGCCTCAGTTTACCGCATGATAAACCTAGGGGCTGAGTGTAGCGGGTAAAGAAAGGGACAGGATCTACCGTAAATCTGACCAGAGCTCCCTGGGAAACGTGTCTGCCTCTCCGACTGTCTGTCTGTCTCTCTCCAGCAGAGTTTTTTTTTGCATTTCACCCCCTGTGTGTGAACTGGGTGTTTCCCTCTCGGGTCCTCCAACTAGCTCCTTTTAAAATGTAGGAGCCTATGTGTGGTGGAGGGAAAGAGAAGGAAAACCGAGTATGTTGTGTGTTGTATCAGGCTCCGGCACAGGAAACCATGGTGCCGAATGCCTTCAGGCATCCCTGCCACAGCTCCCTGTGTGTGTGATGCCCTCCCTCCTCTGTGATGCCCTTTCCTGTGTGTGTGGCCTCCAGGTGACGCCTTGATGCCTTGGCTTTCAATCCACCCTAGGGTACAGCAGCCGCCTGCCCAAGGTAACAAAAAAAGTGTGAAGTGTCAGGAGGTACAAGACGCTAGATCTATATTAGCATTTTTCATACTTATCACCATCAAGGCGTAATAACATTCAGTACTCAGGTCTACTTGGCATCACACTAGACATTGTTTGGTATATTTCCTTAGAGGTGTATGGGATACAACTAATAGCGCTTAGAGAATCAGAAACTGTGGGGATGGGGCCCAGCAATCTGCATTTTAACAAACTACCCCGACTCCTCTTTTCTTCTCATTTTCTCCCATCTGGATTTCACCAAGTTTTAGCTTCATTAGAAATTCCGAAGTGTCTGTAAAGGGCATTTCTTGATATTTTATGCTTTTGGTATCCTCTGAAGCTTCCTTTATACTACAGACCTGTATTTAGAATGAGAAGGCCTAGCCCATGTTTGCTCTACTTTATTTAAAGTCAAAGGGGGGAAACAGAGGACATTTTCTTGCCCTTTAATAATAATTTTAAGTCTAGACCTTTTCAACCCCCCAGTGGCCATCCAAAATATTTTCATTTCTTCCTCCTTCAGTACTGTAGAGGCTGGTAGTACTCTCTCTCGTTCATTCAACAAACATTTCATGCAGGATAAACTGCATTTTCTTCACACTTGCGTTTTGAACTCAGTCCTGAGTACTCAGCATTTATTGATTCTGCTCAGCCTTTCTAGAAGAAAGCTGCTTAAGAGGAATCCTATTCGGGGCGCCTGGGTGGCTCAGTCGGTTGAGGGTCTGACTTCAGCTCAGGTCATGATCTCACAGTTCATGGGTTTGAGCCCCGCGTCGGGCTCTGTGCTGACAGCTAGCTCAGAGCCTGGAGCCTGCTTCACATTCTGTCAATAATAAATAAGTGTAAAAGAAAAATTAATAAAAAATAGTTTTAAAAAAGAGGAATCGTATTCATCTCCACTGCAAGTCATCTATTAAACACCCATTTTCTTTTTTTTTTATTTTTTTTAATGCTTTATTTATTTCTAGGAGAGAGAGAGAGAGAGANCTCTGAGCTGGCAGTCAGCACAGAGCCCGACGCGGGGCTCGAACCCACGAACCGCGAGATCATGACCTAAGCGAAAGTCGGACGCTTAACCGACTAAGCCACCCAGGCACCCCTAAACACCCATTTTCAATGGTTTCTTATTCAATACTTTGAGTCAATTCTATCAAAGGCTTAAGAGACACCTACAGACACTTGGGTTGGGAGATATAGTTGTAGGAAGACATTACCAATTATAGAAAGTGCAGCTTTGAAAAGGCTCAGTAGGGGCGCCTGGGTGGCTTAATCGGTTAAGCGTCCGACTTTCGCTTAGGTCATGATCTCACGGTTCGTGGGTTCGAGCCCCGCGTNAGTAGCCTGAGTGTGGGGGCTGGATCAATGAAAAAGCAGAAGCCACGGGTTAGAAGTTAAGTGTGGACTAGAGATCGTCACCTGGTAAACTGGGAGACAAGTGGAAGGAGTATTAGACATATGTGGGCTTGAGTCTGGGCCCTGCCACTTCCTAGCTGTGCTAACCATGGACAGGTTAGGCAACCTTCTCTGTGCCTATTTCCTCATGTGTAAAATGAGGATGAGAATAGAAGCTACCTTATAAAATGGTGGTGAGGATTCTGTGAAATAATCCATGCAAAGCCTCTTGCCCTGCGCCAGTCATTGGGTAGGCACTGGACAAATGGCACCTCATACTATTTACCCTNAACGTAGGAGGGAAGAAAAGTGCCGATTTGGGAAAAGAAAGGAAAATGTGAGTAGATTTGGCAAGAGATGAGTCCAGAATGAAACCTCACTCCTCCCCCTGCAGCACAGCTGAGCTGCAGCAGATGGGAGGTAAGAGGCAGAAATGCGAGGCGAAGGAACTCAAAGCCAGATCCCTGCCTCCACTGTGTGCACGATGGCTGAATCTGACAGGTAGTTCCGGGATGGACAGGAAGAGCCGTCCCAGGGCTGTGAAGCTTCAAAGTCACAACACAGGGCTGAGGTGCTGGCAGTTGCGNCATTCTACCCAAGCTGGCAGTCTTTACTTCCAATATTTTTCTGAGAAATATACAGTCTCGTGGGGGCTCCTTGGGGAGCTGCTCTAGCCACAAGGAAACCTCGAAGGGGGGCCCTGATGTCTAATAATCAGTGTAGAATCAGTGGAGGACAGGGCTCCTTCCCCGTCTCCTTCTCCCCAGTTGGCCAGCCTCAGAGTGGGTGGTCAAGTTTGAGTGACTCCCCCTTTGGAATTAATGAACTGAACGAATGCTGAAGTTCACAGTGGTCTATCAAAGGTATTAGGGAGCAAGAAGAGTGATCTATAGATTAAAAGAGACTAAGAAGGTATAACGGTGCCATGTGTGCACCTTGTTTGGATTTTTTTTTTAATTTATTTCTGAGAGAGAGAGAGAGAGAGAGAGAGANAGGTGCCCCTGTTTGGATTTTTTAAAATGCTGATCAGAGAGAGAGAGAGAGAGGGAGAGAGAGCGAGGGAGAGAGAGAGAGAGCGCGCACTCATGAGTGAGGGAGGGGCAGAGAGAGAGAGAGGGAGACGGAAGATCTGAAGCAGGCTCTACACTGAGAATGCAGAGCCCTACGTGAGGGCTCAAACTCATGAACCTCATGAACCGTGAGATTGTGACCTGAGCCAACGTCTAACTGACTGAGCCACCAAGGTGCCCCTCCCCCCCTTGTTTGGATTTTTATTCAAACATAAAAAATAAGACAGTTGAAAAATGGAACACCAATGAGGTAGATCATTTTATTTGCCCTGCAGCATGTTTTTCAAAACTTTGACTGTTGTCATCTAAGAGATTTTACATTAAAATCCAGATTTCCAGGCCTGCCTGGGTGGCTCAATCAGGTGGCTGACTCTCAGGCCATGATGGTGCCCGGGGTAGAGCCCAACCTGGGATTCTGCAGGGACAGCTTCGAGCTCTCTTGGGATTCTCTCTCCCTCTCTTTCTCCCCCTCCCCCATGTGCTCTCTTTCTCTCTCAAAATAAATAAACTTAAAAAAAATTTTTTTTTTAAATCCAGATGTCCAGCTACCATGGGCTGGAATGAAGGAGTAATTGCTCTCTTTTGGTCCTCAGATTCACAATAAGTGCCAATTCTTCATGATTTCTCATCCCTCTGAGCTCTTTAATTATTCACCCAGCTCCCAGCAAACCCTGCCTGCATTTGATTTTTGGTAAACCGCCTCCCCCCACACCTGGGTGGGAGAAAGTCCTTTAAAGGCTCTAAATGCTGAAAAGATTAGGGAGGGTTCTTCCCCCATTTGTGATTTCAAATCAAATTTGATTTTTAGTCAAAGGGGTGGTGTTTACAAGTCAGCTGAAGATACACATTCTAGATTTTGAAAATTCTCCCATTTTTTATGTTAGAGTTTCAAACAGAAGAATTGAAAGAACAGCAAACAAACATCTATATAACCATCCAGATTCACCAATTTTTAACATTTTGTGATGTTTGCTGTTTTTTCCCTCTGAACTGCTTGACGGGAAATCTCAGACATTATAATGCTTTGCCCCTAAATTCTTCAGCATTTATTTTTTAAGAAAAAGGACATTTTCCTAAGTGACCACAATATCATTCTCACGCCCATGAAATGTGATCTTGATACAATGTTATCTAATACACGGTTCATATTCAATGTATCCAGTTGCCCAGTGATGAAATGCTCTTTAAAGCTATTTTTTAAAAATCTTGTTTCAAATCAAGGACGGTGTTTCACATTTACTCTCTGTACTCTCCTCTGATCTGGAACACTCCTCTGATGGTTTGCCTTTAATCCTTCCCGACAGTAACATTTTGAAGCACCCAGGCCAGTTGTTTTGCAGAATATGCCACCGTTTGGATTTGTCTGAATGTTTCCTCATGATTAGATGGTTTCACTCTCCAACAATGGGTTCAACATTTTGAACACTTTTGCAAGAAACTACAAAAGGTGCTGTTGCATTTTTCTAGATTGTCCATCTGTGAAGGTCTAGGTAAAGTCAGCAGAGC
>NW_027527807.1:3265606-3266653 GCF_008692635.1 Crocuta crocuta
AGTAATTATTTTCTGCCACTCTCCCCACTATTAAGCTACAACCTCACCGACACTTATTGTCCATTCTTTAAATTCGCTAAATCTGTAGTTGTAATACGATATCTTTCAGGTTTCCATTGTATTCTCTTGAATTCTAAAGAGTTTGAGCATCTTACATTTATTGATCATTTGTGATTTTTCTCCTGTGAGAGGCCTGTTCATGCCCTTTGCTCACTTTTCGGAGGTTGTCTTTTTAGCTCTTTATGCATTCTTGATACTAATCATTTATGAACTATATGCATATATATAAATCTCCACTCTCCTGAAACAGTATCGCTGAAGGCTAAGCACATGGAGACTGGTCAGAGGTTTTGGGTTCAAATTCCAGTTCTGTTAGTAACTGTGTGACTGTGAATAATTTAACTTCTCTCTGCTTTCCTTTCCTTATCTGTGAGATGGGAATGATAATGGTGCCTACTTTATCGGGTAGTAGGGGGATTAAATGAATTAATATATGTAACACAGTTAGAAAAGTGCCTGGCACATTGACTCTATTTAAGAGTCAATAAATATTTGCTGTTTGGGGCACCTGGGTGGCTCAGTCGGTTAAGCGACCGACTTCAGGCCATGATCTCACTGTATGTGAGTTCGAGTCCCGCATGGAGCTCTGTGCTGACCATGATCTCACTGTATGTGAGTTCGAGCCCCGCATGGAGCTCTGTGCTGACCGCTCAGAGCCTGGAGCCTGCTTCCCATTCTGTGTGTCTCTTCTCTTTCAGCCCCTCCCGGGCTCACTCTCTGTGTCTCTTTCAAAATAAATAGATGTTTAAAAAATTAAAAATAAATAAATATTTGCTGTTATTAGCTTCTTGCATTTTATAGCTCCCATGTAATTTTGAGAGACAGTGGGGCTCATCAAAATGCACAAATGCAGGTGATCTCCTGACCCGTACCTGCGGCCACATCATCAACTGCCCCCCTCCAATCATGTGCCACACCACACTAATAACAGGGGTGCCTTGACCTTGTACAGGCAAGCATGCAGGAAGTGATGCCTGCCCCTCCATG
>NW_027527807.1:3266825-3267241 GCF_008692635.1 Crocuta crocuta
TCTAGAGCCCATTTTGGAAGGCTTCCTCCAAAACCTAGAGAGATTCATGTAAGTCAGCTCTCCTTCACTGTAAAGACCCACAAACGCCCTTAAAGATAATTCATGCAACTTGGAGACCTAACAGGAACCTCTCTCCCAATCAGCCTCTAGGCCTCTTCTCTCAACTTGGGCCTTTCTTTCTGTAGCGTTTCAAAGATTAGCAAACTCCGGGTGCAACCGCACCAAGCAGGCACTCAGTATAACGCTCCCCTAAAGGAACGAACGAGGGGAGGGAGGGATGTTACGGGCGTTGCTAGGTAGACTGGACAAAAGGAAAAATGGAATGTTGGACGGCCAATCCGGCCGGTGATTGGCCGGCCTACGCAACAGAGGAGGAGAGGGTCTCTTTAGACAAGTTGGTCGCGGCTCAACAGGTC
>NW_027527807.1:3267399-3275185 GCF_008692635.1 Crocuta crocuta
ACGGAGGACGGAGCCTTGGGGGCACTGGGGGGGGGGTTGTTGCTTTGAAAGTTGAGGAGAAACTTGCTTCTCTGCTCCTGATTTGCCTGCTGTAGCACATGACTTCGCCAAGATGTCACCTTCCGTGGGACATCTTGCGCGACCCTAGGCGGCAGTGGACGGGAAGGAGCACTTCAGAGTGCTTTCTCCTTAAACGGTCCCGTCGCCAAAATGGGTTTCCCCCAACATCGTTAATTTTTCTGACCTTTGGCAGCGCGTTGCTTCGCGCAGGAGGCGGCTTCCGCTAGCTGCGCGAAACGGGATTTCTTGCTTGTGGGAAGTCGCTTGCTGTTCTCAGGCCAGCTTCCTGTTATATGGGCTGGAATAAAACGATCTTATTTGATTTTATTGAAATCCTTAGGGATATTTTCGTTTGCATTGGAAAGAAAAATTAAGTTGCGTTCCTTCAGAATACTTTGAATCAACTCCCTAATGTATCAGAAGCAAATACCCTCTTCATCTTTCCTTGGGAAGTAAAACCCTTCTGCCTCTAGCTTATACTGCCTCACTTAAGAGTTGGCAGTAGGTTCGGATTGTTTTATTGCTTATTGACAACGAAGACTTTCTGCCATTGGTTTATTTCAGTGATTTAAATTAACCAGCATGCTGGATACCACTCCCCTCCCCCCCCAAAAGCATTTTTGGATGTTGGATGTGAAGGATTTTAAAATTTTGAATGAGACAGGTGCTTGAATTCACAGTATATTTCAAACCAAAAACTAAGTCATGCAAAAAGGACTTATCCCAGAACCCGGGTTAACCTTGCTTTGCTGCCCCTTTCATATAAGGAATTGAAAACCTCAAGAGTTTCACAGAGTACCAGCTTCACTAGATTTGCCCCCATGAATATCCTGAAGGGGACAAGGAGTCATTGAAATGTTTTGCTACTTTGTGAAATGAAATGGTGACAGTTGCCTTTTATTCTGTTGTCCAAACAACACTGAATAGCACCAAATCTGTTGATCTGGTCAATTCTAACTGCTGGGCACCTGGCTCCAAAAGTTAAAACACTCTACAAAACAAATAACTCCTTCAGGTGCAGAGTAATCTGTCTACCTCCATGTATCATGTACATTTATCGAATTATGTTTTCTGTGCAGAGTGCTGTGCAAAGATTGTAGCATACTGAAGAAATACACTTATTTCAACAAAATGCATGTTTTATATTTTTATACATAATTGTTTTCAAATTTACGTGTGGGGGCACCTGAGTACCTCAGTCATTAAGCGTCAGACTTCAGCTCAGGTCATGATCTCAGGGTTGGGAAGTTCCCACGTCAGGCTCTGTGCTGACAGCTCAGTGGGAAGGGCCAGGTATTGAGCTGCTGGAACCGTCTACTGCTAGACCCCATAGTGCACTACATAAGGCAGGAGCCATGATAGGACTTTGTGGCAATTACTTCTTCTTTTTTTTTTTTCCTGTTTTCCAAATAACAATGAGTAGCACTAAATCTGTTAATCTGTAACAATTAGTTTCACAGTATGGTGGTTCTCTGCCACACTCACAGCCTTTTTTATCCAAAATAAACCCCTTTCAATAATTTTTTTACAGTCTACCCCTTTTGCTACCTAATAAAAATACTAATTTATGTGATTGAATATTTCTAATAAGTACAGAAGAAAGGCTTTGGGGGAAGAAAGATCATGGTGGCAGAGTCTACAGATTTTATGTTGAATTCTGAGAGTGATAATCAAGAGCAACAGCTGTGGCAGACAACAAAGAATTGCTGAATAAGTATTGGGATGAGTATTTTATCACTGGCGTCTCATGGGATTAAGCATTTTGGAGTGGCAGTCTTAGGAAGATTATTACCATTCTTGAACTAGTTGTCATAGAAGTGTTCTTCCTTTCTTGCGTTTAGTTTGCCCTAGTGACACAGATCCTGTGTGTGTGTTGGCGCGCTGGCAGAGAGAAGCAGGAACCTTCCACTATATTGAAGTTGGTAATGAGCTAAAACTTAGCTTTACATCCAAAAGAGGCCTCAAAATTTCAATGACATCTTTAAAAAATCGATTAAATCTAAAGCATTCTTTAACTGTGATATCCTTCGTGGTGGCTGTTTTTGTTTCATTTCATTCTGAGACTTTTACGGGGCTAGATAGCCAGGATGATTGAGTTTGTAAGTTTCCCCTCAGGAGGAAAATGGTTTTCCCTTTTTTTTTTCAACTTTTAAAAAATATTTATTTTTGAGAGAGAGGCAGAGAGAGAGGGAGACAGAGGATCCAAAGAGGGCACCAAGCTGATAGCAGAGAGCCCTGAGGTGGGACTCAAACTCATGAACCCTGAGATTGTGAGCTGAGCTGAAGTGGAATGCTTAACCGACTGAGCCACCCAGGCACCCCAAGAATGGTTTTCTTCTAATGTCTTTCACAAGTATTTTTTTCCCCTAAATTCAGGCCTTTCTTAGCACAGCAGAATAGTACTTTCTTTTAGAAGAATGGTAAGTGCTTTATTTTAAAATATTTCCATTGCTTTTCTTTTTAAGTTTATTTATTTTGATAGAGTGAGCAGGGAACCGGCAGAGAGATAGGGATAGAGAGACAATCCCAAGCAGGCTCTGATGGAGGACTTGGACTCATGAACTGTAAGATCATGACCTGAGCCTAAACCAAGAGTCAGGTGCTTAATCAACTTGAGCTACTCAAGTGCCCCGTCATTGCTTTATTTCCTTTTATTCCTGAAAATTTTTTTAACATTTATTCTTTTTTTGAGAGACAGAGACAGAGCCTGAGCAGGGAAGGGGCATAGAGAGAGGGAGACACAGAATTTGAAGCAGGCTCCAGGCTCTGAGCTGTCAGAACAAAGCCTGATGTGGCGGTCAAACCCAAGAGCTGTGAGATGATGACCTGAGCTGAAGTTGGACACTTTAACCCACTGAGCCACCCAGGTGCCCCACCATTGCTGTATTTTCTTTTCTTTTCTTTTTTTCTTTTCTTTTTTTTTTTTTTACAAATAGTTTATTGTCAAATTAGTTTCCACATAACACCNTTCTCTGCCTGACTTATTTCGCTCCATTGCTGTATTTTCAAAGTATACTTTAAACCAAACCCATATATTTCATTTACTTCTTTGTTTTGTATTAAAATTTTTAAACGTTTATTTTATTTTTGAGAGACAGAGAGAAACATAGCATGAGTGGGGGAGGAGCAGAGACAGAGGGAGACACAGAATCCAAAGCAGGTTCCGGGCTCTGAGCTGTCAGCACAGAGTCAGACTCAGGGCTCGAACCCACTGACCTTGATTGAGATCATGACCTGAGCCAAACTCAGACACTTAACTGACTGAGCCATCCAGGTGCCTGTATTTACTTTTTGTTGAGTCAAAATTTGGATTTTAAGTCCTTCTTTGTGATATTTTAAACAAAAATAATCTTGGAAGTAGTGGAGGTGGGAATAATGAACTAAGTTGTATAAACAGGTTAATGTGAGTTTTATACAGTGTGGCCCTTGATAATTATGTACTATTTCAAAGTAAAGTTACTTTTTAATCTACAATTGAATCAAGTTCTGGCTTCACCAGTTACTACTTATGTGATATGGGAAAGTAATGTTTTTTTAGCTTCAGTTTTTCTTATATGTAAAATATATATATATTCACNAATTTAATGAGGTCATACAAATGAAAAGAATTTCGTAAGTGGTGAGGTAATATACCTTTTATAGCAATTTTTACTTAAGTACCATAAATATAGATTAAGGTTCATATTTCAGTTTTAATAAACTCTACACATCTTCTTAATCTCCAGGCAAAAGGTAACTTTTAACTTCTGTTTGGGATTCAGAATTAGTATAGGTCTTAAATTGAACCTTGCTATAACCTTAAAATGAATGGTGGATGAATTTACTCATTCAATGGAATTGAGGAAAATACTCTGTTAAGCTCAGACATAAAGCCTTTCTCCCATTGGCTGAACATTTTAAATGATTTCTATGGCTTGTCCTTTTGGTAAATGTATTTCTTGCCAGTAAGAATTTGTATATAAAGTTCTAAAAATCAGACTTGATATTATTTCCACATTGACCTTTATGGTTCAGTTTATTATTCCCACCACAGCGAATTTGGAGGTTACTACTGTTTAATGAGGTCTTTATATCTGGTAAAATTGTATACTTTGAGTGAAATTGTCCTTATGGTTAGCTAAATTGTGCCAAAATAGGGAGTTTCTTTGGTACTTCTAAGCAGGAAAGCTGAATGTGTGAAACCAACTGTTGTTTTTTCTCTGCTCACATAGAAATGTTACAAGTAGGACAGAGTGTATAGGAGAGTTTAATTAATTTATAGACTATACTTAAGAATTTTTCTTAATGCACTATAGTACTTAATTCAGAGGATAACTTCTGATCCATAAAATTGCTAGCTGTTGAACTACGAAGGAAGGAAGCTGAGAAGAGTCTAATCTTCAAATTTACCTAAATCATGGATTATCTGAGCTGTTAAGTCTCTGGGTTAAAAAAAAAATCCTTTTTCCCTTTTGAAATAGTGAGCCCTATGACAGCAATTGTGGCATCACTTTCAACGTTACTTGTAAAATGATTCCTGGATAGCTTTCCTCAGTGGCAAGGAACATCTCTGAGTCCTTTCTTTCTGTGAGGGGCAATGCAGCCACTCCATTCCTTTAATCATTTTAACTGTCCTAGGATTACTGTCCATAGGAACTATGCCCCTGTGATACTGCATTGTTTTCTATATATCAGGAAAAAATGGAACAATTGGTGTGTGGAATTTTAGTTTTTCTTACTCTCCTCAAATTGTGCTCCCCTAATCTTGTATTTCACCATTATTGAAGTTTCTTTGCCGCTTTTGGACCAGTTTTACAACGCATGTGTAAATTTATCTTTGCTGACATTTTTCTACCTAGAATAATACTTAGAATAATACTATCTCAATGGAAATTCCTGGAGTGCTTCTCCACCTTCACTGTGCATTAGAATAGTGCTCTTTGCAACTGATAATGCCTGGGCCCCCACCCCAGAGACTGGGGGTAGGGAGAAGCAGGCATTGCTAATACATTGCTAATGTATTTTGTTTTACAGTTTTTTAATGTTTATTTACTTTTTGAGAGAGACAGAGTGAGAATGGGGGAGGGGCAGAGAGAGAGAGAGGGAGACACAGAATCCTTAGCAGGCTCCAGGCTCTGCATCATCAGCACAGAGCATGACAAGGGGCTCAAACCCAGGAACCCTGAGATGACCTGAGCTGAAGTCAGACACTTAACTGACTGAGCCACCCAGGTGCCCCGATTGCTAATGTATTTTTAAAGCAACTTAGGTAACCCTAGTGTGCAGCCACAGTAGAAAAGCTCACATATAGGTAATTTATAAGTGTACTTAATATTGGGTCCAGTCTTTGAAGATCTCACTGTTGACACCTCTGCTTCCAAATTCAGATCCATAAACGCCAACTCTTTTCTAAATTCCCAATTTATGACAAAACAGTTTTTCCAATTCCTTGCCAGCTCACTTTTTCTAGTCCTTGGTGTAATGTCTTGTCTGACGCGTTTTTGAAAGCTATTAATCCTTAGTTCCTACTCATCTATAAGCTCCCGCTGCCCTGCAACTCCCCCTAACAACTCTGTGTCCACGGGTATGCCAGCACATCCACAGCAAAAACTTTAATTCTTAAACTGTTGCTGAACATCACAGGTTCTCAGTGTGTCTGTATTGTTGACCTGAATTAATCTGTCATGATTTTGCCCTATAGATGAGATGCCGTCCTTTATCATCAAAGACGCCTGCCTGTGTTGCTTCTCTCTGTATTAAACTGTATTCTTATTATCTAATCCCTTCCCCTTATCTCCCTGTATTCTAGTTGCTGCTGCTCATGCCATGGCTGAAGAAAGACGGAATCAAAGTGGTTTTAGTTCTCTGTCTCAATCCTCAAGTATAAAATCATCAGTTAAGCCAGGTATAATTTCTAGAATGCTTTTTGATGTCAAAGTGTCATGTCATTAAAATTTGATATCCTTTTAATGTCTGCTTTTCTCTCTCTCTCTCTTTTTTTTGTTTTTAGTCATAGATGGTTCCATTCTTAAAAGTGACGCAAAACAGAGATTGGTGAAGGAGCGTCGAGAAGAAAAGAAAAAACAACAAGATGGTATATTTTAGAATTAAAAAAAAATAATTAGAATGAGTGAATTTTCTGTTAAGGTTATATATTTCCAGAGTGGATTTGCTTACTTTTCCTAATCTGTATATATTATAGATTATAATTTTCCTAAAATGTACTATATTGGATTCAGTGATTACACTAAGTCAGATAAAGAAGGCCCAAGAGGAATAGTTGATTCCATTGTTTAATTTTGGAAGTGTAGTAATTTCTGTTAGCTCCAATTTTCTGAAAACTAAGGTATGAAAACTTCAACATTTGTAGAAACCAGAGGAATGGGATTTCAATAAAATGACTCTGAAAAGGAAAATGAAGTTGCTAATAATCCTAACATAGTCTTCCTAAGTGTACATTAGAATCTAAAAGAATATCTTTGTAAAATTTAAGGGATTGCTTTTCAACTGCATTTTTCTCTGGTCTTTGAAATCCCCTGACAAAACTTGTGCTCAGCTTCATTCAAATGGATATCATTTGTCTTTGTTTTAATGAGGAGCAGTTTCTTCCTGTAGCTCTTCAGAAGAGTATTTTAGAACTGCATAGATGGAGGGTGCCTGGGTGGCTCAGTGGCTTAAGCGTCTGACTTGGACTCAGATCATGGTCTCATGGTTTGTGGGGGTTTGAGCCCCATGTTGGCTCTGTACTGACAGCTAGCTCAGAGCTTGGAGCCTGTCTTCAGATTCTGGGTCTCCCTCTCTCTCTGACCTTCCCCTGGTCACGCTGTCTCTCCCTCTCTCCCTCTCTCAGAAATAAATAAAACATTAAAAAAAAAAAATAACCTTAAAAAANATCATGCTGTTCATAACATGGTACCGACTACAATCATGCATGTAAGACTGGCATGCTAGGTGTGGTCTGCATGGATGAGGCCCTTGAGAACAGTTTCTCGATAGAATGGAAAAAACACATAACCTCTGGCTATATGCCTTCTTTTTATTTCTTACCTTAATGTATATAGCACGTTAATCTGGTGGGGTTTAAATTCAGCTCAGATCAGCAGAAATACCACATGAAAGAAAATACTTGTTTTTAACTTCGAGTCTTAGTTTGGACAGGACATGAGGGGTCATCTAAGCCACCTCAGTTCTCTGGAGTTAAATGAACACCCAGTGCAAATACTTCTTTAGTGTTTTCTTACACTTACATAGTCTTTTGTCATTAGCATAGGCTTTGTTATTTTTAAGAAAGAGACAGAGGTACATTAACTTTTTCCTTCTTGTGCATAATATGGAAAACTTAAATATTTGCTTGGCTCTTATGCCTTGAAAATGTATTTGGACTATTTCAGCCAACAAAGAAACGCAACTGCTTGAAAAAGAAAGAAAGTCCAGGATCCAGTATGAAAAACAGATGGAAGAAAAACATCGAAAGCTGAAAGAACTGAAAGAAAAGGATGAACAGCGGAGAATATCCGCGGAAGAGAAAAGGAAACAAAAATTACACGAAGAAAGGGTACGTATTTTTCTAGCCTGTTAACCAGCTCATACACCGTGTTCCCCAGCACCGGGACCCTTTCTCTTCAGCCCTTCTGCCTTTACTGCCCCTCCCCTGCCAAAGGAACAAGCCCCAGTTCTCACAGCTTCCCTCCAGTGGTACCTCTGCTCCCTGTCCTACCAGATCTCTGAGTTTAGAACCACTAGCTGG
>NW_027527807.1:3275215-3275865 GCF_008692635.1 Crocuta crocuta
CACCTGTCCCCTCAGTCCCTGTCTTTCTCCCTGTCTTTCTCCCTGCCGTTCTGTGGTCCTGCAGCGCTCTCTCCCTTTCTGGACTCTTGGTGTCTGGCGCTCTGTTGGTATGAGTCACTGCCTTAGTGATGCCCTCCCTTTCCCCTTCTGTCCCGCTTTCTGTCCCACTTCAGTCAGTTTGTCTTTTATTGTCCATACTTGGGCATCTGCCTACCTGTCTTGTTCTGTCTGACTCTCTTGGATATCAGATTCTTCTCCTGTAGGTCCCTCCACTACTTTACTCTGAGGAACCTTGACTTCTTGTGAATCTGGCATGGTCCCTGGGAAACCATCCTTTTCTGTGCTCTCATTCTCTCTTTTGCTTTATTCCAGTGATTCTCAAGAGTCCCTAAATCTTAGTTGTTCTGGTTCTCCATCTCACTCTGACCGTTTTCTGCCTGAAGGGCCTCACTTTTCTTTCCTCTTTCTTTGTCTTGGCTTTTCTGTCTTTTTCTCTCCCTGTCTTTGGGCTTTCTGCCTCTTCTCTCAATGTGTGTTTTTATCTCTCCCTCTTTTCTTCTGTTGCTCTAATTTAAAGTCTTCTTTTTCTGTCCTTTCTTTTTGGTTCTGTTTGTCCCCATGAGGCTTCTTCTCTGTGGTGCTCACTTTTC
>NW_027527807.1:3275993-3276342 GCF_008692635.1 Crocuta crocuta
AGGACTCTTCTGCTGCCATTTCTCCCCCCACCCCCCCCACTCCCCATGGTCCACTCCCACTTCTCTCTCTGTCTTATGAACTGTTTTCTGTGGTGGTTTATGCGTTTTTTTCATCTTCCAGTATTGATGAACTCTCCTACAGAATTTCTATCACTCTCCATCTCCCTCTCTGAAAGAGCTCCTTAATTTACTTCTGTGGTAAAGAAAAGGAAGGCCAGGGATAGATCTGAACTAAGAGACTGAAAGAAGGTAGAATAGAAAACTGCAGAGTGGGGGAGGGTCCCTGGAGGAGAGAGACTCCCGGGGACTAAGAGAAAAAGAAAGATTATCTTAGAGAAAGAGGAAACTC
>NW_027527807.1:3276407-3277945 GCF_008692635.1 Crocuta crocuta
AATCTAGTGCGGGCGGGGGCGGTTCCCCTGAAGAGAGCAAGAAGGAACCCTTGGATGCTGTGCGCAGCCTGTAGGTAGAAAAAGAGAGTAATTCCTTAGAGTAGGGAGAAAACCCAGACCCCATGGTGCCGAGGAGGGGCAGGGGAGTATGGACAGACATATAGGCTGGGACAGGAGCTTAGGTAGGAGCCACAGATACGACTGGAACCTGAAAGCACAGAGGCCTAGTGTGTTTGGAAGCAGGGGATAGAATTCTTAAGTATCAGTAATTTTCTAGTAATTTGAGACAACTTACTTTCTGTTAGAAAATATCATTGTAAAATATTGCCATTAGATGCATTTCATTTTAAGAATTGCAGTTGCTTTTCACCTTAGGGGTTATGGGCGACCCTTCATTTTCCTAGTTATGTCTGTCTTTTCCCTCAGAGAAATGGTGGAGGCATTGTAAGAATGATGTTGCGGTGAAACCGTTGTTGTCAGGGAATAATAGAAAGTCTCCTGGCCCTGCAGTTGATTTACTTAACTGCCTATAGTCCATGGTTTGTTATAGCCCAGAATGAGCTGAGAAAGGAAAACCATGCATGGCACTGAGTTGCTTTTGCCCCAGTGTGGTGTTTATATTTGAATAGCTCTTATCCTGAGCAGCTCAATTAAAGTTGAAGTCAAGGGGCATCTGGCTGGCTCAGTCATAAGAGCATGAGACTCTTGATCTCATGAGCTGGAGCTCCACATTGGGTGTAGAGATTACTCAAATAAAGAAAACTTTAAAGTTGAGGTCAAAACAAACACCTTGAGTATCTTTTTTTTTTACCTTTATTGAGGGACGCCTGGATGACTCAGTCACTTAAACATCTGACACTGAGTTCAGTCTCTACATCAGGCTCCATGCTGACTGTGAGGAGCCTGCTTGGGATTCTCTCTCTCCCTCCCCCTCTCTCTGTCCCTTCCCTGCTCTCTCTCTCAAAATAAATAAATTTAAAAAAAACTATTGATTAACACTAGAATTTAAGATCTTACAAATGTGGGTATTAGAGATGATTTCACTTATGTATGTTGATTTTTTTTTCTGTCTCATTCTACAAAGAATTTAAGGTACATATTATTTTTAATTAAAAAAAATTGAGGGGCACCTGGGTGGCTCAGTCATTTCCTCTGACTTCAGCTCAGGTATGATCTCGCTGTTGGTGGGTTTGAGCTCCGCCATGGGCTCTGTGCTGACAGCTCAGGAGCCTGGAGCCCATTTAGGATTCTGTGTCTCCCTCTCTCTCTGACCCTCCCCCACTCACACTCTGTATCTCTCTGTCTCTCAAAAATAAACATTAAATTTTTTTTTGAAATTAAGTTTATTTATTTTGAGAGAGAGAGTGTGTGTGCATGAGTTGGGAGGGGGCAGAGAGAAGGACACAGAGAATCCTAAGCAGGCTCTGCTTTGCCAGCGCAGAACCCAATGTGGGGCTCCAGATCCCAGGAACTGTGAGATCATGACCTGAGCCCAAATCAACAGTCAGATGCTTAACCGACTAAGCCACCCAGGTGCC
>NW_027527807.1:3277986-3303416 GCF_008692635.1 Crocuta crocuta
TCAAACTGATTTCTCTGAAAGCTTTGCTTGATACAAAAATTTGGTGATGGGATGGTTTTATAATACGTAAAACTCTGTTGGTGTTTAATAGGAGAGATTCAAAGCTGTTGTCTACCGTACACTGGAACGGAGCAACCGTGTTGATCATCGTCAAAAAAGATGGTCATGGGAAGGCTCTACAGCCGTGAACCCTGAGACTAAAAATGGTAATTAATACAACTGTTAAACTTGAAGTTCATTCAGGTTCATGTTTGGATATTGGCTATTGCTACAAGGTTGCTTTACAACAAGGTTTTGAACTTTGTATCTTAAATGAAAATACTGCCCTGTACTCTTTGGTGTGCACAATAATCTTATATTTAAATTTGTGTCATATAAGATTGCAAAAGAAATTTCATTATCATTTTACCCCTTATATCCTAAATCTTACCATTTAAATTTGTAATCTGTAAAAATGATTAATAATAAAGCTTTATACAACTTTATCCAATGCATATTTTAAAAATACGTTGTCTGCACCATTTGCTATTGAGGGAACTGTAAATTTTCCTATAAATGGGCATAATGTTACAGTTTTATAAAACTTAAATTTCTATCATTTATTAGGAAAGACCATGAGCTTGTGCACCTAATTAATGCACATTTATACTCCATGAAATCCATTGGGAACCCACTTTTTTTTTAGCTAATGAAGCTTCCTTTAAATATGAGTACAGTAAATATTATCTCTTTTCTCAGCTAATAAACGTTCTGTATCTTCTGAAAAACTCGAACAAGAGATTTCCGGTTTACATAAACAAATGCCTGTGTCATCAGCAGGTCTTCAGAATTCTGTTGCTAAAAGTAAGTAGTTATTTCATGTACTCCACTGAACTTTAAACCAATGAAATAAATTCATCATGTGTTTTTTTTACAGTACCACTGATCTTTTAGGCTGTAGAACATTTAGGTATATTTCAGAAGAGCACCACTTTGTTTTACAGTAGATAGCAATGGTCATTACTGTTTTGGATTTCATCAGTATTAATCCTTATTTCATGATTTGCCTGTGAATCATCAGATGCCTTTGTTGGGCTCAGGTAGCCCAAACTAAAACATATTTTGACCAAAAGACATTGCCGATAAGTTGTCATAATAATTTGTTGTGAAATAATTCATATTCTACCAAACAAGTAAATGAAACTAGTCATTCAGTTCCCATTAAGTTTCATGAGTATCACCTTATTTAAGGAAAATGTTAGCATATATAGTCCTGTCTAGGTTGATCTGCTTCCCTTATTTCATATTTGGTAATGCATGACAACCTTGTAAACTTGACAGGCAAGTATAATTACCTTCCTTCCTGGTTTTATAGTTAAGACCCCAGGAAATTCAGTGCTTTTCACTCTATCATGCTTGTTTGTGGTTTATATTTTGGCCATTTGGTAGATGGATCATGATGTTGAAATTGTACATTTCAATAAGAAGCTTGTGTTTTCCTCCAAAGCAAATACAGTGATACCCGTGTTTAATGAGAGAAGCATTTCTGAGCTCCATTTAAAAATTCTTCGCAGTGCTAAGGTGGTGGTCTTTAAAAGAAAACAAAGTTATCTACTATGACTCCTTCAAATACCTTTTGTTTCTGGTGTTTGCCCTTTCAATTAGTGTTCCTTTTAAAAAAAAACCTTTATCTGAGTGTGTCAATNGCCAGTGACAGAAACAGAAGTGACTTTGGCAGGAAAAAGACATGGCAATCATATTCCATATTGTTCCCACTTTTGTGCCTTATGAATTTAAAAAAGGCATAATTATGGTTTGAATTTAAAATCTTTGCTTTATTAGATACCTTGACCTATTTTTGAGCAATGCTATAAAATTCCAGTGCAGCAAAAAGATTCTGGATCTCATTAAAGTATAATTAATTGTAGCAGTAGTTAACCTAGTGGGAAAAACTTCCATTTTTATCCAAATATTACAATTTTAAAATGTTGAAAAGGATTTTTGTTTTGTTCATACTTACATTATGTTATTTGTGCTTTCAGGACTCATAATATCCAACCCCGAGCTTGAGAGATCTTTTGTTTGTCAGTCTGTGGTTATCATATTTTCTCTCATAATGGTCTAACAAAAGTTAATGCACTCAACACCCTAACCCTCGATAGGTTTTCCAAGAGCACTTATGTGTAGCTTGGGTTCATCTGTAGATTAATGTGGGAAGGTTTTCTTTAGTACCTTCCTTGTCATATAATAAAATTAATTTATTACTCCCCAGTTCAGTCCTTTAGAAAAATTAGATAACGTTCATTGCAGTGCCATATACTTTCATTTTGATATATCTTAATTGTTTCACAAGCATTGACTCTGTTTTACTATCTAATTGCTTTGAGGAGTTAGCAAATATTTCTTCCACAGACACATGACATTTTTAATATGATGCGCAAACACTAGTATGCTTTCAATAATAGGTCTACTTGCTGTAACAGTGAGACTTGTAAGGAAGAACAGGTGATGACTTTCAAGATAATTAGTTAAATCGCACTGAAGGAACAATTCCAAGTAACTTTTTAAATGATTTCTTTGCTAGTTTTTAATACAAGAAGGTGTGTGTGGAAGATACTTTTGTGAAATTACTTACTTAAAGGTACAGTATATTGCACACTCTGACATGATGAATAATACTGTGATTAATAATGCCAGGGAAAATAAAATCCATATTGGTGGTGGCTTACCTTTGTAAAATCTCTTCACATTGACCTGTTTGATCCAGAGAGGTGAACATTTCAAACTTAAATTAAGTTCATAATCTAATAACCTGTAATGTTTTAAATAGCCCTGTTTTAAAGCTTGGCTGACTCAAATTATCTCTTTTTCTTCTGCTACTTGCTGACTCATAATAACTGTTCACACTATCTTGTCATTTCTTACCATATGATAATAAAGGATATGTGATTTAATCACATGATTGAATCAATTACACTGGTTCATGCTGTTCAGTTACATTATCAGATGAAGAATTGTCAAATGATGCTACGTTGTCAATATGTACAGGTCCCCAATTTAGTTTACAGGTTCCCAAAAGAGAGGTTATTCTTAAATTTTTTTTTAATGTTTATTTTTGAAGAGAGAGAGACAGAGCACAAGCAGGGGAGGGGCAGAGAGAGAGGGAGACACAGAATATGAAGCCGGCTCTAGGCTCTGAGCGATGCAGGGCCCAAATCCACGAGCTGTGAGATGATGACCTGAGCCAAAACCAGGAGTCGGATGGTTAATTGACTGAGCCACCCAGGCGACCCAAGCAGTTATTCTTTAAACAGACACTTCTCAGTATTCTGAGCCAGAACATTTCAAGTGAAATGGAAAAGTGTCTACACAAAGCACATTTTTCATTAGGTTGCTAAAATTGCGACATCTATGCCAAATGTTAACGATCATTTTTAAAAAGTTTAAAGCCATGTTCGTTCTAACTAAAGTATACATTACCTTAGTAACAGATGTCATGGGCTGTGCCTACAATTTAAAATGTTGTATGTTTCTAATTTGGGAATGTTGATCTTGTCAGGTAGTATTAGACATTTTCCTCTTAATTTTTACTGTTTTTTTTTCCTAAATACTTTTATTTCAGATAACTTAGAGTAAATTAGTTTTAAGTTTGGGGATATAGAATCTCTACATAAGATTTAAAATTTAAATAAATTCTTATAGGCAAGAGTAGAGAAGATAAAAAATGTTTGAAAAGAGGAATTGACTCCTGAAATAATACAGTTAAATAATGTGTAAAAAAATAATTGTCCTTTGCCTTTGATCTCCAGAAAAACCAGAAAAGAGAAGTTCATCTTTGAATAGAAGATGTAGCAAACTGCAGTCACCTATGGAAACAGAAAAAGTTGGAGAGAAACCAGGTGGTTAGCTATTTTGTTTTTAATTTTTTTAAATATTTATTTCTGAGAATGAGAAACAGAGCATGAGCAGGGGGAAGGGCAGAGAGAGGAAGACACGAAATCTGAAGCAGGCTCCAGGATCTGAGCTGTTGGCACAGAGCCCCAACGCGAGGCTTGAACTCACCAACCATGAGATCATGACCTGAGCCGGAGTCGGACGCTTAACCAGCTGAGTCACCCAGGTGCCCCTAAGTACCAGTCTTAAATAGTGGCTTAAAAGAGATCTATCTATGTCAACATTTGGTTCCTTGAGAAGTTGTTCTTAAAATTGGAAGCCGAAATATCCCTTCTTTAACATTTGGCTGAAGCTAAGATTCTGTCTTTAAACGAAATATGTAATTCTGCCATCAATTGAGCAGGACGTCTATAATGAAGCCGAGGGACTAGATCATAGAGTGTTGGTTTAAATTTTTCTTAACGTTTATTCATTTTTGAGAGCAGAGAGAACAGAACATGATGAATAGGTTACGGGCAGAGAGAGAGGGAGACAGAATCCGAAGCAGGCTTCAGTCTCTGAGCTGTCAGCACAGAGCCCAATGCTGGGCTTGAACTCACTGACTGTGAGATCATGACCTGAGCCAAAGTCGTATGCTCAACCAACTGAGTCACCCAGGTGCCCCATAGAATGTTGGCTTAGATAGAGATTTGTGTTGGAGGACTTGATTCTCTTCAAATATTTCAGGAGTTTGTGTTTAGAAGTTCTAAGTATTGACCATAATTTGAACTGGAAAGCTTTGCTTTGGTGCTTCATAGCATTACTCACATCCAACCTATGTGCATGTTTTCACTGCTGATTATGGTACAAAAATTTCATACTTCTTACTGAAGTACCTCTTTATTTAAAGTAGTTGCTTTATAATACCTTTCTACCCCTTTTTTTCTGTCAAACACGATTGTTGATTTTTGTTTCTACCAAACCATTCACTTATAGAATACTCTCCAGTTTGTTGATCAGGGTCAAATCCTGTGATAACAAATGCCATTGTCACAGGGATATTTATGAGCATAAAAATTCATTGGAGCAAGAAATTTAGAAGATGCATTTTTTTGTTGTTTTTTACTTTTTTAAATGTTTTATTTATTCCTGAGAGAGAGAGAGACATAGCGTGAGCAGGGGAGGGTCAGAGAGAGAGGGAGATACAGAATCCGAATTAGGCTCCAGGCTCTGAGCTAGCCGTCAGCACAGAGCCTGACACGGGGCTCAAACCCACAAACCGTGTGATCATGACCTGAGCCGAAGTTGGACGCTTAACTGACTGAGCCACCCAGGCGCCCCAGAAGATGCATTTTTTAACAAAAGAATTCTGTCACTCCCTTGGAGCTTTTGGCAATGAATCTGACCAGAGTAGGACTGTCAGTGGCAGATACCGGTAGGGATCCATGTCAAAGTTATTTTGTCATGTACAGGTTTTTCTTCCATATGCAAGTTCCTCTGTAGAGACTCTGAATATTGGCTAGGATGCTATTAAGTATGCTATGTAAATGTCTTCAGTGGGGTTATTATGTGTGCTGGGGCCTTTGCTCCTGTATTCAGGTGCTCTCTTTCCCAGCAAGGCAGTCTCATCTGGTAGCAGTGTTCAGTCCCGTTCTGTATGTGTTGCTCTCGTTGTCTCTACTTTCAGGCTGGGCCAGTTCTCATTTGCAGCAGTTCACATTGCTCTTTGTTGCTTTGCATTTATTTGTGAGACCCTGACTATGTCTGTTCTCATTCAGTTCGTCACCAGTATACCAGTGTTCGAGAGAATAACTTAATCAGTCGCCTGCTCATCCCAACGAAAGCATCAATGGCCAGGAGCAAAAGTGCTGTTTCCTTGTCGGTCCCTGGAAAAGAAACCCCAGGTAACAGGCATAGGGCAGAAAGTATCAGTATTTGTACTTAAAAAGCAGGTTGTATCATTTAATTTGTTGCAGTAAGGCATAAAAATAAATTGAATCAGTAGTTTCCACATGACTGATTTTACCCAACATTAGTTAGTTTTGATTTGAGTTTCCAAATGTTGATTTTACTCAACATTAGTTATCTGGGTAACAGGTAATTTATAGGATGAGATAGGTAATTGTAGTGGTGGTTGTTAAACTTTTAAATGATTTTTTTTAAAGATTTAAAGAAAAATTTTTTTATTGTTTATTGTTGAGAGAGAGAGAGACAGAGTGTGAGCAGGGTAGGGGCAATGAAGGAGGGAGACACAGAATGTGAAGCAGGCTCCCGGCTCTGAGCTATCAGCACAGAGCCCGATGCGGAGCTTGAACTCACAAGCTCTGAGATCGTAACATGAGCCGAAGTCAGACGCTTAACTGGCTGAGCCACCCAGGTGCCCCATAAAGATTTTTTTTTTATTTTTTTAAAATGTTTTTATTCATTTCTGAGAGAGAAAGAGACAGCGTGAGCAGGGGAGGGTCAGAGAGAGAGGGAGGTACAGAATCTGAAACAGGCTCCAGGCTCTGNCTAAGTTTTTAAAAGCTCTGTGGGTTTCTTGACTTGTGCTTAAATGTGTCACAGGCCCTGTAAAAAGTACTGGATGTTAAAAGTATCTGGAAATTTATAATATCAAGGGAGAAAGTTTCCTACTTCACCCAACTTTTTTTAAAAGTAAGACCAATCTTTAGGCTTATGGATTTTCTCACTTGCAGNTTCGGAGCCTGTTTTGCTTTCTGTGTTTCCCTCTCTCTCTCTCTCTCTGCCCCTCCCCCACTCACGCTCTGTCTCAAAGGTGAATAAACATGAAAAAGCCAAAAAAAAGTAAAAATCTAGTTATTACGTTTAATGTATTATCTAGAACTGTCAGTGTTAAATAACGTGACTATTGAGGTATATACAGATCTGCAAATAAAATACTTTTTCCACCAAAACAAGGGACTAAAAGCATTTAATTTAGTCACATTTCTTTGTTCATGAGTAGTCAGTCTTTGGTAATTTGTTCTATTTTGATTATTTGATGAGATCATTAAAGTTTACCAACTAAATTTAAAGAGGAAGTGACAGATTTACCAAGTCTTAAGAAAGCTACCACCAAATACTTTTTAAAAAATATTTTCTTTTCGGGGCACCTGGGTGGCCCTGGTTAAAGCATCTGACTCTTGATTTCAGTTCAGCTCAGGTCTTGATCTCACAGTTCGTAAGTTGGAGCCACGCTTGGGGTTCTCTTCTCGTTNGACTTAAAAAGTTTTTAAACGATATTTACTTTATTATATAAGGAATAAATATTTAGTGTAGAGATCTGTAGTAGACAGTTGCTTTCACAATGCCTCTTTATGGTGGCACTTCTGAAGTACCAGCTTTGTCGTGCTTCTGTCCTGTGTCTGTGATCCACTTCACTAAATGCTTCTATGTTGGGCGTAATCCCTGCAGTTTCCTAATAAACACGGTCTCTTTTCTCTCTTCCTGTTCTCATACTGCTAACATGGCATGTTTCTGTCTTGTCAGGTTGCTAAGTGTATGGAGTCTCATTTTGTCCTCATTCACCTACAGGCAGTCGTTATCCTGTACTACAGTATGTGAACATGCCCTTGCGTAGCCATAGCAGTGATGAATTGAAGAATACCATAGTGCTTCGCAAGTCAGCAATGGCTGTGCCTCCCCAGGAGAATGTGGGGGCACTCCCCAAGGCAGAGGGTGAAGCTGTCCCCAAGGAGAGAATGGAGGGGCCCCCCAAGGCGAAGGTGGAAGCACCCCCCAAGGTGAAGGTGGAAGCGTCCCCCAAGGCAGAGGTGGAAGCGCCCCGCAAGGCAGAGGTGGAAGCGCCCCCCAAGGCAGAGGTGGAAGCGCCCCCCAAGGCAGAGGTGGAAGCGCCCCGCAAGGCAGAGGTGGAAGCGCCCTGTAAGACAGAGGTGGAAGTGCCCCCCAAGGCAGATGTAGAAGCACCCCCTAAGGTAAAGGTGGAAGCGCCCCCCAAGGTGAGTGCAGGCGTGGAAGTGGCCTCCAACGTGAATGTGGAAGTGGTCCCTGAGGCGAACGTGGAGGTGGCCCCCGAGGTGAATGAAGCAACCCCCCAGGCAAGCATGGAAGGATCACCTGAAGAGAGCGTGGACGCATCACTTCAAGCAGGTGTGGAAGCATTTCCGGAGAGTGTGGAAACGTCACCAGAAGTGAGTGTGGACATGTCCCTCGAGGGGAGCGTGGACCCATCCCCCGAGGTGAGCATGGACTCATCTCTCGAGATGAGCACGGATGCCTCCCCCGATGTGAGCATACAGGTGTCATCCGAAGCCAGCGGGGAGGCCTCTCCCAAGGCCAGTGCTGTGTCATCCCCCGAGGCTAGTGTGGAAGCCCTACCCAAAGAGAGCACGGGAGCGCCCCCTGAAGCGTCCCTGGAGGTGAGCGTGCAGACATCGTCCAGGGTGAAAGTGAGACCCTTCACAGGTTTATTACGTGCCTTTTATTGACACATTTTCTGTTAAAGTCTTTATATTTAGTTGTGTAGGTCATGATAGGCTGAGTTTCACAACATAAGTTCTTAGATAGTATTCTGCAATAAAATTAGATAGGATAGGTCACTTTAATGATTTAAAATTCTGATAGTCATTGTACCAGTTTCCCCTCAAAGCTGGAATATTGCAGAAAGGAGTATGTATAACTGTTATAGGAACTGTTTCTAAACTGAAGAAAAGTTCAAGAAGAAATATTACAAACCTTTAATTAGGATTTAGAGATAGAATCAGGTTTTGAAGGGAAAGATTTTTTTAAAATTATTTCTGTGAACTTCTTGAAATTTGTAATCTGAATTGTTAGTCCAGAAGAACATAATCTGTGTCTAATTCTCATGCTTGAAAAAAATGAGTTTAAGGAGCTAAAATTGTATTATATTTAGGGTATGTTAATCTTAAAAAGGAAAGCCCGCTGCAGAAAGGTAAATGCTAATTTCTTAATCTGATTGTATTGCTCCGTTCAGAAACCAGAAATGGACAAACAGGCCTCCAACCCTAGTACCAAGAAGCGCCCATCGTCACACATACCATGTTATAAATGGCCATCTTCTCCTGCAAGTGGGTGGCGCCCGCCCTCTCCCATCAGTGTTAAGTAAGTAGCTTAATTACAGCTGTTCCTGATAGGTATTTTACCAGGATGCATGCCACATCAGTGTTTCATAAAGGAAATAATGGTAGTATGCATCGTAATGTAAATAGAAAAAAATCTTCAAAAATGGACTTAACCTCTGTTAGAAAGTATCTCCTAGTATCAAGACATTATATTTTATGAAATGGCACATTGGAAACTAATGCATTTAGTTTGTGCACATATCTACTACAAAACTGTATCCGACTTCCCCCATTAATGGTTACTTTTTCCCAGCAGGCAAATGCAGAAGAATCGCCCCCCATCACCTTCACCTGTCATGTCGAAACAATCACAGCCTTCTCTCTGTCATAAAGGAATTCCTGTTCCGCGTAACTTACTTGCACAAAAGGTATTAGGTACTCTTGGAAAGAAAAGAGAAGCCGTTTCTAAAACCACTAGTAGCTCCGAAGCTGTGAGCCAAAAACAGATAATCTGTGAAGGTAAGTTTCTTCACTGAGAAGTTTATTTTGGCAACACGGAAAAACCTTAAGGTAGTTCAGGAACAGTCACCTTTGTTTTATTCTCCAATTCTGAGAACTTTAGGGAGTAAGCTTTCTTTCTATGAAGAGAATTTAACCAGTCATTGGCACACTGCTCACTTTCCTTGCCAGAGCTTCTTACCCCCACCACCTTGTTGTTACGGAAAGTCCATTTTTGGAACCAGTGTTAAAAGTACCGATTGGATGAGTGCGTTGCTCTAGGTGATTTCTAGGGGTCCCTTCCAGCTCTGATAGTGAATCGTTCTGTGAATGGCCCAAAGGTATTGTCCATCTTTGGAGAGAGCACATTTGGCCATTTGTGGCTAAGTGGATTTCCGTTGGGAGCTGAAGGTCCATTTCCATACATAGACCATGACATGTCTGAGCAGTATGTGGGTTCCTAAAAGTCCCATATTGGCATTTTGTCTGTGACATGTCTGTAGACGTTACTTTATTTGATTCTATTTTTTTTTGACATTACTTCATTTTAAGTACACTAGTCAATTTTGCTTTTTGAAGGAATTCCACAGTGATTTCTTTATGACAGGAATAATAATTTTATTGCAAATTATTCATTCCTGATGTCTTAATATCCTCATGTTCATGTCATTTATTTATTGAAATTTTTTCAATGTTTTATTTATTTTTGAGAGAGAGAGAGAGAGAGAGAGACAGCATGAGCAGGGGAGGGGCAGAGAGAGGGAGACACAGAATCTGAAGCAGGCTCCAGGCTCTGAGCTGTCAGCACAGAGCCCAATGCGGGGCTTGAACCCATGAACCGTGAGATCTTGACCTGAGCTGAAATCAAGAGTCAGATGCTTCACTGACTGAGCCATCCAGGCAATATGTGATTAATTTAAAATAGTTATCACGTGGACTGAAACTTTCAACATGTAATGGCCCCGTGTGGGCACCTTATTTTACTGATAGTCTTGGTTTCTTTGGTTATGTAGTTAGCCACTTTGTGACCAGTCAAATAGTATACTATTCCCAACGTTCATTTAAGCAGTAATTATTTAGTAAAAATTGAGCATAAATTTCAAAACGTATGCTGGGTATGTTCTTGTTTAGTCAAGTATTTGTATGCCTCATAGAGACCGAGCCTAAGTTTGTCGTCCTCTGTGTTCAATGTGTCTTAATCCTTTTTCCTATAAGTAGATGTTAAAAAGAAACAGATTGCTACTTCTGTTTTTGGGAATGGGATTGGGGTTTTGAATGAAATCTGTTCTGTAATCACTCATAGATTGCTTGTTATTGATAAAGTTTGGACCATGCATGTATTGTTTGGGTTTTTAATGTTGTTGCTTGTCTTGCACCTCTTTATTGGGCCTAGAGGTGTGAAGTTCCCTAAGCTAACTGTTTCACATGTTGATTTCAATTAGATGCTGGTAGTAAGAGCACACCAGGGTCACTAAATGCTGAGGAGGCTACAAAAATTTTGGCAGAGAAACGGCGCCTTGCTCGTGAACAAAAAGAAAAAGAAGAAAGACTACAAAAGGAAACAGAGGAAAGGTCGGCACACACCTGCTTTTTCTTTTTTTTTTTAATATTTTTTATTTATTTCTAGGAGAGAAAGAGAGAGACAGCGTGAGCAGGGGAGGGTCAGAGAGAGAGGGAGTCACAGACTGAAACAGTCTCCAGGCTCTGAGCCGGCAGTCAGCACAGAGCCCGACGCGGGGCCCGAACCCACGAACCGTGAGATCATGACCTAAGCGAAAGTCGGACGCTTAACCGACTAAGCCACCCAGGCGCCCCACACACCCGCTTTTTCTATATGATCCTTTATGGCTGGGGCCCAGATTTTGAGAGACAGAATGTACTGTCGGGTTAGATGGATTATAAATGATCAACGAGTAACTGACTTTTTCTTTACCATGAATCAGAAGTGATTCCTTGCCTTCGGAACAAATGTGGGAAGCTCTCCAGCAGGGAGGCCACTGGTGTGTAGACAGAGAGAATAGTTGTCCTTAGTATCCGTGTGTCATGTGTCATTAAGTTGCTCGGTAAAGATGCCTAAGGAGACCAGAACTTGTGTCAGGGTCCTGTATCTCAGCAGGAACACCTGGGTGATCACACCAGACAGTTCCTGTTGTCATTCACTGGTGCCCGCCCCTTTGTTTCAGAAGTCTTTTGTAACTTTGGAATGTGTAAACCTGGAAAGTGTACTTCTGCATGTTTTGCTAGGGGTGCTTTCCAGTGACCTTTGTGACAACCCGAATCTCCTCTCTCATTGCTGGCAGGCTTTCCTGTGGGCAGCAAGCCTCATGTACAATTGTGTTCATTTTGACTCCATCTCAAGGTTTCTTTGCCCTCAGTCTTAGAGCGCAAGAGGGGAGAAGGGCAGAGGGAGGGAGGAAGGAAGAGAGAGAATCCTTGCTGAATCCATGCTGAGCCTAATGTGGGGCTCGATCCCATGACCTGGGATCATGACCTGAGCCAAAAGAAAGAGTCAGATGGTCAACTGACTGAGCCACCCAAGTGCCCCAGCCCTCACTCTTGAAGCTCACTTGATCTAGGGCCCTGGAATAGAAACCTCTGTCTACTGCCTGCAAAGAATAACTACAGTCCTGAGTTGTTTTTAAGTATATTTGAAATGCAGTCACATGCTTTCAATGTACTTTAAATGAGTTTGGAAGAAAGGAGAAGGAGATGTTGTGAATAGCAAAAACTGTTAACTGGAAGAACATCAATCATTGCTTCATGTAAACAAAGCTAGTTTAACATTTTAAATGTTAAATACATACATTTAATTTTAAATGTTAAATTCATGCCTGTCACCGCGGATGGGGCTTTCCCCTGGGTACCTCCAGACCCTCCTTTAAATTACACGTGTGTAAATAAGGCCTTTTGGAGGGTCCCATGTGTCTAAAATAGTTAAGTGTCATTCTTTCTCTCGGTTTAAAATGCAGAGTAGGCCATTAATTGATAGAAATCTTTCTACTCCCAAGAGCTAGTTCCCCACACTTAAAAAGGGTGAAATTGTGCAAATTTTGTGCAGTAACAACAGAAAATGTAGCGAATCTAGTGTAAAAATGTAAGTTGTGTTCCTATACACAACTAGTTTCACTGTCAAAATGCAGGTACAGGGTCACCTGGCTGGCTCAGTCGGTGGAGCATGTGACTCTTAATTTCAGGGTCAGGAGTTCAAGCCCCATGTTGGGCACAGAGGTGACTGAAAAACATGTGCTACTGCGACCTCTCTATGGCAGAGACCGAGACAAATACTAAGAGTTGTTTAAATATTGTGTCATCAGGAAAGTGACGGAAATGACAGAGAAAGAAGTGGAAACCCAAGGAGAAGAGTTCTTAAAACTTGAAGATGGAGAGAGAGAGAATGAAATCAAAAAGAAAGAATGTCCAGATCCAGAAGACAAGACAGGGCTGCTACAGGTTTGCTGTGTCCCCACTTTATCAGGGGTTGACAGATTCTAAACTTCAGTTGAAACCCAAGGCATATTCTCCAAGAAAGGAGAGGAACACATGCAGGCCTGGCCGGCTGCAGTTTTCCCTTGTAGTCGAGCTGTTACCCAGGGCTGCTGCGGCTCATTCTTGGCCACCCTTGGCAAAATCCTAGAATAGTTTCTAAGTGAAACAGAAGCCAAAAGCAGCGAATTATAGATTAGTAGTTTTTTATTTTGTCTATGTAAACAACATTGCAGCTTGGTTTCAGGAAATCAAATTGCTCACAGATTCAGTGTCTTATGTGAGTTTTTCTAACCGTGCATTCTGTGGCTACACTCCCTGCTGCACGCCACATGCACTTCCAATAGAGACGATAAACTTTACACATACCTCTAGAAGTTTAAAGTCCTCCGTGGGGCGCCTAGGTGGCTCAGTCAGTTGTATCCGACTCTTTTTTTAAATTCTTTTTAATGTTTTATTTATTTCTGAGAGAGAGAGACAGCGTGAGCAGGGGAGGGTCAGAGACAGAGGGAGACACAATGCGAAACAGGCTCCAGGCTCTGAGCTAGGTGTTAGCACAGAGCCCGACGGGGGTCTCGAATCCACAAACCGCGAGATCACGACCTGAGCCCAAGTTGGACGCTCAACTGACTGAGCCAGCCAGTTGCCCCAAAGTGTCTGACTCTGGATTTCAGCTCAGGTCCTGATCTCACAGTTCATGAGATCGAGTCTTCTGTCCGGCTGTATGCTGACAGCGTGGAGCCTGCTTGGTATTCTCTCTCTCCCTGTCTCTCTGCCCCTCCCCCACTCAAGTGCATGCCCTCTCTCAAAATAAAACTTTAACAAAAAATCAGAAAAGAATAAAGTCCTCCAATTCTCCAGTGAGAATGTTTCGGCCTTGCAAATTCAAATCACCAGGTAAATAAATCCACAACTGAGCTCAGACTGTACTCAATTTGAATTATTCACATAGCCTACTTTATATTCCATTTTTAGTGTATCCCTTAGTAAAATCAGGTATATGTTACATAAGTAATTGTGTGCATTTGAATTCCTCCAGAAGCTACCTTTAAGGACCCTCTCAGTGCTTTTGGAAGGTATAAGACTTCCAACTCCTGTTGCTCTGTTGGTGGAGCTATAGTGGCCTGGCAACCACTGTAATGCTAACCCCGAGGCCCTGGAGGGCACTGACTTGGCTTTTAAGTTCTCAAAATAATAGCCTCGTTTTGTGCATTTTAGCTAATGCTTTGAAAACTGACAATTCATGAAGGTTGTGTGTGTAGGCACTATCAGTCAAAAGGTTACATTCTTTTCTGCCAGGTAACAGTTTACTGTTTAACTTTTTCAACTGATGTTCTCGGTTATCACTCATTGAGATCAAAATGGTATTTTTATACAAATTTTCTAGAAGGGGGACGCCAAAATAAAAGCCCAGGAGGAGGCCGATGAACGGAAGAAGGAGCACGAGAGAATTATGTTACAGAATTTGCAGGAGAGATTAGAAAGAAAAAAGGTACTGTTTCTGTTTTGGGGGTTTGGTTGTTTTTGAAAAAATGTTGGGGACATAATATCAAAACGTGTTGTTCAAAATCACAAATGAGTGGTACGATAGCCTCTGGTGGTTTTCCCACTAGAACTCTCTTATCCAAGGATCTCGCCCTTCCTGCATACAAGGGTCTCCTCTTACCATACCTCTCCATCATGGACCACTGGTGACCAGTAGTACAGTGACACCTCTATAGTCACCGACCTCTTTTGGAAACAAAGCTCATTTGAACAGAATCACTCCAATCACTGGGAGGGGTTGATGGAAGTTAGTTTCTTCTAAACTGGGCTGGAAATTAAGACAGCTCCAGCAAGGGAAGCAGAAGGGTGCAGCCTTCTCTGGAGGGCCAACGCAACACGCAGGCTGTTCGTAAGGTAGGGCCTCCCTTTGTGCAACTCAGTTGGCTCATCTGGGAGCAGAGAAGGCCCCTGCCCAGGCTGCAAGGCGTCTCTGTTGGGAGATGGAGGTTGCCCTGAGGAGGCCAGAGAGCTACAGCTCTCCTCACCTTCAGGGAAGGAAGTGTGCATCAGGGGGAAATTTCCCTCCTGTCTGTGTGCTCTTTCCAGCAAGAAACTTTGGGTAGTGTCACATCAGTGGGGTGCAGTCTTTTCGTTAATACCTGCTTCAGTCGTGGTCTCTTCAGACTAAAGTGCATTAAAAAATCCTCACTGGTTTGCAGTAATACATGCGTAGTTTAAGTAATGGATGTCTGAGTCTACAAATTTTGGAGTGAGAAGCCATTGGATCTGTGTGTTAGGATAGCTAGTGCAGCTACTACCACTCACAACGTTTTCTGGGCTGACTGAAACCAGGATTGGAAGAAGGGTTCTGGCTGCCGCCGTAGGGTCTCCCGTCTGCTGAGTCTGTGGCTTGGGAACAGCCATCGATACCATCCACTTGTGGGAAACAAAGCAGGCAACTTCCTTAGGACCACTGTTTTGTTTTTAATCTGTTTTCGTGTTTGAATTTTTATTTTCCTTTAAATAGAGAATTGAGGAAATTATGAAGCGGACGAGAAAGACATATTCAAATACCTCACAGGTAGTCTATGCATTCCTGCCAGCGATGCCTAAGAATTCCTGTTGCTTCACCTTCTTGCCGACTTTCTCGTTCTTGCCAGTCTGGTGGTAATTAAAGCATCACACTCGCATGTCTCTGATTAAATATTAAAGAGGTTGAGCATGTTCTCCTGTCTTTAGTTAGCCTCCTGTCTTTAGTTAGCTGTCATGTTTTTTCTTGTGTGAGATGCTTATTCAGGTCTTTGCCCAAAACTTTTGGGTCGATTTGTCTTTTTCTCACCTGCTTGTAGTTCTTAAAATGTTGTGGATGCCACTACTTTCTTGCTTCTGTGGACTGCATATATCTTCCTTCTCCTGGTTTATTTATTTATGGCTTGTCTTAATGCTCTCTTCTCCTGGATAGAAGTTCTTAATTTGCACACTGTCGAATCTATTAATATTTTTTGATGATTAATGGAGTCCAGTGACTTTTCATCTGCTTTTTGGCCATTTGAAGATCTGCTTTGGTGAAGTGCCTTATCAAGTCCCTCGCCCATGTTTCTGTTTGGCGGCTGGCCTCTTTCTTGCTGATGTGTGGGAGTTTTTACCTGCTCTGGTTATGAGCCCTGTCATGTGTAGGCATTGCTGTAGTTGGCCTCATACTCTCAGAATGCCTTTTGGTGAACAGAAGTTCATTTTACCTCAGATTCAGCATTTTTTTCCCATTTATGGGAAGTGCTTTTTGGGGTCTGTCTCCGTACCCCAGCGTCCTGTCTTGTGAGGCATCCCGTGGCTGGGTACAGTCCCCCAGCGTGGTCACTCATATCCTGAACTTTCAGAATAGAAATGTCATTTCTGGAAAGTACGGGGAGTCACCAGCTGAAAGGTCATTTAGCCCACTGGCTCTGGCAGCAGCCAAGAACTTTTTAAAGCCACTAATCAGGCGTCTCTCCCTTGGCTTCGTTAGGACTTTGAGCCCACAGAGGCCACGTGCCAGCCCGAAGTGTCGTTCCTCGGCTCCCACTCCGGGGACGCTTTCATTCTGGAGTGTCTTTCCCTAACTGAAAGACACAGCTGGGGCCACCTGTTCTGCCTCCTGTAGTCTTTGGAGCCAAAGAGTTTAGATTTTTTATCTTTTAATTGAAATTCAGCAGCAGTCAGTCCAGCATGAAACCTGTTTTCTTTGAAATAACCAAGTCAGGATAAGAGAGGAGTAGATGTGGCTGTGACGTCTTCCCTCCCTGCAGGCTGCAGAAGCGCTCAGCGACCGCACGTACGACGAGGACGAGGCAGACGACGAAGACGAGTCTGAAAGCGAGAGCGATGCCTTCGACGACCTGCAGCCATCAGGTTTGCTGGCCGCTTTTGCGTTCTAGTCATCAGCACTTAGGAGTCAAACTGCCTGGGTTCAGCCCAGGGGCTTCTCTGCTGCTGAGCTGTGTGGCTTCGGGCAACGTACTGAACCTCTCTGTACTCAGTTTTCCTACCTGAAAAAGGGGAAGCTACTGTTGTCCTGGTGTCGCCCGAGACCGCAGTGGAGTAAGGCGCGCGGTGCCTCGGACACACAGGGAACTCTCACTGAAGGCCATGCCCGCAGCGACCGTGCTCCTTTTGCTGGCTGTGCCGTTACACCGTAGGTGGGAGCTCTTAACTGAACGTGAGGACTGTGAGCGTTTCACAGCTCAGGGCCTTGCGCGGCATCCATGCCCGATGGCAGGTGGAATGTCACTTTCCACCTCCCTGAGAGAAATATGATTCCTGTCCCGATCTGAGTGTTCCCCGAAATGGACGGCCGATTCCCTTCTGAGTAGGAACCACGTTATGGCAGCAGTGCTAGGAACTTGAGAAAACACTGTCGTCCACGTTTTACCTCACAAGTGGCTGTGAGCATGCAGGTGTTCTGGGTACCAGGGATACAGACAGGAGGAGACATGGCCCCCAGGAGAGCCTTTGGGGAGACAGACCTAGGAGCGGACGGTGACCCTGCCGCAAGCTGGCCGGCCTGAATACGGTGAGAAGAACGAGCAGGGCCACGTGTAGGGTCCACCTAGGGCGCCGAGAAAAGCTGAAGGTAGAGGTAGCGCCAGAATCGAGACTAAAAAGGCGGGATTGGCTAGGTCGGCAGTCAGGAGGAGGGGTAAGAAGCCAGCTGCCCGCTGGCCGGTCTCACCCAGCAGAGGAAAGAGACAAGGTCCTGAGAGGTGGCCCCCTTGTTCTTTGAGGCCAGAGCAGGTGCAGGCCCCAGGTACAGCTTACACCCCAGACAAGTGCTGTGTAGCTCCTCCTCCGGCCTCCACACAGCCAGCCACACTCTGGCCCAGCAGGATCACAGCCTTTGCCTCTTGTTGTCTGTGTTGTTGCACCTCCAGTTTTAATCTTCTTCCTTTCTTTTTCCAAGCCTTTATAAATGGCATGGATTCATCCACAATATTCAAAACACATTTTAAAAACACGAAGAAGAACACTCCCAAGCTGGTGTTTTTAGACGCCACTTCTGGCCAAGTCCATAGAGAGACAAAAACATTTTTTAATGGCGACATGAAAACCTTCAGACAAAAAAGTGCAAAAGACCCTTTGACTCAGGCGAAGGGTACCAGGTGAGTCACTCAGTGAGCCTATCAGAATAAACTTGGTGGGCGTCCTACACGAGATTAGTGCCTGAGCTCTTAGTTTGCACCGAGCACTGTGTCAGGGACTTCCAGAAACAAAGTAATCCCCACAGCAACCTTGCTAGGTAAGGGTTATCATCTTCACTTTTACAGATGAGGAAACTGAGGCACGGAGAGATTTACAGGTCTTATTTGCCCAACATCCCACCTTTTAAGGGCAGAGCCCACATTCAAACCAGATATATCTGGCTCTAAGCTGTGCTTCTGTGCACACTGGTTAGCATTTTCTCATAAAATCAGGGAAGGGCGGGCACTGAGTGACTGCTGCGTACCAGGCGTCTTATGTTGCCTATTTCTCATTGCAACTCTGAGTTCAGTATTGATGTCATTTTACATATGGGGAAACTGAGGGTCAGAAGTTTGGTTGGAAGAGTGGGAATCGATTCTTGGAAGGGAAGGCTCTGTGGGGAATTGCCTGAAGAGACACGAACCTCCAGGGCCCGTGGGAACACGACAGGCTGAGAGGCGCGGTCATGGGCCGGCACAAGCCCTGGAGCTGGGAAAGCCACGTCTGTCCTTGCTCCGCCACCTTGGTTGTGTCCCAGGCTACGGTGAAGTGGGGACAGGGGCTGCTGGATCCCCGCGGGCTCATCTGCTCTTAGCCCTGCATAGTGTTCGTTGAGCCCTAGGACTTTGTGGGGCACAGTTTGGAAACCATCGTGTCTCCTTGATCTCCAGGGCACCGTCCAGCCTTCCCGCTCCCGGGTTCTGAAGGTTATGTTACTTCCAAGGCATTTCTTAGAAGTTAATTAAAGGATAAAGCTTCTTTCAGGACAAAGCCTTGGTTCTGGGACAGTCCGGATTCTAACCCAAACGTCTCTTTCCAGATCGTCCAGCAAAAGAATAAGCAGCCGAGCAGCAAAAACCAGAAAGGCAAGTGAAACCAGCAACACGGCGGGACCTAACAAGAGTTCATAGCCAGGGGCACAGGAGTGGGTCTGTGACAAGTTTGTTGACATTAGAAATGAGGCAGAGTCACTCATGTTCAGTATCCCTCCTGATAGCTGAAAATACCACCCAAAAGGTTCCATCACATTCCATCAAAGTCCCCAGATGCCTTTAGATGACAATGAAAACAAATGTGCACCTCCTCTATTGGGTAAGGCCTCATCCTGTCTTCACATGGTTTGAAAGGCAGTTGGCCATGAATCCTCCTGCTTCTGGCTTTTCCAGGGCCTTCTTGGCACCCTGTAACTTCGGAGGTGAGAGGGGAGACCGTGGTGGATCCAAACACCAGGTTGACCTCAAAGAGTCTTCCATTAAGCTGGGGCGCCTGGGTGGCTTAGTTGGTTAAGCGTCGGACTTTGATTCAGGTCATGATCTCCCGATTTGTGGGTTCAAGCCCCGTGTCCAGTTCTGCACTGATAGTGTAGAGCCTGCTTGGGATCCTCTTTCCCTCTGCTTCTCTTTCTCTCTGCCCCTCCCCCACTTGTACTTTTTCTCTCTCAAAATAAATAAATACACTTAAAAAAAACTTTAAAAGTTGGCTTTGAGAGGGGTAAATAACTTGATTTTAGTTTTTATGCCCTGAATTTCCTATCAGATGTATCAAATAGGTTCTTTTCAGCCCCCAAGCCATGAGCTGCTTTACAGCATCCAGGTATAATCATTTAGGGCAGAGGGTTAGTGAGGCCTTTGGAATTAGTCTCTCTCTCACCTTGAATTTCCAAAACCAAAAGACCTTTGCTTTTCTTAAGAAGCTGTCTCTGAAACCAAGAGGCAGGTTGGGCCTATTTGTGGGTTGGGGTCATGGGGAACATTTATTATAAGGGCACCAGTGTGTCAGCAGCTTGGGTTGGAGAGCCAGTTGGCAAGGGTCCCGGCGCCCACCCTGAAGGGAGGCTGAGGCTCAGTGGCTGCGAGGGCAGCGTCCTCTCTACTCATTTTTCTTTTCTTTTTCCCTCTGGTCAGATACGTAAACCTCGTGCAGCCCAGAGGAAGAGTCATCCCCCACTCTGGATTTCAATCACTAGCCCCATTTCCCCAAATTTTTCTGCCTCTGACTTGAACCTGGCCAAGAAAATGACCATCAAAGAAAGAGAGAAATGTCAGTCACCTTAACACACGTCTCAGAAGATGCACATACCATCTTGGTTCTTGCCCACACCAAAGGTTCTGAGTAAAGGTTTGTTTTTGTCTCTAGAAACCTCCACTGTCTTGTTCTTGTTTTCCAGCCGGTGTGTGTGTGTGAGTGCATACCCCAGGCACCTTTATGAGATGGTAACTCTTGAGTTTCTAAACCAAGGAGTAATTTTCTCTCTCAAAATATTTTGTTTATTCTGTTTAACAGTTCCATTACTTTAACAATTCAAAGCTGACATTCAGTCTCATAGAGGACTTAATGGGGGGTGCGAGGACCTCAGGATTGCTCACGAGAGCTTTGCTTAGATGGTTTCTAATAAATGGGAGGTTGCAGAATGTAGTGATAAGTCCCATGTTACTGCTACATATGCCTTGAACTCACTGTCACCTGAATACAGAGGCCCCAGTGTCCCCAGATGCCAGGGGTCCTAGCAAGTGTCACCTGGGGACAGTTTAGCACTTTTCGTGCTCATCAGTGTTACCTCTTGACATGCACGGTGGGATGTATTTCCAAAAACTGTTTGGATCGTGCCTGCAGCACCGTGTGGCTGGTGTGCAGTGGGACACGTGTCCTCCCCCCAGTTGACCGTGGCGCCCCGTCGTCGTCTCCTCATGCCCTCCCGCCCTGCCTCCGGGCTGCACTCAGCCCTGGCACGTGGAGCCGGACTTGCTTGTCCTTTCCAAGCTTCTGGCCACAAGTGAGTACAAGAGCAGTGCCGTTCTTTGGTCGCCCTGATAGATAAGCACATGCGTACACATGCTCACACACGTTTGCATGTACGTGCACACACGCACACAGAGGGATGGATGCCTTCCTGTGTGCTTAAACCATCAGCTAAAACTTGAATGCATAGTAGTTGTCCTACTGCTGATGAGTTTTGTGGTGAATCACAAAGTTTCAAGCAGGCCCATGTTCCTTTGTAGCCACTAGTCTTGGATTAGTAAAAGGAAAGAATTACTCTTTCTGGTTCCTTAGTTCTTTGCCGTTCAGTGTACTGTACCAGTGTTCCAGATCGGAGCTCGGTGCCTTAGATTTGCAAACTGTACACTAGCTCTTTCATAAAGAATGCAGAGACGGTCATCCTAACAAATGGGTTTCCGGGGTTTTTCTGCACAAGTATCACGCGTGGGAACACTGTTACTCTCTCGTTCAGGTGTGTGCTCGGGGAAATAAACTTTGCGAATAAAGCAAGTTTTCTTTTCATTACAATAACAAAACACGTCCTGCTGCGTGGTGTAAAGGTGACCCCAAATGCCAACCTTGCTTTGAACACGGGCACACGGCTGCTCAATAAAAGGTAAGCAGGTCCTCTGATGCCCCCTTTCAGCCACCTGGTGACTTGGCAGAGCTCCACTCCTGGGACATTAGATGTGAATTTTCAAATTCTGCACCCTTTCTGGTGCTTGTTACTCTCGCTGAGGGTGGCTCAGACTTTGGCCTGAGCCTGGGGGTTATCGGCCACCTGTTTACTGTGGTGACACTCATGACACGTCCCAGTGAGGCGGCATTTAGTGCATTCATGGTGTGGTACAACCACCACCTGTACCTGGTTCTAGAATGTCCATCTAGCCCTCAAACCTGTGTCTTGAAGCACGTGCTGCCCCCAGCCTCAGCCCCTTCAGGGGCATCGCTTTGGTGCCTGCTGTGAGGAGCGCAGTTAGCACTTTTCAGCCTGCTGCGCGCTCGGGCGGTGACGGCCCTTGTGTGCACCTCCGCTCGGACCTCGCCATCCCCGTGCACGGCTCCAGCGGATGTTCTCATCGGCCTGGAAGTGTTTATGGTTTCCATCCAGTCTTGAACCTCGTGCTGTTCTGCTAGGTTGTGTTTCTGTGGGGCGAGGTGCTGGTGCTCCCGAGACCGGTGGCGGCCACCCCCACTCACCGTTCCCTGGTGGTGGACATCCACTGGGGCTGTTGACCGGGTGGTTAGGTGGTGTGCACACAACCCGAAACGCGGTCAAAGCTCCCTGGCTACAGCTCCAAGACGGGGGCCGCTAGCGTAGCCTCACCCTCTTGCCCTGGGCTGGTGCCCGAGCCTCTTATGGGACACGGTTGCCTCCAGTTTCCTTTCCTCTCTGGGTAATCACTTGGTGTCCCTGCCCCTGACGGATGGGTCCCCAGCTTCTGCCACTGGGTCCTGCGTATGAGCACGTCTCACACCCCTGTGTCTTCTTGCACAGGCGTGCAGCCTTGGAGCGGCCCTGGCCCCTGGCAGCCGCAGGGGTGCAGTGTGGGGTGCTGCGGAGGATGGCAGACGGGCTTGACGCCCTGAGTCTCAGGTGAGGTGGCCGTGAGCTTGCCATGTGACTTTGCGTGCATGTTCATGGGACTGCTGCCCTTTTGGTCCCGTGGGATCACTCCTTGGGGCAAGAGCCCGAGAATCAGGAGGCGAGGCGGAAGCAGCAGCAGGAGCCAGTGCCGGGAAGCAAAAGCTTGGAGGCAGGCTGGCCGCCACGGTCTGTCAGGGGTCCTCCCTGAGGCCACCTCGGCGCCCCCGGGCCCTGCGGGCTTGGCTCACTGAAGCAGGCCCTGGAGAGGCCACTGTTGGTCTCCCTCCCTGACCATCCTGTTCCAGGGTTCCTGGGTGGGTACATCCAGGGGTTCCCCAAGTCTGGTAATAACTGGTTATGTTCACACGTGCCCTATCGCCAGGTACTTTATCAGGCGTCTTTTAAAAACCCTGCAAAGGTGGGTATTCACTTTTCTCTAGGAGGACACAGATTTGCGGACATGGGTAGTCGTTTAACATCGTACAACTAGGAAGACGCAGGGCTGATGCTCAAATTCAAGGCTGATTGTAGAGCCAACACCCCAGCCTGCTCTGCGAGAGGGAGGGTCTTGTGGCTTGTATGGTAGGTCATCTGCTCTTTGGTGCTGGAGAGAAAAATAACTGCTAACAGTTACTGAGTGCTTTGACCAGGTGTCCGTCGCCCTATTAAACATATGTATTATTACCATGTAATGTGCATGTGATTCTGGGAGGTAGGACTATTGTGTCATTTTACAGGTGAGGAAACAAGCTCAGAGAGGTTAGGCAGCCTCGCCTGTGGGCTCAGTGGCACAGCAAATGGCAGAGCAGCTGGGATTTGAACCCAGGCAGTCTGTTCCAGAACCCACCCTGTTAACCACGAGCAGGTGCATTCTGCATATGCTGATCCCCCTGATTATGAGCAAGGAAAGTGTCCTTTGATTAAAAGTCACCAACTAGGCACCTCCCCTCCTTCCTCCTGAGGCTTCCTGCGTCACTCTTCAAATGAAATACTGAGCAGACACCTGATAGTCTCACTGTAACGCATCAGACCCTGCTCCTACCCTGGGGCCCTCATCATTTCTATGGCAATGTCTGGTCGTAAGTGACAGGCTGGCGGTTTGTCACTCATTAGCTGTGTGACCTTAGGTAGACCTCTTAACTTCTCTGAAAAGGTCTCATCTGGAAAATGGGGACGGTAGAGCCAGTGNCCAAAGGGTGACAGGAATGAGGGCAAGCATAGAATCGGGGGTGGCATGGGCAGAGGAGGGCCCGTCCAGAAGGAGCGTGTGGGGAAAGCAGCCACTGTGCCCAAAGGCCCACAGTGCACTGGCGTGGAGGGCACTGGAGGTGTGCTGTGGTCTCGCCCTGAAGAGGAGTCCTGAGTGAAGTCCCCCCTACATCCCAGGTTTGTCCCCTCCGGGCCCTGTCCCTCGCCACAATTTCAGTAACCTAGCCTGCTTCCCTTGGGAAGCAGAGGGGTGGCATGTCAATTCCCCACCAAGCCCTGCTCCCTTGGGACCCCATACCACCAGACCGACGCTTTTCGTGGCTTTAACTGCTGGTTTCTCTAGGGGAACAGACACAAGGGACTGTCACCTGTTCATAAAAACACCTGTGGTTTCTCGCTGATGGGTTTGGAATTCCTGCTAACCGGGTCCGAGTAGCTCCGAAGGGGGTCCCGCCCTTTGCTTTTATTCCTGTGGCTCTGACACTCATCAGACTGTCCCCTGCTCCTCGCTGGCTGGGCCATGGCCCCAAGGGGGAGCGGGTTTCTCCCGCCGGCCCAAGGGCACACGGAGAGGGCAGCCCACAAAATGGGGGCTGTGAACAGCCCAACACCCTTCAGCTGTCATTCTCTTCCCACCCCACCTGTCCCCGGCCCAAGAAAACCAGTGCCCTTTTTAAGGGATGTGACCATCTGGGAGATGCTTCTTTTGGGTCAGACTGCGGGGGGAGGGTGGCTGTTTTTAACTGGATGCAAGTGGTGCTACAGGCTTCAGCTTGCTTGTAATTCCTCTGTTCTGCGTGACTGCTCTGAACAGAGCATGTGCTTGAAGGAAAGCGGTCACTGGGGGTCTGGGAGCAAGGGTGTCCCCTCAGGGCAACTCCACCGGCAGAATCAAAAGACGAGACGAGTTATTTATATTGCTGCTTTATTTCTGTAAGGATACACTGGAACTTGAAGATAATAGCTAATGACAAAATGTAGAAATGAGGCGTCGGCTTGTCTAACCACTCCTACAAGAATGTTAATATGCACTGTCATTACGTGTTTACTTCTGATACTGTCTCATACTATGTAATATAACAATGTCGAGAAGACTGCAGTAAGTTAGGTGAGCCTGCGTCTCAGGTAAGCACTGCGTGCGTGGAGGTCCGGCTGTGTCTGTGAGGGTGGCAGCCACTCCCCCCGAGGTCCAGCTGAGCTCTCGAGGGACAGTCAAGAATCACGAGAGAAGGGACTTGGCGTGCCTCTTTGCCGCACAGACAAGGGGCAGACGACGGCTACGTTACAAGGGACCCCGCTCGGGTCGCTGCTGGGAAATGTCCTATCCATGCTGCAGACCGCCTGGCGCCTGCTCTAGAGTGTGATGGCTACCTCGGTGGGACGAGTTGCAAACCTGCAGGAACGTCTGAGGGGCTGAAATACCGACATGCACGTCTCCAAACCCATAAACTATGTTACTATCAATTAAAACAGAAGAGTATTAAAAAAGAAAAACAAAAAGGGACAGCTGGGTTAGTTTCGTTAAGCTTCCAGAAGTGTTCACCGTGACGATGTTCCTGTGAAACAGGCTCGTTTTCTCCGGTCTGCCTACACTTTCCCAAATCACCTGCACGGTCCACGCTCGAAAGCAGGAACGTTCAGAAAACACGCCACACGGGGAAACCGAAGGTTAGTACGGGGGGCGGTGGGGGAGAAAGGCCAGTTTAGAATTACAGCAAAGTTCAAATGTTAACTTTCTGGCAATTTCGTGTTAGTCGTTTGAGAGCACAAAAGAATGGGAGAAGAGCTCGAGGAGGAAGTTC
>NW_027527807.1:3303423-3304966 GCF_008692635.1 Crocuta crocuta
GGGGCTCAGGGGGGCGGGGGGGCTTGTGTGTCACGCTTCTTGCTTAAGTCACTAAGCAGCTAAATGGTTAGCACGTTTTCGCTCTATGATACACATGCAGGAGAGTCAACCTATCTACGTGTTCGTGTTGTCACCGCAGCCGCGGAGACGGGGACTGCGCTGCTACATCCTAGAATGATCTCTGTGTGCCCTTATCTGAGCGATACTGTAAAATGGGAGCAAAGACAGAAGAAGCAACTTGAGAGGTGAGAGGCCACCCTGGCCCTATGGGTGGTGCAGGGCAGAGGGTGAGGACACAAGAACAAGACTCGGTTCCATTTACGGGACAGGAGCCCCTGTCGCTTTACAGCTTTTTGGCACAGTCGGGGCAATACACTTGCTCCTCGTGGAAAACAAAGCGCTTGTTGGCCAGATTCATGGAGCATTTTTTGCAGTGGAAGCAGTAGTCGTGCCAGGATTGTCCTTCATAGGCCACCACACTGGAGCCTTTACCAAACCCTGTGGAAACGACAAGAGAAAACGGAGGCGGCTGCNATGGCAGGGGAGAGAGACATTCTCTGGGGCGTTTGTGGATGAAACCGACGGCGGAGGCAAATGAGAGATGGTTACCATGCGCAAGACCTAGCCTGGCAGACTTAGCAAGGACTCTTTAGCCTACCAGTGATGGGGTTCTTGCATCCAGCACACTTCTTGGCCACAAAGTTCTTGTAGCAATCCACGCAGTAATACTGGTCCTCCACAGCGGTGAAACGCTGCCCAGCCAGCTTCTTAGAGCAGGTAACACACACAAAGCACTCGGCATGCCAGGGCTGATCCTGGTAAGTGATTCCTCCAGAGGTGATGGCCTAGACCAGGGAGTGTAGCACCGGATTCAGATTCAACAACCGTCTTGTTGAATGCCTACTACGTGCCAGGCACTGTGCTGGGCGCTCTGGTAGACAATATCTCATTTAATCGCCACAACGGCCATGGGAGGCAGGTGCGATTATTATCCCCGAGTTACAGACAAGGACACCGAGGCTCCGAGGAGGCGGGCCCTNAGGTGCGCCCACGGACCGCGCCCGACTGGGGCCCGGGCGCCACCTTCCACGGCCACGGTCTCCTCGCCTGCAGCACGAGAATAATAATTCCTACGTCGCAGGGCTGTCGTGAGGATGGAATGGGATAGCGTGTGTGCAAGGGCTCTGCAAACGGTCAAACACTTCTAGAAACAAGTCAACGCAGAACTCCCTCGTCAGCATACCTTGTTGCACTTCACGCAGTGCTTGGCAAATTTGGTCTCGTGGCAGGTCACGCAGTAGAAGTCCTCCCCTTTGGGGAAGAAGCTTCCAGTCCCGATGACTTGCTTGCAGTTGCTGCAGGTGAAGCAGTCTTTGTGCCACACGGTCTTCTTGTACTCCACATTCTGATCTCCTGCGGGGGAAGCCATCGGTAGCCCCACTGCCGGTGCCCTGCAGGGGGCTGCATCCGCTCAGCCCGCCCCGGGGGGGCCCCCCCCACAGGGGAGGGAATGCAGGCCCTGCAGTTCCGGCCTCACGCTCCC
>NW_027527807.1:3305012-3305192 GCF_008692635.1 Crocuta crocuta
ATAATTCCACCAAAGAGGTCGCATGCTTTGATCACTTACTCTACCCAAATGAGAAAGCGCTACATACTTTTCACTTCTTTCTCCTGCCACAGACCGCTCTCTCCAGTGTTCTTTAGTTGCCGAGTGTGTGCGTGTGTGCGAGCATATATGTGTACGCAGATATATGTGTATATATATGCG
>NW_027527807.1:3305325-3314987 GCF_008692635.1 Crocuta crocuta
AGCAAGCCCCGCACCGGACAGCTGGGGCCCCTCCCGGCCCCCACATGCCAGGGCCGCCGTTACCTTGGAGTCGGCGCCGATGGGCTTCCGGCAATCCACGCAGGTGTTGGCGCAGAACTTGTCGAAGCACTTGAGGCAGCAGTGGTGGCCGTCCTTCTGCACGTACTTCTTCCCCTGCAGGTTGTCCCTGCAGTAGTGGCAGTCGAACTTCTCAGTCATGGTGCCCACCTTGTAGCTAGAGGGACCTGTGGGGGCAATGGGCCGGGCAAATGAGCCCCAGGAGGGCGGAGGGCCCGGACGCTGGGTTCTGGCGCCGTGACTGCACACACTTCACTGGGACCCGGGAAGAGATGGGTCCCCAGGGACTCGCGAGAGCCCTGCCAGCAGGACGAGCAGGCCAGATGGGGAGGGGGTGGCCTCCGGGACGGCGCGGTGGCTCCGAGCACGAGCACGACAGAGGGTATTTCACAGGAGAGGATGCAAGCCGCATCCTGGAGGCAGGCTGCTTGGCAGGGGTGCCCATGGCGAGCCGGGCCCTCTGCTGCCAGCCCCCAGCTCTTCCTCAGGGGGCCTTGCTCCCTCCCATCTGCAAAACTCGGCTCATCGGACCATGGCTCAGTGTACCCGTGAGCGGTCCTTATGAGTGTACAAGGCGTGTACGTCTGATCATTTAGATCCGCCAGAACACTTTTAAATCCCCAAAGGGATCCTGAACAGTTGTGTCCAGCACCGTTCACTGACTCAGGGCTCGAGCCACCACCCCAGAGTGCACTTCTAACAATGGCCTTCGCCGGCAGGACCCGCAACGTCTACAACCGTCAGCACTTGGTACAGGACGTGCCCAAATCCAGTCCCCACTTTGTTCACGTGAGTCAGGATCAATAGGCAACGAAGCGATGCTNTCTCACTCACAACGGGGTGCATTTCGGAAGCCAGGCAGCCAACAAAGCCCGGTGCCCGGCGGGGCCCGCTCGGCACAGGGTTCGGGGCCCGGGGCCAGCTCTGGCCCCCGCTAGGCAGGCGCAACCCTCAGACACGCCCCTGGCCTCCAGGGAACCAGCTGCCAGGGCGAGGCGTTCTTGGGCACAGACAGTTGCCTGAGCCCGTTGTGCCACAGTTCAGAGGCTTATGGAGACCGGAGAACGGTTCTTACTGGCACTTTCTGCCCCAAAGACAATCAGGACGCTCCCTTACATACACTGGGTTAGAAATGCCAAGTGGAGACACAAAGCAAAACCGAGGTCTAGCTCCTTGCACTGCGCACGGTGTGTGGAAGGTAGCTTTCAAACTGCCAGCGGCCTCAGTGCAACCAGACAAAAGCATCCGTGACAGTCACAGCACGCTGGAAGTCACCCTCCATTCATCTTGGCTGGCCCTTCACCTGTCCCCTAAAACCCTGGTCTTGTTAGCTTTTCCACACTGAAGTGGTGCACCCGACGAAGATTTACTTTCTTGTTAAGAGCTGAGCAGGGAAACTAAATAAATCACCAGTAGCAGTAATGCCAGGAAATTAAATTATCAGTGGCTCCTAAATGCCATTTGGCAGGAAATTGGAATTCGTAAGATTAGACAGCACCGGCTTCCTGCGCGGCGAGTAGTTGTGGCTGGGCTAGCCCTTCAGAANATTTGACCATCCCTCCTCCTCCCTCACCCAAGTCTCTATTTAGAATACAACTCCAGGCCACACTCATTTTCTTCATATCACTCTTTTGATGTGTTTCAAAGCAGAAATGGCTTCCAAATACTTCTATGTGTCAGGTCCCTATAGAGTCTCCCCCCACCATGGGAGCCCCAGCTCGTGGTGTGTCGGAGTCCTAGCTTTGAGCTAAACATCTAGGGGTCAACGTCATACATAAGACAAACACCAGGAAACAGTGAGTTCTATTTCAGTAGCCCGGGGTTTGGGGAGAAGGGAGACCACGATGGTTCATGGTACCAGAGAGGGCTTACCTGCCACGCCTTTCTCACTTCAAAACCATATACTATGAGAACCTGTCATTTTACCAATGCCAAGTTCTTCCCGGGTTACCTTCATAGTTCTAGAACATGATTCGCTCAGGCTTTCTAGGCATCCACTGATGAAATAATCCACGGCTCACCAATGAGCATGGAAGGTACCAGAGTATGTTGGAAATAGGGCCATGTTTGCGCAGCTGCACACCACGCTATCGCCCCTACAGGACAGGGGCATGAACCACACCAGAGGGAAAATTCAACAGGTCACCCCAAGTTAACGGTGCCTCGATGGAGAGTCCCACCTCTTTGTGTTTTTGTTTTAGGAACTATTATTATTTTGCCTTCCTGTGGTATGAGAAGCCCGGCATCAGCGTACATTCCCTGCCCCTGTACATTTAAACCCAAAGAGTGTACCCACGTGGACGGATTTCAAGGGGCACATCCTCTTAGAACTGATTTCCACAGGTGACTCGGGCCGTTTTCGTGTGTGTGGAAACACATATTTATAAAGATAAAATAGACACTTCTGGGAGCGTTGGCTTTATTGCCTAATAAGTAAACAGGCTGGAAATACTTGAAGCATGTTAACAATGCCGATGTCAAGTCTGTGAACTTTAGTTCTTTTTTTGCAATAATTCCAATTAAGTGCAACTCCGGGCACCCTGAATTAGCTTACCTCGTGTTCTGCTAAATTTAGGGACTATTTGGTCCAAAACTGTATTTCAAGCCTTCACGTAGCATGCCTACGAGGAAGTTGGAGGAATATATTCCTGCTGATGAGATCGGTACCATGTCAAAACTCTGCACAGAGGGGCGCCTGGGTGGCTTAGTCGGTTAAGCGGCCGACTTTCNCTGGTGCCTTCCTTTCCTTCCTCTTTGTTAGAAATAAGGGAATGGAGAGAAACGATGATAGTGTTTTACGTGGTCTTTGAGGCTCTCTCTAATCTGACTGAATTACATATACTTAAGGTGCTTATCTCCTAGGGAATACTTTTTTTTAATCCCCTTAACCATTTCTAAGAACATGAAATATGAAGTCTTCTGACCTTCCCCAGCATCCAGATCTGTTTCCCTGGACCCATTGCTGTTACCTGGGAAATCGATCATCATCGATCATCATAGGTGAGACTGGATCCGTAGAATTGCGATGCTCCTTCCCTTCCCGCCTGTCTTTGTCGCCTCGCATTTGCCATCTGGTAGCTCTTTGACTAATTTTAACCTGGAGGTGTGACCCGCGTGCATATGCCGGGATGAGGTTTCTCTATCACAGAAGAAGTTTGCAAATGCACTAGGAGTCCCGGGGGACCTAATCGCGGGCCCGGAGTGCACTAGTCATACAGTAAGTATGTGCCTGTTGATGGCCAGGTGGGGGAGAGAAGTCACCACCGTTAAGCTCCTCAGACCTCTTTTATCAAAGGCGTTTTGTAACAAATATTTGCTTTTAAAAATCAAGGCACTACTGTTGCCACCATAAAGTGCTGATGGCTGACCCAGAGTCCTTTACAGACGTAGCGGGTTCGAATGCAGTCGGAGATGTGACTGGGTGAATTTTCGATACTTATTCCAAGATGGTCGCCTTTCTTGCTATGCCTGCACCAAAAGACACATCGTTCTTCCCTTAATAAACAAGCTTCCTCTTTCAGGAAATTCCTGAGCTACATCCAACACGCTAAGAGGTGCCTCGGTATCTCAATAAAAACGTGTTGGCTTTCCGTTTCCTTGCGGACACAACAGAGGAGAAATGTGACATTGCGACATTTCTAGAACTATAAACCTCTCACGAGAAGATTCCATTCGTATTTAATAATTGGGCTGGTGTTTTTGGATGTATTTTCTCATGTGTTTCTTGCTAATGCCCATCTCTCCCCCTCCTCCCCAAGTGGTTTGAAATAGGGAGATTTCAGGAAACCGTGAATATTCAGGCAAAGCCGCATTCTTCGATGTGCTCTCCCTGAGTCGTACAGTGTACAGTGTAAACAACGGACAGCGACCCAGATGAAAAAAAAAATTGGGGCTATTTCGGGTCTGTTAATTGCTAAGTCCAACATACCAGTCCGTTAGTCACCCCGTGTATAAATCCTGGCTTCTAAAGAAAGGGTATATTGCTTTCCTGAGAACATTCAACAAACAGAGTGAAGCCTTAGCCGATGAATAAGGCGCTTGTGTGGCTGACATGCTAACGCACCTGGAGGTGTCGTCAGACATTTGGGAGTAAATACCTAACTAGCTGCAATGAGACGGAGTTCTTGAGTCATGGCTGAAAAGTAAGTCTTTCATAGAATTTCATAGAAAATCAGAAAGTGTTTTTTTTCCCTTAAAAACAGAACACGTACAAAAGGATTCAATGCTATTTGCAACCTCACTTGTACACTGCATTTAGAGAAAAACTCCTCAATCTCTTCTGGGTCACTGATAAACAGTTTTAGATTATACCTGGTAAGGGAGGGTTGGATAGAGATTATTCAACAAAAAACTGGGTGCCACCGAGCCTCCTCCAGACCAGATTCTATGCCAGCACTACTCTGTCCGCGTACAAAGCTTTTCTTAATGTTGCGCATGTTAACCTGAGCACCTTCCAGCTTTCGTATCCGAAAACAAGTGCTTCCGACCTGGCAGCAACAGGACGTGTGTTTTTAGTGTTCCTAGTTGTGGTGAAGTAGACGGCGGTCGTTTGGTGGTCATGAGAAGTACACAGTGTTCAAGTTTCACCCCTGACCGAATTTCTGGCTGCCATTTTTCAGTTATTTAAAGAAGCCAACCCAGTTTGATTACTCGCTCACACCACCATTTCATTTTCCACCCTTGCCCCAAGAAAAGGCGGCAGGGGATGGTGAAGGGAACTAATGGCTGTAGAATATGGCAAATGGCCTTACTTCCCTCCTCATCCACACCCCCCAGCCCAGTCCTCAACTTGAAAGGCATTGAATCTACATAACTTTGCAGACTGAAAGTGTCCAATAACAAAAATATAAATTCTTGTCATCGAAATGTCCTCTCAGTATATGGATGGCCACTAAAAATGGATTCTGATCCAGTTATCTGAGCCTCTAATTTGTGTATACAAAGCCCATTTCAGGGCAACGTGGATTTTCTTTTTGTGAGGACTTCTCTCTTTCCTGCTTTCATAGACCTCTACATCTAATGCAATACAAAATGACAGTCCTTGATTTTAAGAACCACCTAGAGGCACCTGGGTGGCTTGGTCGGTTAAGGGTCTGACTTCGGCTCAGGTCATGATCCGGCAGTCAGTGAGTTCGAGCCCTGCATTGGGCTCTGTGCTGACAGCTCGGAGCCTGGAGCCTGCTTCAGATTCTGTGTCTCCCTCTCTCTCTTCTCCTCCACTGCTCATGCTCTCTCTCCCTCTCTCTCTCTCTCTCTCTCAGGAATAAATAAACATAAAAAAACATCTAAAAGGTGTCAACAATCTGTCTCATTTAGTCACTGTTACAGACTCCAGATTTATATAAGCAAGAATAATGTCCGGATTCGGTGCAACTTAAAATTGGGAGGTTGGGTGTGCTGTAAATAGGTTACCTTTTAAATGTATTTTCCTATTCTGTCACTTGATTAGTAAATAACATGTTACCACCAGGTAACAGGCGCTGAAGTCCCATCGGAACCACGGGTACACAGTGGCATAGTCTGCCCACACCCGGAGAACGTACGTGCTGGCCAGTTAGCACAATCCCAGGCCTGTGGTGCCATGTTTGTAAAATGGCTCCTGGGGGGTGGGGGGAAGAAGCTCCTCAACATTTGGGAACAAGAGAAACACTGCATGTTAATTCACCAAAGCGAGGACTGCCATCACAGTGCATTTGTGTTTAAACACCCAAGGAGACTTTCTAAAAGTATTCTCCTTATTTAAATCCGGAGGGGCAATGACAAGTTTGCAGAAATAGTTTTGTCCGGCCACCCCCGCATGAACTCATCCCGTAATCTGCAAGCCGGGAGATGGGACCTGGTGCCTGGCTCTAAGAAAGGGGAGCCCTCCTTAGGCAGAGGGCAGGAGAGCCACGGCAGCAGGGTGACCTCAGAGAGCCGGGCTCTCTGGGGAGACGGCCCGCCCTTCAGTCCGTTAGCCCGTTCCCCGGGTGTCTGTCCACGGCCGAAGGGCCTCCTTCGTGCCCGGTCACAAAACCAGAAGACGACTCTCACGGGAAGGACGGTGTAGAGGTTCCGAAACGTAGCCCCCTTTTCTGACAAGAACGGTTACTAACCTACTTGTCACATGGAAAGGCTCCTAGTCGCTTCTCTTCAGGAAGGCTGAGCACATCGTTCAGAAAAGGAAAGAGGTGGTAAGTCATTATGGACTTTCTCTGTTGTCAGTGTTTCTCCCGTCAGCTCGATAGTCCACTGACCTTTTCTAAACACTCAAAATTCGACGTAAAGCAGTCATGATGAACATCTGTTATAAATAGCAAAAACTGGAAACCACCCCCCCCAAAGTCTTTCCTCACACAATCTTTTACGATTTCATAAGATGTCCTAAAATGTGTAAACTGTAGTAATGAGTTTCTGTTTTTAAAAAACCAGCCGCTCGACCTGCCTTTTGTCTTGCGAACAGCAGCACAAGGCAGCGACAGAACAGGCGAGCCGGGCTTATTCATTTGCTATCTGAGACCAGGCTAAAACCACTTCATCAAAAACTACCTTTTAGTCAGGTGCTGGATCTCCTGCCCCAACACAACTGTGCTCGACGGAAGAGAAAGGATAGGAAGCTTTACCTGAGTGCCTATGGGAAGCCATGGCTCGGAGACCAAGTTCAGAAGCGGCACCTAGACCAGTCTTCCCCCAACCTCAGCTGATAAGACTGTGGCTCATTTGTGAACATACATTTAAGGGGAAGCGGCTCACACAAAAATAACCGGGAGCAGATGGCCCACCCCTCCCCGGAGATCACAACCTTAATCCCACTAGAAAATTCTTAACCATTTTAGGTGATCCAAGGGAGAAGAATAGGACCCAGTAAAAATACCAAACACTACATATAAATACCTGTGGAGCTACTCAGCATCCAAATTAGCTCCAGAGCCAGAGAGGCCACATAGAAAGTCATCCCTGTACCAGAATAAAATTTGGACTCAGCTCCGGCGTAGCTGAAGGCTGAGCCTTATTAATCCACTTTATATGCCTGAACAGCTTGCACTGGGCCCTACAGAGAACTCAGTTTTGGGCCGCTAACGACAGAAATAACTGTGAGAGACAGACTTGTGTTAACTGGTGTGATTAAAAGGCACTGGGCACTGGGGACAGAGACATCAGGGGCATTGCCCACGTCCTCCCTGGGGTGTACCAGAGACCAGCAGAAGCCCCAAGGGGTGACTCTAGCCACACGTGTCCCTCGTGTCAGACAAGAGCCACACACACAGACCCCCCAAGGACCCAAGGAGGATGCTTTGTCCCGCAAATGAAATCTGCTTTTCAGCGGCAGGGACGACAAAANCTGCCCCCTTCCCTGCCCCCTTCCCCACAGTAACTGTCTGCTGAGAAATGAATTAAAAAAAGCACAGTGTCCATCAAGTCTCATATGAAAACCAAAACACAGTCCCACCTGCAACTCAGGAAGGCATCTGAATGGATGAGCTTTACAATTCTCTTTTTAAATGTTTATTTTTGAGAGAGAGAGAGAGAGAGACGAGATGAGCGGGGGAGGGGCAGAGAGAGATGGGGACAGAGGATCAGAACCAACGCAGGGCTCACATTCGTGAACCTCGAGATCCTGAGCTGAGCCAAAGTCAGACGCTGAACCCACTGAGCCACCCAGGCGCCCCCATGTTTTACGATTCTGACGCTCTTCAAATGTGTAGTGAAGAACTTCTTCCAACAGCTAAACTTGTAACTTCTAGTTAGCTGGAAAATGACAGAACGACAAAAGCCAGGATGTCACTGGCAAATCTGTCATGTATTGGGTCCAGGAATCAGTCTGGGACAAGAAGGGGGATGACACTGTGCCCCCCACCCCATCTCAGCACCTGACCTAATGCTGCAGGAAGCCTGGCCGGTTGGGAAACGGCTGCACCCCTGAAACAAAGGTCAGTGTGTCACCTGGCAGAAATGTGTATTTTGTAGGAGATGAGGGACCGTTATGAACCGGAAAGTAGATTTCAGTGAGGTGCGTTCTGAGGTAGAACCTTCCTCCAGGAAGCCAGTCTGGCTTCAAACCCCACACAAGATGGCATGTTCTTGCAGCAAGCGCAGTAGTGAGCATTTGGAAAAGTCCCAGCAGAGTATGGACAGACTGGTGGCCTTGTCCGGTTGGCGAACACATCTATTTTGCCCGAAACATGGGAGAAAATACACAAACCAGAGGACTTCTGATCTGTACGAGGCGGACGAGGACGAGGGGCGCAAGCGGGAGCTGGCGGTCAGTCCACCTGTGGCTGACCTCCCCCCCAACCAGGTGGACCCGCGTTCCCCCCCAAACCTCAGGAAGCCTGACCGCTGCTTGCTCTGACATGTGTCCCCACCGCCGTGGCCTCAAGTCCCAGAACTGCAACTTGCAGAAAACCAGAGTGGGAAAGGCCCCAGGTGATGGGGAGGCACGGTCTCTCACCAGGAGAGCTGGTGACACTGCCCTGCCTGGGGTCTGGGGCTCAGAACTGCTGGTGGTCACTTAGCAGACACCACGGCAGTCGCGGCGTTCACAAGCGTCTGAGCCAAGTTCATTACACATTCACAGCATGATGTTTGATGATGTCCTTAATAATCGCCGGGGTGCCCCAGAGCGCCTTCGTCTGCTGCTTTCTGAAGGCCACGTTCCAGGCCTTCTATTCTCTTGCGCTGCATCGGGGTGATTTTTTAGCGAGTGTCAGGCATCAAAAGCCCCAAGCTGCCTCTGGCATCACCCATCCTGAGAACCATTCGCTTCCCCCGTGTGGGCTCGGCCTGTAGGTAACACCACCCCGTGCCGTCCTTTACTTTATGAGGCAAACAGCACATGTCCTAGTATGCAGTGCCAGGGATTTTTCTGGTCACAAAGAGTACCATACGGCCCCTTCCTTCCAAGTGGATCAGCATCATACAGAAAGGACCGTCATTGCGGCAGATACAAGGCAGCATCCAGCCAGGGTGGGGGGCCAGATGAGACCTGCCGGAAGTGGCCACACGTGGTCTATCTGGCCCCTGAAGGATGGGTAAGAGGGGCCTTCGAAGAAAAGGTGCGGTGTGAGCAAAGTGGCACGTGGCCCAGTGGGGGCGGGAGCCGGGGATCAGGAAGCGGGACACGTGACACTGGGAGGGCCACTGGGCTGTAAGAGGGGTGCTTCTTGGAGAAGGGGGCCTGGGGGCTGGTAGAGAGCCTGGAAGGGTTCTGCCCGCTCCAGACGAGGCCCAACAATGAGCGCAGGCGGCCGCTGGCACCATGAGGGACACCACGGGGCGGGACCGGAGGGGATGGAGCCCGAAGGCCCCCGGACGTCGGGCTTCTGCATGATCGGGGTGATGACGGGGAACACGGGGATGGCTGCACTTGGCCCTTTAGAACGAGCTTCTGCTGAGGTGTTGCGGTTGCATCGAGGTGTCGCTGTCGCGTCGGGAGAGAACTAGGTGAAACCGCGAGGGCCCCGGGGAGCCGCGTCCGCGGGCACTCGGGCACCGCAACCCAATCCCGGACGCTCTACCTCAGGAGCCCCCCGGGGAGGATCAAACTTCACCCACGAGTCAAACACAGCAAATTCAGTGACCCAGTTGACCCAGGCCTCGGGGGT
>NW_027527807.1:3315062-3316366 GCF_008692635.1 Crocuta crocuta
GTTGGCCCACGCCTCGGGGGTTCCTCGTCCTCCCCCGCCTGCCTTGTGGTCACCCTCCTCCCTTTCCCATACTTTTCTCTCTCCAAAGAAATTTCCAAACGGTTGCGAACTCATTCAGACAGTGGCTGCCATTAGCCACAGCCAGAGGCAAGAGCCATGGAGTCTCTGTGGGCCCACCAGTGGTTCATCTTAATCACACTATACCCCCTTCCTCCTCCTCCTCCCCTTCCTCCTCCTCCTCCCCTTCCTCATGCCTACCACTAAGTCATACATTCAGCAGGTCTTTTTCCCTCGATATAACTCTGTCCGGCTACTCATCCCCCCACCAACAATCTTACTGAGTGACTCCAGCTGCGAGATGACAGCACCCGGTCACGTGCTGGGCATTTGCGCTGGGCGTCCACGCTGGGCTCTCCAGGCCACTTCTTGGCCAGTGTGGCCTCAGCCCATCTCATGTTCCTGTTAATCTTTAGGGTGGGAAGAGTACTCTTCCTTCCTGACACGTCCAATTTTGCAAAGTCACTGCTTAAATGGCACAACTTGGGGCATGCCTGTCAGAGAGTTAACTAGGAGCCCCCCAAGAACACACGGCGGCGATTTCATCATGCAAGACCCCAACGAAAGCGAGCCCCCAGAATCGTGCTTCCCCAAAGGGTCTCTGAATTGCAGAGCAAAGGAAAGGGGCCCCAAGAAAGGGCAGTGCCTGCCACCAGCGAGAAAAGACGCAGGAAATGGAAGCCCCTGCCAATGGTCAAGTACCCTGAAAATGCTAATTCACTCCAGAGAAAGCATCTCATAATTAACCTTAGATGGTTTCCTTGTAATACTCATAGATTAAGAATTTAATCTTAAATGGCCTCTGCCATTCAATTTTTGAAAATGTCATTGTATGATTAGGAATAGTTTTATTTTTTCTTAAATTTTCTTAAAGACTTTTTTTTAAAGTTTATTTTGAGAGAGGGAGAGAGGGATGGAGGGAGTGGCGGAGACAGAGAGAAGGAGTGAGAATCCCATGCAGGCTCCTGAGCTGTCAGCACAGAGCCCGATGAGGGGCTCGATCCCACGAACCATGAGATCATGACCTGAGCCAAAGCCCAATGGTTAACTGACTGAGCCACCCAGTCGTCCCTAAAGATTTTATTAAGTAATCCCAACACCCAAAGTGGGGCTTGATCTCCCAACCCTGAGATCGAGAGTCACATGGTCCACTGACTGAGGCAGTCAGGCACCCAGGAATAGTCTTAAATGCCTCCTGTCCCCAAAGTCTGCCCCCTCCTATACTGTTCTGAGAGTCTCACCTTGAT
>NW_027527807.1:3316442-3319960 GCF_008692635.1 Crocuta crocuta
TCTCAGATTAAAAAAAAAAAAAAAAATGAAGTAGCACTTAAAAAGAGAGAATATAAAGAAAAAAATGAGAAGAACAAAAAAACACAAACCAGGAAGAGTTTTAGAAGGAACCGTATAATAAAAATGCAGACTCTCAGATCAGAGGCAAATAAATGTTACAGGAAACCGAGAAGCTAGTAGGGATAAATCTTTGTCATATTTTAGGTGTTAAAATTCTCTTCCAGTCTATTTCTACCATCCACTTGTGATAGATCTGTTTTATTTCCATGGTGCCATGTGCCGTGACTCACAACACCCTTTCAGTCATGCTAAGTCCTGGCATTCACCAAGCCCACCTGTTAGGGACATTTCAAGCCTCTGATAGATGCTCTGGGGCTAAGCATTCCATGACCCTAGTCTATAATTTACCCAGCCGATTAATACCCGCAACAGGAAAGGACAGGGCATCGAATAAGCTCCCATCTCTTTATTCTTAGTGCTGTTAAGTGGGGTCGGCCGCCTTGACCAGGGGCGTCCTCATAATGTCTCATGAGCCCTGCTTCCCGATGCAGGGATCTCACCTAGTAACATGTCATCTGTCTTCATTTACCGAAGACTATAATTAACACCCCTCTTNGTGGGGCGCAGAGTGGCAGTGGGAGTATGGGAGGCAGGCGACAAAGCAGGGTCTAGGGGTCACTCAGGAAGTCTCCATCTCGTTAGGCGAGAGGGCGGATCAACCGAGAGGGGCAATCCGGGGTTCTGGAGGGTTGAAACGACATTAAGGCGAAAGCCTCGCTTGGCCCCCACCCGCCAACTTGCTCCGAGGGCCATCGTTTGTCTGCCTGAGCAGTGTCACAATCCTGATTCGAGGCACACACTCGGGCGGACCAGGAGGGTGGTGGTCCCCAGGGAGTCCCGTCTGAGAGAGCAAATGCGCCCGGCTCTCTGCGGGAATGGCTACTCCGTTTGCAAGGACAGCCGGTACACCGTGAAGACGCCGCAGGAAGACCAGAGTGAAGGCCGGTGTGATCTTGTGGGTGGCCTACCGTGACGTGACTGCCCCAATGGGTAGCTGGTTTTGTCCATCCGTGCACGGTGAAGACAGAGGAGAATGGGTGGGGTCCGTGCGCGATTCCACCTTCACAAGGACCGCTGTAGTTTTTCCATCTGTCGTTACGCAGAGTTGGAAACGCCCTTAGATACGACACGGCCCAGCCACCCCACTTGACAGACGGGAAAACTAAAGCCCAGGGATGGGACATGCCCTGCTTCACTCCATTGCCAGTGGTTCCAGATCTAGACCCGGAGTGTCTGGAGCCCCAGGGTCCCGTCCCTCACATAGCATCCTGGCAGTGTAAAACTGGGGGCCGTACTTTATGGTCCCTTGACTTGAGAGTCATAGGCAGAGGCTCGGTGTCTGGGTCATGGACCTCAAGACTAAGGGACAGTAAAACACTCTAGATTCTCTCCTGTGAGAGGCCACTCAGAGACCATCAACTTTGGCCCAGGCCGTGGGTAAGCAGCAGCTGCTGGAGAGGAGACGGAAGGTCCAGGTCAACGGAGGGGTGAAGGGTCCCCCTAGAACAGCTGACACTCAAGGAGCACGAGTGAGCAGTTCCAAAGCCCTGGAAGTCAGGCAGTGCGCACCCGGTGCCAGGCGGCGGGTACATGAAGAGAGTGACAGGAACACGAAGTCCAGCAACTAGAACACGAGAAGCAGGGCTGCAGCTAGAGTGCCTGGAGTCACCAAAGGTCACGCACTTGTGAAGAGGACATCACATTTATCTCAAATCCCAACCTTTCTTGTTGGCTTTCAAGCAGCAAGACACTTGAAGAGAACACATAACACGTACCACGTGAAGGGGAGACCAGCCTCTCAGGTGCGGAGAATCCACTGAGGAGTTTGGTGGAATTCAGGGAAAATGGCGTCCACCGGGCCGCGAGCATTTTGGAGGGCTTTGGTGGAAGAAAGTCAAGTCTTTGTTTTACAGGCAATTAGCGGGACAACTAACACTGTTCTAAGACAAGCAACGCGGAATCTGCTCGGAGTTTAATACGGGGGGATCGACTGTACAAAGTTTCAAGGGAACTTGTGGGGATGAGCACTGGGTGTTATATGGAAATCAACTTGACAATAAACTATTAAAAAAAATAAAGTTTCAAGGGAACTCTGCAGTGGTGAAGGGCACAGGCCCCGGAGCCAGAGCACCTGGCATCGAATCCGGGCTCCACCACTTACTGCTTGTGCGCAAGCAAATTCTACGTAACCTCTCTGTGACTCAGCTTTGCTCATCTGTAGGATGGGGATAATGGGAGTGCCTAGGTTGATAATAGGAGTTGCTGGGAGAAATAAAGTTCTCCACCCTTGTAGAACAGGGGCTGGTGCCCAGTGGGCATGATATATTGCTATTTATTCAACTATGCTCTAAAAATGAGGATTCCCAAGCAGCAGACTCCTGCAAAAAGAAAATTTCTTTTCGAATTTACCAGTTGACAGGGCACACGTGACAAACAGGTAGCAGCCCGACTGCGAAGGTTACGGGCCTGACGCGTCTCCGGAACGACAATCTGAAATGTCCTAGGGACTCAGAGGAATCAGCCTCCGGTGGCACGACAGCCCAGAAGACACACCTGTACATCCCGCATGGACACAGACGGTTTACGGACGGTGACAGACACCTCAGAAAGATGAGGCTGCTCTCTTGATCCTCTAGTGAAAATAAAAGACCCACTAGGTGTAGGTCACCCGCTCAGACTTGGGGTGAGGAAGGAGTTTTTCCCACATCCCTCCTACCAAGTAAGGTCCTAGTGAGCCCAATGGATGAGCAGACTTTCCAACACAACAAGTAGAGGCTTGCTTTGAGGAAAGAAAGCCCTTAATGAGGCGGGCCACCTATGGATCACCTCTCTGACCTCAAGTTGGCCCAAGAAGGCTACGAACAAAAAGGCACTACCTATAGCATCAGAAACAGCTCTGGCCAGAGCATAGGTTACTTCTGCACGTTTGATGGGAGTTCATTTGTTTTTACATGTTGTTTAAGCAGTGGACTACATGAATAATTTGGTGACTATTTCTAATGTTTCTTATTTACTTTTGAGAGAGAGAGAGAGAGAGAGAGGGAGAGAGAGAGCAAGCAGGGGAGAGGCAGAGAGAGAGTGAGTCACAGAATCCAAAGCAGGCTCCAGGCTCCTAGCTGTCAGCACCAAGCCCAACGTGGGGCTCAAACTCATGAACCTCGAGATCATGACGTAAGCCGAAGTTGGACCCTCAACTGACTGAGCCACCCAGGCGCCCCTGATATGAGTGAATTCTGGATGAATGCCAAGGACACGGATCTCAAAGACCTGTCTTTCTAGGCCACTCAGAGGAAGGGCTCAGCAGTTGACATGACGGAAGATTGCTTGTGGGGACACTTAGCTTAAGTGAGGTCTTCAGGTCTCAGGGTGGCCCAGCTGAAAAGATGCATCATGTACCCCACTGCTGACTAAACAACACCGGAGTTGGGAAAACTGACGGAACAGTTAACCTGACCACC
>NW_027527807.1:3319991-3327714 GCF_008692635.1 Crocuta crocuta
AACCCTGGCAGGGCCGCGGCCGGGGGAGGCCCACAGCCACAGCATCTCAGTCCCACACACCAAACGTCCTTTCTGTCAATCTGGGCTCCCTTCTTTTCGGTCAACAACACCCCCCGATAAAATGGGAAGATCACTGGCACGTGTCAGTGGAAGCAGCAGCAAAGAGGGAGTGAAAGCCTCTGGCGTTGCCAGTGAGCCTATGTACGGTCTTTTCCGATGGAAACAATTCGGGTGGAAACGTAAGAAGGTGATTCATTGTGTTCGGTGCTCACGGTGATGCTTAACACGTTTCCATGTTCACGACTCCAAGCTGTTTTTCATTTAATATATTAAGACACAATTTGGGGCGCCTGGGTGGCTCAGTCGGTTAAGCGTCCAACTTCGGCCTAGGTCATGATCTCACCATTCCTGAGTTCAAGCCCCGCGTCAAGCTCTGCGCTGAGAGCTAGCTCAGAGCCTGGAGCCTGCTTCAGATTCTGGGTCTCCCCGTCTCTCTGTGCCCCTCCCCTGCTCATGCTCTGTCTCTCTCAAAAATAAACAAACATTAAAAAAAGACACAACTTACACACCATAGAACGTACCCTTTCAAAGCTCACACGTCGGTGGTTTTTAGCATATTCACCAAGTTGTGCGGCCGTCACCCTCATCTGATTCCAGAACATTTTCATCACGAAGAAAGACACCCTGTGGCCATCAGCAGTCACTCCCTAGACCTCCCCCTCTTTTCCTCCAGCCTTCCGGGAACCACTAATCTACTTTCTGGCTGGGGATCTGCCTATTCTGGACACTTCTGTATAAACGGGATGATACGATGTGTGTGATCTTTTGTGTCCAGCTTCTCTCATTAAGCCTGATGTCTTCAAGTTTCATCCATGCTGTAGCATAAATCAGTACTTCGTTGTATTTTACTGCCGAATAATATTCCATTGTACAGATACACCACGCCTGCCTGCTCACTCAACCACTGATGGACACGAGCTGTTTCTTCGTTTTAGCTCTTATGGGTGCTGCTGCTATTGAACATTCTTGTTTGTGTATGGATTTCTTTTCTTTTTCTAAATATTAAAATGTTTTTTGGGCACCTGGGTGGCTTAGTCGGTTAAGTGTCTGACTTCGGCTCAGGTCATGATCTCACGGTTGGCGGGTTCGAGCCCTGCGATGGGCTCTGTGCTGACAGCTCAGAGCCTGGAGCCTGCTTCAGATTCTGGGTCTCCCCCTCTCTCTGTCTTCCCCTGCTCACGCTCTCTCTCAAAACTAAACAAACATTAAAAGAATATTAAAATGTTTTTCCTAAAGGTACAAAAGAGTATATAGTGAAAAGTCTTCATCTCCTGCCCGTCCCCAAACATCCACTTCCCTTCTCCACTGGTTACCAATGACCCCACTGTCTTCTTACAGTTCCAGAGACACTGGGCATATGAAAAATACGTAGCTGTATATATTTTTCTTTCTCCCTTTTTAAAAACATGGTGGTGATGTGCTACACATACTCTCCTACACCCTGCCTTTTCTATTTGTGTATTTTAGAGAATTCTACCTGTTAGCACCAAAAGCGCGTCCACTTTTATAAACTATATAGTGTTCACCTGCGTACATATACCACAATTTTTTTATATGTAATTTTTAAAATGTTTATTTTTGAGAGAAAGAGACAGAGCACGAGCAGGGGTGGGGCAGAGAGAGAGGGAGACACAGAATCCAAAGCAGGCTCTAGGCTCCAAGATGTCAGCACACAGCCCGATGCAGGGCTCGAACCCATGAACCATAAGATCATGACCTGAGCTGAAGTCAGGTGCTTAACTGGCTGAGCCACCCAGGAGCCCCCGATATACCAAAATTTTCTTAATCAGTCCCTTATTGACAGACATTTGTTTCTAGTCTGTTATCACAAAAACGCTGTGAGAAATATGCCAAGTTCAAAACCGTGGAATGAACCAACCAGTAAAAGTAGTAAGTTACTTTAATCAGATTGCCTTCCTCTGACACACAGGGGTCAGTCAGATGCAGGAAAGAGTTGTGACCCCAAGACAAGGGAGAGAGGAAAAGGAGAGGGATGAAAGGCTCCCGCAAGTGGATCAGGCGCACCCACCAAAGCTCACTGAAGGGTCAGGTTAGTTTTGTCCGGGCACAGAAGGTGCCATGTGGAAATCTCATGCCAACTATGCTAAGGCCACCCTTGGTGAATAAGCCACGCAGGGACGAGGTGGCTTTTGATTCCCAGTCTAGTGCTCTTTGCACCAAACCACAGTGCCTCGCGATGAATTACAAAACAAGAAACTGACTAAAACGCTGATGCCGACGGCGTCCACATGGGTCCACGCGGTGCTGTCCTGTGACAGATTAGCGGTAATGGCCGGTCTCGGTCCCAACATAAGGAGGCACTCCGCGCTCACCGAGTCTGTAGGCTGAAAAGCTATAAGGTGCCTATGCCATTTGATTCTCAGATGTCCCTGTGCTCCTCTTTATCTATTTTTAAAAACGAAATGTGGCTTCTCAGCTGGGGGGTTATAATGGAGCGACCTGCTCTGGGCACAAGCCCTCTTGGATGATTTTAGACTGGCAACAGGTCACCGATGCATGCCACCACCAAAGCGCCCGGCTCTGAGTCACAGGTCTGACCTTCAAACTGCATGCTGGGAAAACAAAACACCATCCTCCTTCGTTACAGAAACCTGGTAGGGATTTTTTTGACTCTGTCTGTAGCAGGGCTGTCAGTTAACCCTGTCAGTGTTTCTTTTTTATTTTTAAATTTTATTTGTTTTTTTAAAGTATTTATTTATTTTTGGGAGACAGAGACACAGAGTGCAAGCAGGGGAGTGGCAGACAGAGGGAGACACAGAATCCGAAGCAGGCTCCAGGCTCTGAGCCATCAGCACAGAGCCCGACGTGGGGCTCGAACCCACAAAGCAAAAGAACATGACCTGGGCCGAAGTCGGATGCTCAACCAACCGAGCCACCCAGGCACCCCACGTGTTTCTTTTCTCAAGCAGAAGAGTAACTGGGTATCTGTAGTCTCAAAAGCCAGTCTTTTCTGAAATGGGCACTGGTTTTTACAAGGTCACGTAACTAACTGAGGCCAGGTGGCTCATGTTCTATCTGTCACCAACTTGCCAACTTAGATTGTACCTCCCTGCTTCTAAGGACAAACGAGAAAAAGAAATGTCACCAGCACCACACTCCAATCTCAGGGCGGACCCTTCAAAAGTTAACGCTTTGGATTTCAGGAAAGGGGGCTGATGTTTATAATTCGGCATAATACGTGCAAATCGACTGAGAAGTATGCCTACTAGCTATTTTTGTTAGACGTTAGGAGAGAGATTCCCCAGTCACAGGAAGGTGGCAATTCAGTGTGGCCAAGCAGGAGCGTTATGATTATCGCAAAACCAAATTAATTTTAATTCACTTCAAGCTGTCTACTCATGTAAATGTCACAAATCAATGGGGAAGCCTATATAAATGATCACAATGGCAAGGAAGTGAACAGGAGCTTAGCAAGTTCAAAGCCAATTACGACTTGACTTTGTAAAAACAGAGAAGGGGCACCTGGGTGGCTCAGTTGGTTGAGCATCTGATTTCGGCTCAGGTCATCATCTCTGGTTTGTGAGTTCGAGCCCTACAACGGGCTCAGAACCTGACGCCTGCTTCGGATTCTGTGTCTCCCTCTTTCTGTCTCACCCCTGCTCACACTCTGTCTCTCGCTCTCTCTCAAAAATAAACAAACATTAAAAAATACGTTAAAAAAACAGAGAAAACACTATAAAAGTTAAATTAGTTTTAAGCTTTCATTTAATGAAAAGACCAGGAGCGTTTGGTTGCCTTTGTTGTTTTGCAACTCAAGGAATGAGCAACAGACATGGGATCAGAAATGCCAGCCAGAGTCCCCGGGCTCTGCTGGTTCATTTTTCTTCCCCATCGATACAATGGGGACATGAATACCTGCCCTGCTTTCCCTGTCGGACTGTTTTAGGAACCACATTACATCGCATGTGCCCAGGTACTGTGTGAGCTGAAAAGTAATATCGAAATAAAGATTTCTAAAAGAAGAGACAAATAAATACACGTATCAGGCTTTGTACCGAAGCAGGTAGCGTGTCCTCGTTTTTCAAGCCTTCGCATGCCTCATGCCCCACGACTGCCACAGAAAACATATGCCCATTTATCATGCACCATAAAATCTAAGAGCAGATCACTGGGAAAAGACGGACAACCTCCGTGATGGGGATTCTCTCTCTCATCAGCCCACACATTCCAGGATAGAGACTTCAGAAGGAGTGGGCCTTTCGCTTCTACTTAGGGCCTAGCTACTCAATCCTCCTGTATTACGTTACTATTTAATTCTCTGCAGAGACGCAAGGAGCTGGGGACAAACGTACCATAGGCCAGCTCCACATAATCTTGGTTCTTTGCTTTGATCTACAAATCAAAAGCCTACTCCCCTGCATGCTGGCAGAGGGCGACTTTAGCTGCTTTGAGTAACTGACACAGTTTACCCTTCAGTCTCCACAAAGACAAGAATTTGGAAAACACCCAACAGAAGAAAACCTGAAGCCAAGGGTGGTTTGAAGACTTCTATCCTGGAAAAACCGAAGAAAACAAGGAGCACTTTTTATTTCTGTTGTGGGAAGGGCTGGGGATTTAGTAACGACTTGAAGAAGTGAGTTAATCCCTTTGTAACCCGGCCAAGACAGGGTTTATTTTCCTACTGTTATGATGGTAACTTAGAACACACAGGACAACAATATCAAATATCAATTCCCTCCAGAGCTGTAACTTTCTAAATGTAGTGATTAGTAATTTGTCAAGATCATCGTTCGACATTCAGTTTCCACGCAGTCATCTGAACCTCCACGCCGCGTTCTGCAGCACATCCTCAGGTGCCATCAGATAGAAACCAGGTACCGTCTTCGCAAAAGAAGGCTACAGGTGTTATCGAGGGATAAACTGAGACATTAAAAAGCTGAAGGGCCTTGCCTTAAGAGAGGGGGGCGAGGTCAAACTAAGAATAGAAATGCAAGTCCTGTCACCTGTCCTCGCCATAAATCCGGACAACTGTCCAGCTTCCGGCCAGCAGTAAGCACACAGTCTAATCAGTTTCTGTGTGTTTTAAACATGCGTGTTGCAGGGAGGAAACGAATCTTCTAAACGGACCTGCAGAAATGTTTAGTTACGGGCAGTGCCCCACGTACAGGCTACGGGACATAAAGGATTCGTACACAAAACAACTCTTTTCAAAAATCAAATCTGATTAACGATAGTATCTAAACGTTAACAGAATAATCCAAGCACTTGAGTGGTAACAAAAACCAGAGACGGTTTTCACGGGCTCTATTAGACCACAGGCAGTTAATCAGCTGTGTTATCGGTGCTTACGCCACCATCACGTAACAGGCCAGTAACGTCCTGAGATTCAAGAGCAAGTCGGTGGTAGGGAGGAATCAAGACCTCTGAGGCCCACCAGTCTCTTCCAGGGCTCAAGTACGTACAGTTCTATGGAGCCGAGGACTTTGTATGGGTCTGAAAGGGTAGCGTGTCTATCTGAGGAGGCTGGTAAAGCTCCTACAAGTTCCCTATGCCTAACGTTGTTGTGTTTCCTCCTTTCGTTGTATCTGTGTTCTGTGGACACATTTAAAATGATTCTAACCACTCAGCCCACCCACATCCCACACCTACTCCCTTTCCCAAAGATCGTCGNGTGCGAGCTACAGATCGGCCCCTCTGGGGAAGGGGAGAAGCTGCTTGGAAATGCTTTTAAGGGATCTGCCAGCTAACTCAAGAGTGCAAGTGACGACTTCCAGAAGGAAACCTACCCAGCCAACCCCCTGGGCCAAGGGAGAGTGTTTGGACACGACGTTGGGGATTGAGAATAAAGGGAACAACACAGCTTTGCGAGAACGGAGAGTGTGCTTTCTGCTCAAAGAGGGGCAAAAGCCATACGCCACAGTCTTTTCGTCCCCATCCCGCCCTCAACTGTTCCAATTGTAACGAGGGTGTTTTTCAAATAATTTGCGCTTGACACCAGGGTTGGGGACTGGATCCAGCAGAGGCCAATTTAGGCCTCAGTGAACGGCTCCTCTCTGCTTTCCAAATAAAATAGATTTTGTTAGAGTGACCAACACTTGCTGTGTATAACACTTTCAAAGACGAGCCTGCCTCTCTGTGAGAAGTGAAAGTTATTTGGCTCCTGTCTCAACAATGCAAACAAAATTTATAAGGATACCCCCCCCCTTTATTGCGGGTCAGCATCGTCTGAGTCATGAGGAAATTCTGATTTAAAAATACACTGGTATTCTTTTCCAAATCCATTGCAGAATTCCAGAAAATCTGTTACTTTTAAAATAAGGCTTCTAAATTTTTTTTTCTCCAGTTAAAACTGAGCATTTATTTTACTTCTTGCACAGAACTTTATGCCAATCCATGCACATTTGTGTAGTGCTCAAAAAGCCAGACTCCAAGTGTGTAAAATATATAAAGCTACTTAACGGGTAAAATCTACTGCATTTAGTTTGAAATGCATCCAGAAATAATATGGAATTATGGATAGACAGAGGGATGGGTAGATGCGGTGATCAAACAGATATGCTAACGTGTTAATGATGGACTCTAGATGATGGGTATACAGGTGTTCCCCCACGGAATCATTTCCACTTAAAAAATCCTAATCAGAAGATGTTGGGGGAAAATAAAATATACATAGGCAAACATTTTAAACACAACCGAAGGCACAAGCAGGTGCTGGCTTCCAAAAGGCACTTTAAGACTCTGAGCACAGAAGGTGGTACGATCCGGAATGAAAGCAAGTACTGCAGGCCCCATCTGAAAGCGATCTGCCAAGGCCACTGTAAAGCTTCTCAGGCATAATCTAAGCAGCCCCAAAAATCTCATCATGAACTGCACTATTGGATGCATATGTCTTCAGACGTCGGGCGAGCAGTCTGAGCTGCGGGCCAAGACGGAGACCTTTTAGAAGGTTCCCTAATCCATTCCCATGGCCCGAACTGAGAGAAGACACTAGAGCCAGCCTCCAACCTCTTAACTACCTTTTCCCCTTTTATGGCTGCTTCGAGTGGAAAGCATATACTCATCTGTTTCCAGATTCCTAAAGGTACCAGAAAAAAGAAATCTAAATATAACAGATGGCTAAGCGCTCATGGTAACTGGAAACCCAACTGTAACTTCAGCTTTCTGGGGCCGAGGCCCTTAACACCATGGCTTTAGTGGAATGGTCTCACTGAAGACCTTTTGTCTTTATTTCCGTAACAGGAACCTTACCCTGGCTTTGATGGAAGAGAGATAGGTGTTATCCAAAATTTTATTTTAAGTTGACATTAATAACCTTTACTTATTTTCAGGTCAATCCGTAAGAGTTGTCCAGTATGTTCAAATGTACCCCAAACCATGGTGGAGTGTGTCCGTTGGTTTTTGTCAGTTTCTCAAATAGTTCGATATGCTCTGAAAAAATCAAATTCAAATGTTGAAGCCTTTGCAACATTTCTATGAATTCTAGGGCTCCCCACAATATAATGGAAAAACCATTAGAATGGAAAGACTCACGGGCCACCGGGTTGGCTCAGCAGGTGGATTGCGTGACTCTTGAACTTGGGGTCATGAGTTTGAGCCCCACGTTGAGTGCAGAGATTACTTAAAATTAAAATCTTGGAAAAAAGAAAGAAGAATGGAAAGACCCCACACTTGTCCTGTTACTGCTTATTAGATCTATGACTCC
>NW_027527807.1:3327804-3331836 GCF_008692635.1 Crocuta crocuta
GGTAAGCGGTAGCACCCTGGTAACTTCCTGGCTCTGAACCTCTCTCCCCCTGCCCCTTATCACACCTATAGCTCTAACCTTTCGCCCTCCTAGCTTCACCCCAATTCTCCAGTTTTCCTCACATACATAAGACCCTCAACTCTGTGTCCTTGGCTGGCCTTCCAAGCCTCAACAATACAAATATGGTGACCATGCAAGGTGGGGGAGAGGGGACGGCGATGTATACGTATTTGTATGCTGGCAGTAATTAGAAAACCAAACACCCCAGAGTCTGAGAAGGGAGCACATTTCACATTCAACTTACTGTGTCTTCTTAGGCATCATCAAAACAAACGCCAGAACCTTAAAGATCCGAAAGCAGGGCTACGGATGTCAGAACTGAAACCACGTAATGATATGTACGCTCATGCGTTTGGGGGTGACCTGTATGGATGCTGGCGGTCTCCTCTGAAATGCATCCAAAACTGAAGACAGACCAACGCGTGGACGGATGTGTCATATAGGACACAACAGTGAATATGTTTAACTGTGGAGCCTGGGTGTTGGGAACAGGAATACTGACTGTGGAACTTCAACATTTTCTCCCTCTTTGAAGACTGCATAGTACAAGGCCACAAAACAATGTGGCCGTGCCACAATGAGGCAGGAGGGACTGTCGTGTTGAAGAACGTGCTCCGATGACGTCAGGAATAGTGGAACAGGGAGTCAGAAAAAGATCCCAAGATAGTCCCGGGTAACGCCACAATAACGCAATCTAGGGTTTCTAACTCATAAAATGCCTTTCACTCAATTAACTGTTTCTCTAGTAAATGCTTGCAAAGCCTCCGGCACTAAATAATAAATGACCGGGAGGACACCAGAGAAAACATCAGTATTCCCACTCCCAAACGGCGTCCAGCTTCCTGGGGAAAGCAGGGTGCGGTAGTGTCTCCTCACCCACAGGGCATCCGGCCCACGGCCCCCAGTGGGTGCCGGAAGCCACAGGTAGTACTGAGCCCTACAAGAGGCTCTGTTTTTTCCTATATGACACACATACCTATGACATCGTTTAATGTATAAATTAGGCGCAGGAGGAGATGAGCAACAATAACTACTAATAAATCAGACCAATTACCACACCGTACTGTTATAAGGTCATGTGAACTTGGTCTCTCTCTCACAGTATCTTATTGTATTGCACTCTTCCTTCTCACGACGATGACGTGAGGTAAAATGCCTACATGATGAATGACGGAGGCACCGTGACGCAGTGTTAGGGGGCTTCTGGTCTTCTGACGCTACCCCAGGAGGATCGCCTGCCCCCAGACCGTGGCCGACTGTGGGGGACGGAAACCCCAGAATGCGAAAGCACAGACAATGGGGAACTACTGTACCGTTTAAGCCAGTAGCCCCAACCACCTCCTTGACTCTCTCTGTGCCTTTGGCTGTCCTGGTAATAAAAACGGAAAACGCCCTGGAGAGGACCAAAGGAGGTGGGTCAAGATCCTGTATAACGTCTATAAGAACTTAGGACACAGAGGGCATAGTTGGGAACATAAAGGAGGGGCTACAAATAATGGAACACACTGTAGTGTTTCTGGGTTTAAGCCTGTCGTGTGAGCCCGAGGCCATGGGTGGAACTCACCTTCTCCAACTAGTGAGCATCTGAACCACGTTAGTGTGCAAAAGATACTACTGATTATGAATACCCTATCACACACACACCGACAACCGTGTGCACAAAGCCATCACCGGAATCCACAGGAAAATCTCTACACATTCTGGAAAAGAAACTCTTGGGATGTCTTAAGTAAATTGCTAACTCATAGTCCTGAAGAACTATATGACCTATAAGAATGGTCATATCACGTACATGTTTTACGAGGTGTCGACAGACTCGCAAAGACCACAAATTCTCACCAAACCACCTGAGGACCACCACTCACTACTTAGGCGGAGAAGTGGCACAGAAAACGGACTGGTCATCCGCTCCGCGGGTCCCACTCGGGGAGGGATGCTGTAGCAAGGGTGCGGCTGATCCGGCTGAGAGGAGAGCAGAATGAGGCCGCTGTTCTAAACACGTTTTGCAGATTTCATCCTTTTTAGTTAAACTGATTTGATGCCTAGAGCTGTTTAAACAAAATGGAAATATTAACAATTAAAGAAAACAAATCAAATAAATTATGGCTAGTATTGGCACAGCTCTCCACCCTGGGCTTTCAGCACACAGAATAGGATAATGATGGTGACAATGATCATAAGGAGGATAGAGTGCTACTCTTTCTCAAAAGCATGATCAAGGGCTGTAGCCCTCACGGCTGGATGTCTGCAAAAGCTATGACCTCAACTGTGCCTACTGTACAGACCGCGATAAAATGGACACCATTTAACTGTAAAGCTGTGACCTGAATCTAGCAAGTTTCAAACCCAGGACTTAGTGACTATCTAACATTCACCTCCCAAGTATGGATCTCTTTACAGGCGAGCATCTGTGTTGGCTTCTCAAGTCTCTGTCCTATTAATAGACAAGATGATGATGGAAAAAGTCATAAAACGACTTCCACGGCCATGGAGTTTTATGACGTTACAAAATCTTCATAGAAACATTAGGTATTCACAAGTTCCTACTCGACTTGAGCCCAAGTTGAAAACAGATACGAACCCTATTGTTTCACTGGAGAATAAGGACGCAGGTGCACTCATGTCCCCTCTCGCCTCAGCCTTTGTGCGTTCCTTTGCTTTGGTTTGAGAGTTTGTTTGAGAGAGAGAGAGAGAGAGAAAGAGAGAGAGAGAGGATGGGAGCAAGGGAGAGGGAGGGAGAGGGAGAGAGGGGGAGAGAGAGACAGAGAGAGAGAGAGAGGATGGGAGGGAGGGGCAGAGAGAGAGAGAGGGAGAGACAGAATCCCAAGCAGGCTCCACATTGCCAGTGCAGAGCCTAATGCCGGGGCTCGATCCCACAACTGCGAGATCACGACCTAAGCCAAAATCAAGAGTCAGACCCTTAACCAACTGAGCTACCCAGGAATCGCTCCTTTGATTTGGTTTTAAAGAGAATTCACATATATGAGTTTGCTCTTAGAGAAGATGAAGGAACTTGCAAACAGGTGAATTCTTCATGAAAAACGAACACAGTATACAGAAGCCCTGAATAAAGTAAAGCTCTGACTCAATTCTGGATACATCATTACACTTTCTGAAACTGGAGTATCCTTCCAAGTCTTGAAGCATCATATGGAAAAGCATAAAAGGTTTTAAAAGGGTCCTTTGAACCAGCTGAAGTCCAAGATGGTGTGACTCGACCTACCTTAGAGGTCAGACCGCCCGTGTCTTCATTTCACACCAAGTGAGGTACAGGTGGAATGCTAGACTTCCACTGCAGCGTCACAATCTGGCTTTTTCCATGGGAGTCCTTGTCAAACCCAACCTTTATCATGACTTCCACGGCACAGCTGAATATGCTTAAATGTGAAACATGGTTTAAACATGTATGTTACATGCCAACCGATAATCCCATAATGGACAAAGAAGATACGTTTTAAAAATAAAAAAAATGTGTAATAGCCAATTAACGTTCCAGTGATTTAATATTCTTAACAAACGGTTCTCTTATAAAAAGTTCCTACAGACAGTTAGTTCACTCACATGAACTACACAAGACTTAATTTCACTGAAAAGAAAAGTATCTTCTGGGGCCATGGGTGAGGTCGTGCGTGTGTGTGTTTCTCTTGAAGACCTCCCTGCTCTCTTTCCAAGTGCTGTGTGAGCTCTGACAGAAGAAGGCTGAAANTCTATGGGAGGCTGGGAAAGTTGGGAGACGCACAAGAGGTCAACATTAAGTCCATTAAATCCCAGCCCCGGATTTAGTCACCATAGAGACGGGGAGATAAATAAACCAGGAACCTTAACAAATGTGCTGCACCTTTGCCAGACATCTCTCTGACTTACCATTATTTTTACTTAAGTATCTTTCAGTCCAAACATAACTGACGATGAAGACTACAAAACCAAACAGAACAAGGCCCAAAAGAAATAGGAGTGCTCAGGCAGGAGAGA
>NW_027527807.1:3331958-3334587 GCF_008692635.1 Crocuta crocuta
TTGCAACACGGAGCTCCAGAGGCAATGACATATGGGGAAAATATGTGGCGCTAAAGCCAGAGGAAACCGTGTCAAAAAAGAAAAACAGACATGAAGTAACTGACCTAATTAAAGGAGAAAAGTACACTTCCAGCAGGGAAACAAGGATGTCTGATGTGGGGAGCATGGCTGGAGGGGAGGGGGTGCCGGCCGCAGGCTCGGGACACGAGAGGGGACTTTTGTCACTTGGCTAAATACCACCAGAAGAGGAAACAGGCACTGCCCCTGCTCTACGGCTCCACTAAGCTTCTGCTTAAGTGAACGTGGAGCCTTGAGACACCAAGATTCACTCCCGGGCCGCACGGCCGTGAACAGCTCGGAGACAAGTGCTTGTACTTTATCACGTGGGACACCAAGGGGTGCCTCGCCACCAACTGCAGAGAACAGACGAAACATGGGCAAAGAGAGGGGGAAACGGCAGAAACATGGGAGGCCACATGGTGCACATCCCATCGTAGGCTCTAGGCGGGAGTGCTCCTCGTGAGCCACGGCCATTCACATAACACCAACGGCTTGTGGTGTGGAGTCAAGAAGGTAGAAGCTGAGGAGTCTCAACCTCTAAGCGAGCCACAGACTTCTGGCAAAATATGCCCACAACAGGACAGTAATACGAACACAACCTCAAATGAAGCATTACTTCTAGCCCTCATCCACACGCGCGCTGGCACTTTACAAGCCTATCATCACAGCACGTAAACAACGGCCGGATCATACAAGGTCTTCCATATCGGTCTGTGAGCATCAAGATTATAATTTTGGACAGACTCATGGGATTCCACTGCACGGATGTATCCCAATTACTTACCCAAGAATCTTTCTTGAGTACACGAACATTTAAATTCTAACTTTTTTGTTCATACCAATAGCACTGTGACGGGGGTGCCTGGGTGGCTCAGGCAGTTGAGCATCTGACTCTTGATCTCGGCTCAGGCCATGACTTCACGGTTCATGGGTTCAAGCCTCGAGTCGGGCTCTGTGCTGATGGCACAGAACCTGCTTGGGATTCTGTCTCTCATTCTCTCTCTGCCCCTCCCCCACTTGTCTGCGCTCTCTCTCTCTCTCGCTCTCTCTCAAAATAAACTAAAAAAAAAAAATACCGCTGTGATGAATTCCTGCAACATACAGCGTTTATTTTCTTCTCTTAGAACAATTTATTTCTTAGAGCACATGTCCCAAAATAGGATTACTGGATCAAGGGGTATCAATCTGTGACTCTGGCCACAAACTGCCACAAAATGTTCCAAAGCGCTTATAGACCAATTTACAGAACTCCCAGCAGTAAGTGTTTCTCAGTTTCAAGGTAACCAACCATAGTAGCACTAGGTGTTTTTTGCCGTGTTGACTTAATAGGCAAAAAATATACCCTCTTAGGGTTTGAACATGGTTCATCCTTGCATACCATGAAGGCTGGGCACTTTGCCGTGCATTTACTCACTCTGGGATATAACATGTATGTCTTTTACCCTTCCACCTACTGGAGAATTCATTCAGCCAATGGTTACGGAGTACCTACCATAGGCCAGGCAAGTGCCAGGCCTTACGATCTATGTGAGCTCCGGGTGTTAATACGGAAACTAATTATGTTATCACATCCACCACAAACTCTCCTGGTATGTTTTCATCATTTGCCCCCAGCTTTACTGAGGTTTAATTAGTGCAAATCATACACATCGAAGGTAAACCTGATGATCTGATACACACACACACACACACACAGTGAGTTCATTACCACGATTAAGTTAGTTACCACCCCCACCCCGTCAGACTTCCCATTTCTGTGTGGGTGGTGAGAGCACTGAAGGTCTACTCTCTCAGAAAATTTTTATGGATTTGAGTCTGTTGATCTCTTCCTGACGACTTCTATCATTTTATAGCTTACAGGTTATCATTTATGCAAGGATTGGATAAGTGTCCTATTTTCTATGGTCTCATTCGTAAGTTTTCTAAGCCTCTCACCAATATATTCTCCTGTAATTACAAAATTAACAGCACTAATCCCTAAGACAAAATNGTTTCAAAAATAACTGACTTTTTAGGGGCCCCTGGGTGGCCCAGTCAGTTAAGCATCTGACTTTGGCTCAGGTCATGACCTCACGGTTCAGGAGTTTGAGCCCCACATCAGGCTCTATGTGGACAGCTCAGAGCCTGAAGCCTATTTCAGATTCTGTGTCTCCCTCTCTCTCTCTGACCTCCCCCACTCATGCTCTGTGTATGTGTGTGTGTGTCTCTCTCTCAAAAATAAACATTGCAAAGAATTTTTAATTGACTTTTTAAACTTCTTCTACTGCAATGAGAAGTGAACTCAGATTTATCTATGAAGATTTGATCTCCTTTTCTTTCTTAGGCCAAAGAAAAAGATACGTCAAAACATCCCTGCAGGACTCCTTTTTCTTAGAAGGATTGCTTTAAGGTGGAGTCCCCTTGCTACTCAAAGGGAAACAGGTCCTTGGACTAGCAGCGGTACAATCTGGGGCTCACTGGGGTTATGTAATCTCAGGCCCAACTCCAGACATCCTTCCTGTGTTAGAACCCACCCGTGCAAGTCTGATGAAACACGGGGGCGGACCCCAGGAGCCTGCCAAATTCTGGT
>NW_027527807.1:3334684-3335582 GCF_008692635.1 Crocuta crocuta
TCAATATGGGGCTCGAACTCACGACCCCAAGATCAAGAGTCGGATGCTCTACTGACTGAACCAGCCAGGCGCTCTCAACCCTTTTAATGCACGCCCTTAAATTAAAATGGGTATCACCCAACACCACATACCTGAAAATTATAAGCTAGTATTTTGGGAGAAAGGATAGCTCTTAAGTTGGTAGCCTCAGTTTCACTTAGGCCTGAGGTTGAAAACTTGCTTGCCTGTAAGAGCCAAGCAGGTCTTTAAAAAAATGAGGAAAACATTCAGATAATGGCCACGTTCAACATTCAGATAAAGGACCCCTGTCCCTGGACCAAGGAGGTAAGAGAGTGGTAGGGACTCTGGCAAATTTCAGAGTTCGTGCTCCAGCTGAAGACACGGCAGCTATCTGGCTATTCAGCCTTGTATTGCCCAAAAGGAATGCAGACTCGGTGTTGCCAGATCTTCTGATATTTCAAGAGAAGCTGAAAATCTGGATTTTTTTTTTTTAAACATGTGAAATCTCTCAAATTTTAAATGCTGGCAACTCACTTAAAATTTTAAAAGAACACCCCTGTGTGCCAGATTCAGCCCACCAGTTTGAGACCTTGGCTCTGGACTGATAGTTTCCAAATTCTTTAAGCTTGTGTAAGCCATCTGTGCTCATTTTCACGCTTGCTTGCTGGTTTACCAAGAAGAGAGGTCACGTCGATATAAATGGTACAAACCAAATCACTATGGCTACTATATTTTAAATTTATGTTCTGTGAATATTAAAAACTGCCAAATCAATAATTAAAGTGACCATATGTTAGTGATACAAATATTTCTTCAATGTGAAACACATGTTTAATTCTTAATTAACAACATTGCTGCTCCTACAGAAACAAATATACAGAGCACCCAGCTCGTGTAT
>NW_027527807.1:3335684-3335844 GCF_008692635.1 Crocuta crocuta
GGAGAAGTGTGCCACCCTTGATCTCAGGGTCGGGAGTTCGAGCCCCATGTTGTATGTAGAGTTTATTTGAATGAATGAATGAATGAATGAATGAATGAATGAATGAATGAATGAAAACTTTAAAAAGAGCAAAAAAAAAAAAAGAATTATGTTGGGTTGA
>NW_027527807.1:3335883-3338478 GCF_008692635.1 Crocuta crocuta
TAACAAAAATGTGGCCAAGTGGGATAACTTCAAGTTCTTGAAAACAAAGTTTTTATCATTTAAAAAACCAAAATATTCTCATGTGAAAACTGCAAAGTCCATTTTCCTAAACCGTTCAATTGCATGTCAGCAAACTTCCAAACCAGAGTACGAAACACACGATTTACATTTGCTTTCACTTTGGGGGCATCTGGGCTCCAGGCACTGCCCGTCTACTCCATTACTTGCCCATGCCTGTCTGCGGGGACCAGCATCACAGGCTCAGAGACCAGACTGGAGACAGGGACTTTGGACTGCACCCCTGAACCCATCCGGGCCTACTCAATACTGGGCGATTTAATTTAAAAAGGAAAATCGGCTTTGTTTCTCCATCTGCAAAAAGGAAAATCGTCTAGGGAGGTCCCCTAGTTGAAGAAGATCAAGATGAAAACGGAGGATTCTTTTTCTTTTGCTTGAGCCTACGTCCCTGGCCTAACACGTAGTGGGGCTGAATGAATGAATACATCAGTAAGAAAAATGAAGAAAGATGACAAGACACAACCGCGTTGTGACTGTGGAATGGTTTCACGTCAATCCTATCGATTTCTGTCACAGTCCAACAGAATTTAACAGATTTGATCAAGTCACCCGAGAAACTCAATGCTCTAAAGGGAAACCCAAGTGGGGCGCCTGGGTGGCTCAGTCGGTTAAACGTCTGACTTTTGGCTTCGGCTCAGGTCATAATCTCACAGTTTGCGAGTTCGGGCCCCACATCGGGCTCCGCATTGACAGCACAGAGCCTGCCTGGGATTCTTGCTCTCCCTCGCTCTCTGCCCCTCCTCTGTTCTGTCTCTCAAAAGAAATAAACTTAAAAACCTTTTAAAGGAAACCCAAAGATGCTAAGCTTGGGTCAAATAAAAGATGTCACTGGGGTGGTTTAATATCTCAAAACCACTTCAAATACGTATTCAAAAACCTTCCATTAAAATGTTTCATTTTAAGAACACACATAGCTTCCATCAAAGTTTTCTCCCGATGAAGCGTACCAAAGTTGTAGATGGCTAAGGGCAAACCACCTAGCCAGCATTTTCAACCACATTGACAGGCCAGCCCCTCGGTGGACCTCGTTACACAATCTAGTCTCTACTGCTGTGGGGAAATACAGGCAAGCTGCCCTCGGGTTCCTCAGAGGATGATGAGAGTCACAGTTCTGCTCCGGTGGGGGAAGACCTAAGATTTTATTTGAAGACAGGTTTCTATCATTAAAAAAAATAAAAATCTCTGTGGCACCTGGGAGGCTCAGTTGGTTAAGCATCCGACTTCAGCTCAGGTCATGACCTCACAATTCGTGGGTTCGAGCCCCGTGTCAGGCTCTGTGCCGAACGCTTGCTCAGAGCCTGGAGCCTGCTTCGGATGCTGTGTCTCCTTCTCTCTCTCTGCCCCTCCCCTGCTCACACTCTGTCTCACTGTCTCAAAAATAAATAACTGTAAAAAAAAATTTCTTTTTTTTTAAAGTCTGAAAACAACCACTTTAGGTAAAGGCCATGAATGACAGCAGCGCAGGGCTTCCCCCAAGCTGGCCGAGCAGATCGCTCGCAGCTGAGAGCCTGTGGAGGCTTTGGTGTCCGGGCCGGTTTGAACCCCAGGCCCTGGGAAGACCTTCCAGCTTCCACGCCATCAAGGAAACTGACAAAATTCAGATCAAACACTTCTCCAAGTCTGTCTTATTTTGGTTTTTTATTCTTTAAGGTAGAACTGTATGTATTTTAATATGTATGAAGCAACCGGAGACAACTTTGGCCAGCTCCGTGACCATCTGCCCTAACAGAAAACAACGACCCTCACCGAATGTGAGACTGAGCACGAAAGCAGGGGTTGGGGCGGGGGGGGCATAAACAAACATGCAGCAAGCTTTTGACGGAGAGAAGTGCGAATCTGGAGTGGTCTGCTTCGGGCAAATGTCACCTCCTCTCCCAAAAACGTGTGCAGGGCAGGGCACAGAAAGCCCCAAGACTGGGGCCCCTTACACCGTGCCTGGACGAACCAAGTTTGAGATCTGCAAAGTGAAGTGTCCCGTCTCTCAAGGAGAGCACTGCGTAACCCTCAATCATCATCACAGCGCGTACATAAACCCTGTGGCTAAATGAAGCCCGAGGCCGCCTGTCCACACCGTCCGCTAAACGAAAGGGTTTCTCCATCTGGCTGTTCACACCGGCGCCGCTGTGCCCTGAACATCGATTCTGATCTGAAACCAATATGCTGGCCCTCGATGGCATAACCCAACGGAAGCTCTCCCTGGAGCTCCTACCCCAGATCTTGCACAAAGATCCCTGACAGCTGATTGGATCAGCCCCACCTTCCCCCCGCTGGCCTCCTCTCCTCGCTCGATGCCAGGACTGCTCGGCGTGGCTTTCCTGCTCCCTACTGTTCACGCCGGGGCATGAACACATCTGTATTTTCAGGCAGGCCTTCTAACAGTTCTGTTGTGCTTGGCACATTCACTGTTCATGCCCCCCAATTAAAAGCACATGAGATTTGTTTTTCCCCTTGAAAAGACATTTTCCCCTTGAAAGCTGATATTTAGGATAAGCAGAGAGATTTGTTGGGTCAACTAAA
>NW_027527807.1:3338611-3338862 GCF_008692635.1 Crocuta crocuta
GGAGGCTGAAGGTCAGTGTCCGAATTTGTGGCCATCGGTCAGACTTACCTCACACTGGATGCGTGGAGACTGGGAGGTATTCAGCAAGGGCTGGACACAGTGGACGACTTCCAATGTGCCTAAGTTAGGAAAAAACGAGAAGCGAGATGCAAAGTTACCTCTCCAGAAAAAAAGTTTAGAAATTAAAAAAAAAAACAAACACAAAAAACAAAACCACCTCCCCCCCCCCCAACCTAGCCCCCCAAAAACCC
>NW_027527807.1:3339206-3344659 GCF_008692635.1 Crocuta crocuta
GCTCCTTTGAAACGCCTCACGGTAACACATTCTACTTGATATTTACAACCCTTAAAAGTTAAAGCGCCAAGATGTTCTGCATCCTTCCCCGATGCCTGCTTATCGTGTACCATTTGCACCGGCGCTGGGTCTGGCCCTCATCGTCAGGCTGTGTTAGCTCAAACACTCAGCATTGTTAGCACAGTGAGCTCATGGCCTATTTCAGTTTTAAATTAACATTTGGCAATCACCCGGGTAATCAAAACAAATGACTCAGTCGTTTAGAATAGATTTATTAGTTGAGCCTCCCCCCACCTTTTAACATCTTTAGAATATTTTGCCACAGGAGGGCTCAGATCCAGGCAGAATGTAGAGCACAAGTCACCAGAGGAATATTTAGAGGTGTTTCCATGGAGACGAGGTGCCGTGCTGTGTGACCACTGAAGTTATCGCCAATCAACAACGGCATTGGGATGCGGGCGGGCTCACGGGCTCATCCCCGCCTGCCTGGGGCGGAGGGCTCAGCAACACCGGGAAACAGGTGTGCCCTGTGCCGTTCCCATCACCCAAGCAGGGACAGTCCCCGGATGCTGCCCTCCTCGCGCCCTTGAGACCTCCCCAGAGGCATCTCACTGCCTTACCCACCCCCCTTATTCAAAGGGCTGGCTGGGGCTAAGGAGAAAGGAGGCGTGTGAAATCCGGAAACTTCTACCAAGAGCACTTTTATATCAGCTGTGAAATGTACATGAGCAAATGAAATAGGAGGAAAAGACCACTCCCTGTGAGGAAGGCCCCCATCTGTTCTGTTCACTGCTCTAACCTCATGCCCAGAACAGTGGCTGTGCCACACTGGGACCCTCTCGAGAACCATCTATGGAGCGAGAATCAGGGCAAACCTAAACCATGGATTCTAACCAGGCTCATAAGTGCCCCCCTCCCGCCCCCAGGCAACCGTTTCCAGGCTGATCGCCCAACAGGAGGGGGTTAGAGATTTTTTTAAATGGTGACATCCTGGAAAATAAATCGCTGGTCCAGTTAGTTCAATAGGCTAATGGGTTCATCTCTTTAGAGATCTTAATGACACCTGTCATGTTGAAGACAACCCTTCTGACCTCAAAATGGACCAGTCTGCTGACCACAGGGACGGGTTCTTGCCTGCCAGATCCAAAGCCCAGAGGAGGGGACTCTGTGCCCGCAGCGAAGAGCTAACTTTCAAAGGCAAATGTCTGAAAGTGACAGATTTAAAAGAAACACCTCTAGTCCTCTTCCCACCTCTCGTTAACTAGAGATAATATTTTCAGATTCTGCCACACAAATACATATTATTTGTTTCATGCTATGTGTCATTTGTTCTACAGAACTAAGAGTGTCGTCGTCTGGGTGGCAGGGACAGAAACCCCGCCTTTCTTCCCTGACAGTACTTAGCACGGCGCGGACACCTAAACAGGCTTTACCCGATCTCTTTTCCCACACCCACAACCCATCCACACGGAACTCACTGGTTCTAGAAGGTACCGCACCCTGGCACGTAACCGTGGTGAGAATGCAGCATGGCACAGCTGTTCCCAGCAAGGGTGCCAGACTCACACTGCCTGGGCTCGAACACTGGCCCTGCCTTATGTTAGCCGGGCCTCACAATGGTAAGCTACTTCACAGAGGCTATGAGGTAGCAAGGGGGCAGGGCATGCAAAGCACTTCCCAGGGCCCCACATGTAACAGGGGCCCCCCAGGCGGGAGGGAGACGCAGGGATCCCTCTTACCGTCACAGGTGCAGAGTAGAAGCGTTCTCACACTTGGATAAGGAGGTCACGTGCTGTCACGAAACCTTGGCATCAACTGCACCCGTTTAGACTGAATCCAGTTTAACCTTCAAACCTGAATCCGCCACACACTAGCCTTAACATATTATTTCACTTCACTCACCCTTCTGGAATTGATTTTTCCCAGAGATGGGGTCCAATACACACTGGGCTCTACTTGAAGGAATCGGTTCTGTACTTAAAGACTCGGAATCGCATCCTCCTTAACAGCCCAACCCCGTCGGTGCCTTTCAGGCATTCCCTGTCTGCTCCCCACCTTTACAAGTTCAGGTTTCGAGGGCCCGGGGTGGACGGGCAAGAGGCCTGTCCTCGAGTAACCAACGCCCAGGCCCTGGGGCTCTCCTTTGCGTCGGCAATCCTTGCATGTCATGTCCCCAGACACCCTCCAGAGGGCAGAAGAGAGAAAGGCCCAAAGGCTGAGGGGGCTGAGCTCACACACCAGGGTCATACCCGGGGCTCTGCCAAGTTCGGCTCCACAGTTTATGCTTTCACCATCAGGAACCAGACGACCAAGGGTGATAAAAACGTACAGGGAGACAGAGCTCACAACAGCATTTGTAGCTCCACTTCATTTTCCTGTCTGTGCTAGCATGTCACACTTAACATTAAGTTGGGGCTGGGAGGTAGAGTTGTGCACACGGGACCGTGCCTCTGACCAGACGTAGTACAAACTACGATTATGCACACGTCAAAGTATAAAAACCAAACAGCAGCCAAACACACTGGGTAAAATATGATGGCAGCAAAGTAAAACCCAAACACTGTAGGGTCAGCCAGGCTTTAAAATAAATCATGTTAATCTTATCGCACCGATAGAATAAGTGAAATCGGACAAACCTTTTGTGTGTCTGCAGAAAAAGCCAGGAGCTACGTTCCAGTGACATTTAACGTACACAATCATCCTTGTGCGGGTCTGGCAATAGTATCGTGGCCACAGACCCTGGTGACCCTATCATTACTGACGGCCAAGCTTACATGATCCCCAAGCCACCGATCAACTGAGTGACTTATGTGGAAAAATAAAATCCAGAGATGGGAGCCATCTGAATGAAACTAAAAGACCAGCTGAATCAATCAAAATGGATGAGCCCCACAGATTCACAGTCTCCTCTAAAGTCTCTGAAATGTGATCGTCATGGTAACCATTTCTTCATCATGCTTCAGATATTCTTTTCCTTCAGAATATTCTTTTCCTACCTAAGAAGCCAAAGAGTAGTGAACCCCAAGTATCTTCATCAGCTACACTCAGGAGGGTAATGGGTGCCTCAGTCGTCTCGTTTTTCCTATTTTTATTCAAGAGCTCACACTACTATGGTAGTCAGAAACATTGGCATATGTACCGTTCAAAACACATTTTAAATGTTACCACAAATGCAATAAATACAGATGAGCTGGCCACCGGCTCCGTACCTTTAGCAAAACTGATAAACTGGCTCTCATTCAGCAAAATGATTTATTGGGAAAAATAAACACAGATGAGGGGCGCCTGGGTGGCTCAGTCAGTTAGGCGTCCGACTTTGGGCTTTTGGGCTCAGGTCATGATCTCACGGTTGGGGAGTTTGAGGCCCGCATCAGGCTCTGTGCTGACAGCTCGGAGTAGTCAAACTGACAAACATTTTCGCTGGAGTAGTAAGACATTAAGAATATCTTTGCAACAAAAACAAAAAGAAGTGGGACTACATCCTACTAAAATGTTTGAGCATGGCAAAGGAAACCATCAACAAAATGAAAAGGCAGCCTACTGAATGGGGAGAAAATATCTGCAAATCATATATCCAATGAACCTAATATCCGATCCATGCTTCAGATCCTCTGTCCCCCTCTCTCTCTGCCCCTTCTGAGCTCGCACACAAGCACAGCTACTGTCTCTCTCTCTCTCTCTCACAAAAATAAACATTAAAAAAAAAAAAACTACAGATGGAAGATACCTCATTTGTAATCATTTCAACATAATTAACATCTGTAACATAATCAAATCTTTAACAATATATTAACTCAATAAGCAAAAACCAAAAGGATATTACGTTACAGAAATACAATAAAATATAATTATGTGTCCGTGTATTAGGATTTAGTATAGAGTATATACCAAACATACTTTAGAAGATCATTTATTTATTCCACACANTTCATAATATTCTTCACAGTTTTTTTATACTTAATAATTTATTTTGGAGACCATTCCATATTGGTATATACAGAGCAGACTCATTTTTAAAAATGTTTATTCATTTATTTTGAGGAAGAGAGAAATCCCAAGCAGGCTGCATACTCAGTGCGGAGCCCAACACAGGTCTCGATGCCACGAACTGCAAGATCCTGACTTGAGCTGAAATCAAGTCAGACACTCAACTGACGGAGCCACCCAGATGCCCCAGAACTGCCTCGTTTTTAAATGGTTCTATAGTAGTCCACTGTATGGGAGTACAACGATAACTGTTACATTAGTTGAGGTATACAGCGTAGTGACTCAACAAGTCTATACTTTCTGCCATCCTCACCACTGTTCTCCACAACTTGGAAACAGGAAGGTTTTATCCTCATTCAGTTTCAGAGAAGAGAAGCTATATTTTTAAAAGATACCCAATACATATACTACGCATGAAAGCTGTGATCACTCTAGATTTCCCCCTAGGTTTGTCCAGTTCCTTCAGAACGCTAAAAAGGCTACAGCTTTACCAAAGTTCAAGTGGTGAGCCGTTTTTAAACCTTGCGCTGAAAAACAAGTAACACTTTAAAATAGTGAATTTGCTCTTACAGGTTTCCAAACTAGGGAAGAACAGGGNCCTGCACAGAATCCGACATGGGGCTCGAACCCACGAACCGCTAGATCATGACCTGAGCCCAAGTCGGACACTTAACTGACTGAGCCACCTGGGCGCCCCTAAGAGGCTCTTTCCATGGGCCATTGCTGGATGTAAATTCAAATACTTTTTTGGTCATAAAGGGGGGAGGTATTAAAAGAAAATATTTTTTCATTCCTTCACTGGAGTAGTAAAACATTAAGAATATTTTTGCAACAAAGATAAAAATAAGTAAGTGGGGTGGGGTGCCTGGGTGGCTGGGTCAGTTAGGCGTCTGACTCTTGGTTTCAGCTCAGGTCATGATCTCTTGGTTTGTGAGTTTAAATCAAGTTCAGGCTNGGGATTCTCTCTCTCTCTCCCTCTCTCTGTCTATCCTCTGCTCATGCTCTCTCTCTCTCTCTCTCAAAATAAATAAATAAACTTTAAAGAAAGGAAGAAATTTATGCAGTTAAAAGAAAGCATGACTACATCCTACTAAAATGCTTGAGCACAGCAAAAGAAACCATCAGCAAAATGAAAGACAGTCTACTGAATGGGGAGAAAATATCTGCAAATCACATACTCAACGGGGCTATTATCCAATACATAAAGCCTTCATACAACTCCATGGCCAAAAAAAAACCAATCCAATTAAAAGATGGGCAGAAGATCTCAACAGACATTTTCCCAAAGAAGACATACAGGTGGCCAACAGGTACATGAAAAGATGCTCAACATCATTAATCAGCAGGGAAATGCAAATGGAAACCACAGTAAGCTTTCACCTCACAGCACTCAGAATGGCCATCACAATAAAGAGAACACAAGAGCTGGTGCAGATGTGAAAAAAGGGGCACCCTTGTATACTCTT
>NW_027527807.1:3344721-3355271 GCF_008692635.1 Crocuta crocuta
CTGGTAGGGCCGCTATGAAAAACAGTATGGAGGTGCCTCAAAAAATTAAAAATGGAACTATCCTATGATCCAGCAATCCCACTTCTGAGTATCTATCCAAAGAAAATAAAAACACTAACTTTGAAATACACACACACACACACACACACACACACACACACACACAAAACATACTCATGTTCACTGCAGCATTATTTACAATAGCCAAGACATGGGAACCACCTAAGTGTCCATTGACGAATGGATAAAGAAGAGGTGGTATAAATATGCTGAGAAATATTACTCAGCCATTAAAAAGAATGGAATCTTGCCATTTACAATGACATGGATTGACCTCGAGGGCATTATGCTGAGTGAAATAAGCCGGACAGAGAAAGACAAATAGCAAATGATTTCACTTATATGCAGAATCCTAAAAAAAAAAAAAAAAANGTGGTTGCCAGAGGCAGGGGGTCGCGAGTGGAAGAAAGGGGGTTGAAAGGTAAAAAAACAAAAAAACAAAGATGAGAGCTATTTTTCCATGCATATCATTGCATAATTGCTGGTACAAGAGCTTTATGAGAATGAAGTAGAAAACGAAAACAATATAATAAAACTTTAAGAATACTTAAGAATAATAAAGGCCATCAATAACAGAGTAGAGGAAACTAAAATTATCAGGCATTAGGAACAAATGAAAACAACGCAAAACAAAACAAATGGCGAAATCCAGCAAGAAAAATGGAGTGGCAAATATTTGCTAAAGTCAAAAGGTAAAACCCTAAAATTCTTGTCCTTTGCCCTAATGTTCAATGGTATTTTTGTTTTGTTTTAAAAATATGAAGATTGATGTCCTTTCAATGACTAGTACAACAGCTCCCAAATAAAACAAATGATAAAATAAAAATTCATTTAATTGACTGATAGGCTCGAATTAGTCCTTGCCAAGTTTACAACTTTCCCACAACTCCAAGCATTCTTTCGTTAAGAAACAGGATTTGTTCCCCTTGCCAGGGTGACCGTGGGTAGCTTTCTGGAGGACTACAGTTCTGTATTTTTACATAACTCACTGGGGAATACCCGCTCCCCAAGTCAAAGCAACGAGGGACAGAGAATGAGCACGGATCCATAGAATGTGACAAGTCTGACAGAAGCATCTAGAGCATGCAGGCTGTCTCAGAAGGCTGAGACGAAGTAGTGGGCCAAGGACGTTCTAACATTGCCCTCACCCCGACAAACCATCACCAGATCCTGTCCTTTCGTCCTGCCAAAGAGGCTCCAGACCTTCTCTTCCTTACGACAATCTCATTTTTGCGATCCTGATCTGGCCCATTATCCTGATCTGGCCCTTTCCCCTAACCCTTCCTCCACGGCAGTCCACAGACCGAATTTCTAGCAAGAAATCCACGGCCTTCCCACCAGACCCACGTTTCGCCTTCTGCCATATCCAACTCTGGCTCTGGCTGACTCCCGGCCTCTGGGCTTTGTCACCACCAGAGAACAGGTGCTTTGGCTCATGCCACTCTCCCCTAAACCAGGGATTCTCAAATTCTGGCTGCACCTGCAGAGCCAGAACTACTAGTGACGCCTGGGTGCCCTCTCCCACCAAATTCCCTCCGATGGATCTAACATACAACTGAATTCGAGAACCACTGCCCCATGTTCCTATGGCCCAAAGCTGGGCAAGTTTAGTGGGCATCAGAGTCTTCTGGGCAAGCGGGAGTTGTTTGAACACAAAGTGTTGGGCCCCCACCCCTGGGGTTTCTGATTGGGTAGGTCTGGGGTGGGCCCCTGAATCTGCATTTCTAACAAGCTCCCAGGTGATGCTGATGCTGCAGGTCCGAGTACCCCACTTTGAGAAACACCAGTCAAGAGTTAAAATCGATATAATTATATGGTAGAGATAGGTACTGTATACCTACAGTAGTAACTATCATACATACGCTTTATTTAGCCAAAGACAATGCACCATCTTCTGGAATCTCTTCTACTATTGCTCTGCACTGTTCAACTTTTTAACACACTTGTTGATGAGCCAATCCACGGACTTAGAGATTACCTAGTCTGATTCTCTTTTTAGAAACTGAGACCCCAAAAAGGGAAAGTGATTTATCCAAGGAATCGGATGGTGACAGGCAAACTTGGGCTGGGATTTGAGACTCCCGACTCTCTCCTCCTCCCCCTCAGTTCAAGCCTCTCCACCACACCCTTTCTGCACCTCTAATAGCTTCTCCAATTAGCATGGGAAGTTCACTGCTTGAAGAGATCGCCTTTGTTTTTTTTTTTTTTATGTTTTATTTATTTCTGAGAGAGATGACAACATGAGCAGGGGAGGGGCAGAGAGAGAGGGAGATACAGAATCTGAAACAGGCTCCAGGCTCTGAGCTAAGTGTCAGCACAGAGCCCGACGTGGGGGTCGAACCCACAAACCGTGAGACCATTACCTGAGCCAAAGTTGGACGCTTAACCGACTGAGCCACCCAGGCGTCCCTTGTTTTTAAGAACTCCCCTCGGCATCCAGCAAGCCGAGCCAAGTGCCTTGCACAGAGTAAGCGCTCAATAAACGTTTGTTGATTTCATCATGTGAAGCACCCTGACTCCTACTTTCCAAGCTGTGTCTGGCACTCTGCGAACAGTCTCCTTTCGCGCGGGCAACCAGGCAGCCCTGCTCCAATCAATTAGCCCCAAAGTAAATCCTTCGCGTCAGCCTGCACTCTGCTGGAATCGGCTACGGGGACAAGAATAAACACATAAAGAAAAATTATAGGGGCTTTAAAGGTGGACGGAACGATCACTTGATAAGGTGCCACAATTCAATTTTCAAGTTGTATGCCAGAACACGTTTACAAAGTCCTCCTGAAGTTCCATTATTATACCTAACAAACCAGTGCGGCAGTAAAACCCCGGCAGAGCCGGAAGCCTAAAGTACACTGCTCTCATAGTTTGAAAGCTTAGGCCAAGAGTCCCCCACCTTTTTTGGGCTGACATCCTCCTTTGTTCCTTAAGGGAAAATTCACAAGTACCTGGATTAAGGGTAGAGAGGAGACAGAGGGGAAGCAGAAGATGAGGTGCCAAAGGGCTGTGAGAAGCACCTGGCTGAGCAGGAAGGGAAGGGCCAGGTGGATGTTGTCGCATACCTGCCCAGCATGCCATCGCCCCTGCACCTTCCCAGGTCTTCCAGCTATTTCCAGCAGCTTGAACGGGAGGGGCAAGACTATACTAGGCCTTGCGACTGACCCAGCCTGTCTATACCTATGATGCAAAAACATTATGCGGCGGTCAGATGGTTACTTCCACCATCTCTACAACAGACAGGGATCGCTGTACAATTGAGTCGGCTACAGGACTCGGTACAAAGTGACGGTGACCACATCCGTGTGTCTCCATCTGGTTCACCACGGGCAGAGGGTGCCCCGTGATCTTAGCGACTGAACTGGAATCCCCAAGCCTCCACGTGGATTGTGACTCAAGGGAGAGGTTATTTCTGTCCCCTCACCCCTGTTAGAATNTACCCCCAACGTGGTGCTCGAACTCATGAACCTGAGATCAAGAGTCACATGCTCCACCGTGGGCTAGCTGGGCACCCCTAGAATGTTCTGTTTTTACAGCCAGCTCAAGAAAGCAACACATACTTCCAGTTGCCCATAATAATCGCCCAGTTTCAATGGACAGACACAAATCACAGTAAGACCTTAAAAAGCCTCATCTTTTCATACAGGCTTACGGGAGAGCTGGCCGCAGTGAGTCACGGCATGGAGGTTCTGGTGTTAGGTCGATGCCACTACAAGCCATGCAATAGCCTGTGGGCCAAAGCAATCAAACTCTGACCTGGATACTGGCTCAAAGAGTTGGCATGAGCTCACCAACTGCCAGTGTTGCTAGGGACACCATAAAAACGAGGGTCAAAAAAGGGATCACTGATGGGGGCGCCTGGGTGGCTCAGTCAGTTAAGCGTCCGACTTCAGCTCAGGTCACGATCTCACGGTTCGTGGGTTTGAGCCTCACGTCGGGCTCTCTGCTGATGGCTTAGCTCAGAGCCTGGAGCCTGCTTCGGATTCTGTGTCTCCCTCTCTCTCTGACCACCCCCTGCTCACGCTGTCTCTGCCTCTGTCTCTCTCAGAAATAAATAAAAACATTAAAAAAAATTTTCTAAAAAAGGTGTCACTGGGTTATAGGGCAGGGGACTTATTTAAGTCTGGGGCCCCACTCCCCCCAATGGTGGCAGGTAAAGAAAGCCCCAGCCCAATGCTCACACAGATCTTTCCAGTAACTATTGTACAAGCCGACAGGGGCTGGCAGAGTGGGGCCGCTCTCTCTGAAGCTCACCCTTTCACTTTTCAGGGGGCCCAGGGTACCAGTTACATCGCTCAAGGAGAAGCGCTTGTCTATGTTGCTAGTGCTTAAAAACCAACGCTGCACTTTTATCTGCAAGTGAGTAATAAAAAGTGCCTGATATATTCTTTATGTTTCTGAGTCCTAAAGGGTTTTTAGGTAGACTTTTTGGCGGTTTTGGGTTTGCAGAGAAATTGAGCAGAAAGTACATTTTCCATATACCTCTGCAACATCCCCCTCCAGATTTCCCCCATTAACATCTTGGATCACTGTAGTATGTGTGCTACGCCAGATGAGCCAACATCCCTACGTTATTCTTCATTAATGTGCGCAGTTGACATCAGGGTTCACTGTGTCGTACATATACTCTATAGATCTTAACAAACGTCCAAGGTTTCCCGTCTTACAGTACATGCTGGGTAGCAGTTAAGTCACAATTCTCAAAACAATTCTAACGGCTTTAGCTTTGTAAAAGGCAGTTTCGCAGGATTATACTGTACATCATTTTGAATGATTCATGGTCTCCCAGACCGTCTCTATCCCAGCCCACATGCATATTCAACTTTGATGACCCGCAAACCAACCATTCGTGACTCTCAAACCTCCAGCAGGCCCCCAACCTTGAGAGAAGCCTGAAGAAATTACCGGACTGCAGAGGAAAAAATAAGAAAAATGGTCTCCAAAAGGACACCTGATGTGCTGGAATTGGTCGCTCTGAGGACAACTCAGTCTGGAGAAGTTTATAAAAGCAGTGTCGTCATGAGAAGGCAGGGCAGCATAAGAGAAGAAGCATCAGGAGACAGAAAGGACGAGGAAGAAGAAAATCGGGAAAGGAAGACGGGGCAGGGCAGGCAGCGTCGCAATCACAAGTGGCACGTGGAGACAAGGCAGACAGAGTGACTGCAATGAATAGCCAGCTACACGTAAGAGAAAAGGGACGTGGACTTATTTTTTTGGGGGGGAGGGTAAGTGAGGAAGGGACACATTCCGTCTCATGACCGTGGCCTTTAAGTTGTTGAATTATTCTTCCACCTCAACATGTCAACGGGAAAACAACATTTTGTATATGAAAAGCTTGCTTTGCACACGAAGTGTGTAAAGATGGTACACCTTCTGCCCATGGGAAATTCCCTCTGAAACCTGTTTCAAATCTTTTGGAAGGCTGAAGGGACAGGGCTTTGCTCCTGTACGATGATTATATACACACACTAGCTAGAGGCATAAATATGTAGGGATGCAAAATACTCTCATTTTTGTCATTTTTACTTAATGAGTAAGCGTGAAGCAAAACTCAAATGAGTTGATGTGTCCTGTTCTTGGGGGATTTGACATCTTCCTGTAACTACTTCAGGAGAACATGTACCGCTTCTCTGTTTCTCCAGAATCGTTTTTCTCTTAGCTGGAATTTCCCTCTGACCCAAGTATGTAAGGAGTCTGTTTAAGAAGGATGCTGTCGTTTACTTGCAGGCAAAATTCTCAAGTGCTCGTTTGTACGCAATCAGGAAAACATTCTAGGAACTCAGACCTGGAATCACTCTGTCATATTATGTTATCTTAAATGAAAAGAAAATTGTGTTTCACATGTACATCTGGTCCCTGGGTAGAGAAGGATCCACCACCTTGCAAATGTAAGCTTGCCAAGGGGCTCTCGCACAAACGCAGACCAGTGGTTGGCTGAGCACAGGGCACAGGGAAGGATGTACAGCAAACAGGGCACAAGGAAACATGGGGGGAGGGGAGTGATACCAGCATCCTATACCCTGATGGTGGTAGTGGGTCCACGGGCACGTACGTCTGCCCAAACCCTCATGCTCTATGCCTTAAGTGGATGCAATTTATCGTACATAAATGAGGAGTGTCATCATAAAGTGGATTTTAAATTATCCTGATCATTCCACAACGCACATGTACATCATTATCATGTTGTACTCTTTAAACATTCATAGTTATGTCTGTTAATCATTCCTTAATAAAATAGGGCAAGTCTGGATGTTAAAAAGGGGGCTCTAGCTAAAAAAAGGGGGGGCTCTAACAAAGGCACACCACTTTATCTGTAGATGTGAGTAGAAACTTTCACCTCCTATTAGCGTGGCTGTTCAGTTTCTTTCCTTACTGCAGTTACGTGTGCTTGCCACACTGCAGAATTCCCTCCCAGTTCCTTCCTTACAAGAGGCAGAGCTTCTCGGGGCGCCTGGGGGGCTCAGTCCATTCAGCAGCCAACTCTCGGTTTCAGCCCAGGTCACAATCTCACGTTTCGTGAGTTCCAGCCCCAAATCGGGCTCCATGCTGACGGCATGAAGCCTGCCTGGGATCCTGTCTCCCTCTCTCTCTCTGCCCCTCCCCTGCTTGCTCTCTCCTTCTCTCCCTCTCTCAAAAATAAATAAATAAATAAATAAATAAACATTAAACACAAAAGAGGCAGAGTTTCTTGTGGCCTAGAAGGAAAGGGCCTAGAATTTGAAAATTTGAATTGAGCCTGGCATCTGGAGATGTAGAATCCTCAACAAGGAGTTTAAAAAGCTCCTTAGCTTCCAGAAGCTACCTGCTGAGGAATCTGTCATTTCAATTATTTGAAACTACAGTTATTTAGAGGTTATTTCTTAGAAACTGTAGAAAAACACAAAATTGTGTTCATTCAAATGTCTAAATCCACTATGATGGCTCAGTGATACAGAAACGCTTGGACTTTATGATTCATATGTGTGTGGCCACGTATGCCCTTTGGTCTCTAAGAGACCTGGGGGAGGGGACACCTGTTACTTCCCTTCACCTGGCCACGTGAAAGTGCAGACGATTGATTATGTCCAGGCGGACGCCAGCAATCAGATTCACAAACAAGACCGACGGGTAAAACTAGACTTGGCAGGAATGTGCCGAAAAACCAATCCTTGATGTCTTCCTAATAAAGCACACATTTCAAATTTGACAGAAGTCGAGTGATCTTATCCACACTCTAAAACTGAAAGAGAATAACAAGACTGAATTAATCAAATCTGGAAATTCAGTTTTGTACCATCCTCATCAAAATCACCTTGATGACAAAACCTGTGTGTTCCCAGCTATCATTTTCTTAGTACTGAAAAGTAAATTTAAAGCCTTGTGGATATTACAGGGTGGCTGGGTGGCTCTGCCAGTTGAGCGTCCGACTTTGGCTCAGGTCATGATTGCACGGTTTGTGGGTTTGAGCCCCACGTTGGGCTCTGTGCTGACAGCTCGGAGCCTGGAGCCTGTTTCAGATTCTGTGTCNAAAGCTTATTTACATATCTTGAGAGAGAGAGAGCACAAGCGGAAGAGGAGCAAAGAGAAAGAGAGAGAGAGAGAGAGAGAGAGAGAGAGAATCCCAAGCAGGCTCCACACTTTCCGCACAGAGCCCAACGCAGGGCTCGAACCCATGAACCATGAGATCATGACTCGAGCCGAAACTGAGACACAGATGCTCACTCGCTGGAGCCATCCAGGTGCCCCTGTAAAACCTGAATTCTACAAGCAGTGAAGTGCTGACAACAATGACTGATTGTGCTGGTTGTTTTTCTGGGTTTCGCTGCATTTCAGAACCAGTACACGTGTATCTTCTGTGCATTTCATATCTATACTAGCTCAAATATGAAGTACATCTCACTGGTCTAGACACAGAGGAAGCCCCGTTTCCAGAAGAGAAACACAGTGCACTACAGGAAGCTGGGAAGGCCAGCTGCTCCCTGACAACGCACACACTCATTAGCAGGCAATAATGAGGAACAGGAGCAGAGTCTACTTGAGAACGCACCCCTAGGCAAGGGTACAATTTTCTCATTTGTTCAAATGGTAAGCCCTTGGCAATGAGTATCCATAGTCATTATTTCACGTCGCTTCGGCTTTGCTGGGGCCCTGGCTGTAGAGAAGGGACGATGTCGTGTTCACCGGTTTACACGTCTCTGCAGCCTGCGTCATCTCTGAACTTATTTTGTTTAGTTCTATTCTACCAGTGGTCTTTCTCTATCGAGTGACACCAGCTCTCCACACCGCACACCTGCTCTGGAGAGCAACCTCCCTGCCCACACAGGGCAGAAAAGACCTGGCCCAGTCCAGGCTGGGGTGACTCTAACACCGGCAAAAGGGGTAAATTAGGGAAGATGCAGGGGCCGGTGAACGTGATGATGTGGGTATGCAAAGAGCCTGGTAAAAGGAACGTGCACAGAGTCAACTGGACTGAGAAGAGTGACCCTGACAGTGACACAGGCAAAGGACATGCAAAGAAATTAAGAATGAAGAAGGCCATGGAAAGAACGAGAGGAAAGCTTAAGAATTTATTTAAGGGGCGCCTGGGTGGCTCAGTTGGTGAAGCGTCCAGCTTCGGCTCAGGTCATGATCTCACGGTTCGTGGGTTCGAGCCCCGTGTCAGGCTCTGTGCTGACGGCTCAGAGCCTGGAGCCTGCTTCGGATTCTGTGTCTCCCTCTCTCTCTGCCCCTTCCCCACTCATGCTCTGTCTCTCTCTCTCAAAGAGATGAACATTAAAAAATTTTTTTTAAAGAATTTATTTAATAGTGCCAGATTAGAACGACTGTGTGTGCCCATTTTAATGACGCCATGCTGCCAGCATTCGCTACAACTTGTTAACGTCCTACCTAAGTTTGGAAGCAGACGCGGTCTTTAAAATTTCCTTCCCCCACTGTTAACAGGTATCCCCATTTGTAAAGTAAAAAACACTTAACATGCTGCAACAGCTGAAACGGTGGTCCTTGCAGACTACCATTAGGGAAGACTCTTAGAAAGCCACCGTTCATGTCTGTGACTTCAGGCACNACATCTTCTTGATCCATTCGTCCGGGGCTTGAACGCATGAGCCCCCAAGATCAAAAGCCCCATTTTATGCTGACTAGGCCACCCAGGTGCCCCTCATATTGCCTTTTTGTAAGCAAACTACTTCCTTCCTCCACCCGTAACTATTAACTCTTATGTTTCTAAAAATGTCACTTCAAAAGTATCATACCAATGGAATGTACAGTATGTAACCTTTGCAATTGGAATTAGTAACTTTTTCACTCAGAATTATTCCCTGTATATTCATTCAACTTTAAAATTTTGTTACTTTTTTTTGTTGAGTAGTATTCCATGGCATAAATGTAATACGGTCTATTAAAGCTATCCATCTGTTGAAGGACATCTGAATTGATTCTAGCCTGGGGCTACTACAAATAAAGCTGCTATGAACATTTGTGTAAAACCTTCATGTAGATATAACATGGAGGTTCTTAATCATTTCTTTTTCTATACCATTTACATATTATATTCTTACCAGTAACACTACTTATCATAGTGCAGTGATTCTATTCTCACTGGGCATCCCTTTATGGCCACAAAAGAATCACTGCTCTACCTCAATAACTTATGTATAATAGATGATCAATTGTTNAAAAAAAAGATTTTTTTTTTAAGTAATCTCTATACCCAGCGTGAGGCTCAAACTCACAACCCCAAGATCAAGAGTCACATGCTCCACCAACTGAGCCAACTAGGCTCCTTCTCCCAAGTGTTTTGATATGAAATTTAGGAAATACTTGGCCTTTGTGGTATCCTTTAGCATAGGAAATATACTTCCATCATAAAAGTCTGTTCTTTATGCTTTAAATGTTTATTTTTGAAAGTGAGCGAGCGTGCATGAGTGGGGGAGAGCTGGAGAAGGAGGGAGACAGAGGACCCCAAGGNAGTTCGTGACTATGACGAGTTTTTAATTAGGAAATAAAAACTTACCTACATATGGAGGGCCTAATGCTTCGAACTGAACCTCCAGTATTAACACGTTATGTGATCTGGGGGCAGAGGCCTGAACTCTTTGGGCCTCATAAAATGAAGGGGAGTGGGTCCTGGCAGCCCTTTATAGTGTAGAAATTTTTTAATCTTCCTTTATTTGGGCACGAGGGGCAGAAAGGGGGACAGAGGATCTGAAGCGGGCTCTGCATTGACGGCAGTGAGTCTGATGCGGGGCTTGAGCCCACAAACCACAGAGATCATGACTCCAGCCGAAGCTGGACTCTCAACTGACCGAGCCACCCAGGCGCCCCTCAAGCATGGAAATTCCATGACCCAAGTTGAAGGAGGAGGACTGTGAAGGGCTCACGTGAGGAGGCCACTAACCCGCTGGCGCTATTCCCAGTTCATGTCTACGACCAGGACTTCTCTCCAGAGATGCAACAATAATTCAGAAACTCTTTTGGTAAAGTTTAAAAAAAAATAACTTAGCCAAAATTTAGAAGCTGGA
>NW_027527807.1:3355294-3355706 GCF_008692635.1 Crocuta crocuta
GGATATAAGCTGATTTTTATATTCTTTAGGCTTTTCTGTAGTTTCTGAGTTTCCCTACAACGTAAAAGTACCACTATTATCATGAAAAGGTTGGATTTTTGAAAGGATTAGTGCATTCTTGCCAGTTTTATCAGATCTCTGGAGTCTACTCTAAAATCATGGGGGGAGGGGGTACAAAAGCAGTCTCACAATGCGCGCCTGTACCCAGGGGCTGATCACCCCAGTGGCTGACTGCTGCCGACTCATGACATTATTATTATAATCAGATCTATGGCTCCCAAACCTACGTGGAAATCAAAACATGCATTTTATCTAAATAACATTTCTTTTTTTCCCCTAGCATCCTGGCCCTTGAGAATCATGGTTAAAATTCCTTTCCAATTTAAAGCAAATGAAATGAAACATGAAGTCC
>NW_027527807.1:3355786-3356732 GCF_008692635.1 Crocuta crocuta
TTTAGCTGTTGAAACAAAACACACCCCCCCATATGGAAAACACAAGTATGAGTCTGATGACATTTATTTAAAAACAATTTCCATGGCAAAAACAAACGTCCAAATTGTTTAAGGAGATGACAAAACCGAATGCTGTCAGTACTAAGTTCTACACGACAGTCCTAGGGAAGGTAGGAGAAGGAGATGCAGAAAGATAAAAGCACTACTCGGCAACCTCCCGTTCCATGGTTACGGAACCAGTCTGAAAAATCCAAGGAAGACAGAAAATGAAGTTTTCCAGAGTGACGATTACAGGCTTAGCTTGGGTAGATGTCTAGAACAAGTTCTCTGTCGAACTCAGCTCTCCTCGGGGGAAGAAAGCACAGGGATTCACCTCTCCATTCTCTACCTGGGAATGACCCATCATCTAGGACATGTTACCACCTTTCATCCAGGACCCGTTACTCACCTTCTGGCAGCCTGTTCAACTTCCCCCTCTTCACCAACCCCAAGATTGAGAGAAAGCGGCAAGGGACACTGGCTTCGTCATGGGGCTTATGCCCCACCTCGGCCGCTTCGCTAAGTTACTTTGCTAACCTCGTCTGTGACATGTGCATCGTTGCTTTGCAGAGTTGCCGTGCGGATCAAATTATGTAATGGGTGTGAATTCAACCAGTGTATTTTCTAGAACCACAGCAGGCCTTCAAGTAATGCCAGTTCCCTTTCTCCCCTACTCCTGGCCACTTACTTCCAAGTATGATCAAATTTAATGTCCGTGGCTTTAATTACTCTCAAGCAAGCTCAATGGTATGTAGGACACGTAGTAATTTTAATTTCGTTAAGTAAGATTTTGAATGGAACATGTCACATGGGAGACAGTACAACGGTGCGCTCAAAAGCCATGGACTTCTGAGGAGTATGATGATCTTAATGTTGATGTCTGCTTCCATTTCTGAGGCCACCATTA
>NW_027527807.1:3356768-3366810 GCF_008692635.1 Crocuta crocuta
AGCCTAAAGGACTCACGTTGCCTCTCGGAGCCTGGTTCCTCGTTTATAAAATGAAGGGAGTATAGAACGTGTACAAGGGCCTGGCATAGGGGAAGGCCCATCGATGGTAGCTCTCATTGGTCTCTAACTATTTGGGTCGATTGACTAGCCAGTTTTTAGACCAGTAGAGTGAGCTCAGCTGACGTTAAACATCACATCAAGACACCGTTCCTGTTTCCTACTCTCCTGAGCTTCCACTTTACTGCATCTTGTAGAGGGAGTTACATCAACCTCAGCACTACTGACACTTTGGGTCAGATCATTCTTTGTTGCGGGGGNGGGAACGTGCAAAGACCCCAGGAGGTGACCCTGCAAGAGGGCGAAGGTCTCCTCGGGCTACCATTCAGTATCATTCACACTCTTCTGGCCTTCATCATCCATCATCCACAATTCAAAGCTGACCACACAGGGATCATTTTGTGTGGCCCCATTTGCCGCTAGAAGATGCTTTTAAGTCACAGGAAGGGCTGCTGGCCTGGCCGCTGCCTCCTCACTCCTCCACAAAGTGATATAAAATGCCCAACTTAAATATCAGGAAGTCCGCTGTGTCCTATGCACTTCACATAAAACGTGTCTTCTTGGAAAAGGCCACGGACCTTAAGATCCTCACGATGACTTATAAACCGCTTTACCCAAAATGAAAAAGTACGCCTTAACGAGGAAGGTGAGGTACTGTTTATACAAGGCATAATTCCCTGGCAAGAAACGACTCCACCGTGTGCCTGGCTGAAGCACGGTTAATGTATATAAAGTGCTAGGTTACTGTCCAAATACTCTGGCCACCTCTTGATTATTCCCAACAAATTCATCATCTGTTTTCCGTTTTAGGAGATGCCCCCCCAGAAAGTGGGAGCCATTTGTTATCTACTGTGTATCCCTGAACCTAGTAGCACCGAGCCTCCAACACAGGTGGTAACTCAGTAAATGTTTGCTGAATACATGAGCAGTCATATATTCTGCTTGATTAATTNTTTGCTCCCATCCAACAGGAGATGAAAGAAGGTCTTTTAAGAGAAAATCATTACAGTCTACTCCCTTTTACCCCAAATCCAAACAACTGGAAAGTCCAATTAACCAAAAAAATTTTGTAGGCAAAAGCTGGGGAAGGCAGCCAAAGAGATAAGGCCTAAAGTTCAAGCAAGCACAAACATTTGTTCAACTCCCAATGCTGCTGGCACCGAACGCGGTGAAAGGAGGGGTTCGGGGCAGAAGGGAACCCCGGGCGGTGGAGAGCAGGGAACAGGGCGCAGCTTCAGAATGTCAGCCTCCACCTCAACGCACTGGTATTTCTTTTAATGTCAAAACTTTGGGAGGGAGGGAGGGCCAATGTCTTGCACAAAGTCTCCATTTGCAAATTATTCTTCAAATGGCTATAAGGAAAATCTTGAAGAATACTTAGGAAGCCACTTGACCATTTTTGTTAATTGCTGGAACGTCTTCATCCTTTCCCCCTCTTTTCGTCTACAGGAACTTAAGTCCCCACTACCCATCACCACATTTCCCTCTCTAAGATTTGACCACTCTGGGCAGTCTGTGCATAAGAGAAAAAACAATCAGACTTAAATTGTATTTCTAAGTGCGTGAGTTTTAGATTGTCTGCTGCCTGTATACAGGATGTATATCGAAGTAACATTAGAAAGGCTGCACGTAACAGTACTTAATTAAACACATTTTTGTCTGAGGCCAAAAATCTCTATTATCACCTACCCATTTCCAGTTTAGTGTTTCCAGTAAACAAATCATTATTTAAGCGGTCCATTCGTTTGGTAGATATTAAATTAGCTCCAGTGCACCGGTATCCTACAAGAGGAAGCTGACCAATTGAAAACGTATACAGAATTTTCTTTTACTGTTTCACTCCAAAATCTAGACTTGGTTGAAAGTCCAGCTTTTCTCCTCCAAAACTTCAATATGGGAATGGTAGCACAGAATTTCAAAAACCATATATGGTTACAGAACCTATACGGGAATCTTAGACTATATTGGGAGGCGGTTTGCGTAAATCACGGCCTATCTAACCAATTTCCTGTTGCATAAAGATTATATTTGCTCTTAAAAATGTTAAATAACCATTTTTAAAGACTGAAGGTAAAAAGTAGATTGGAACCTTATGGCCCCAAAATGGGAAAGCACTATAGCCTCACCACATTAAAGGCCAATGCCTTTTCAGTATGTACTCTTCAGCAAATATGAGCTGGAGTTTTCAAAGGCAAAGCTGCCATCCCAGAAGCCCTTGCTTCTTCAGTGTAAAGAATGGGGAGGGGGGGTTCTCTTCCCAGAGAAGATGAGATGGGGAGTGAAAGGCTTTACAAAATTCCAAGGGACTCATAATTTAAACTTCTGCTATTCTGCAAAGGTTCGCATTTCCAAGGAACAACATCAAATTTACATTAAAACTGTCTTAATCAAGATAACAAAAAAAAAATTATTCCTNACAGGCAATTACAAAATGATGGCTCCAATTAGGAAAACTGGATCCATTCCAAATTCAAATCAAAGGGGGCTCAGATAATCCCGATGGGATCATTTAAACGAATACAGGGATCTTCCAGCAAAGACATACGTTTTTTCCATTTCTCCCTCTTCTAAAAGCCAAGCAAAATGCTACGACGGCGTATCCCCTGCCCTTCAGGAAATTAGAAAACCAAATCTGGGGTCCCCTTTATAAACCTCGTTCCCTTCGTTTCCCAAGGGGTCTCCCTGGCACAGGGTTTTATGGTAAAGGGCAATCCAAACAAACCTGAGAGATTCGCACGGTTCCTAATGCAGAAAATGATGTAGCACAGAACATGAACCACACAGTTTTCCCTTGCTTATTTCCAAACCTCTACCTAGTCCTGGACGGCTGAGAAGAGGCCAGGAGGAATGGAAGAGAAAGGGAAGGAATGGAACAGAACCAGAAACTTCGAAAGCAGAAACCTCTCTTCCAGCACCTGGAACAGATAGCACCTTGTAGCGATTTCACGCTTTTTGAGACGCAAAGGTCACACCCTGCCGTTTTGAAAACCCACCTTCTAAGGCTCAACCCACGTGACAGAACCTTCCTCTCGCTTCTCCAGGTTCCTCGCTGGAGCTGAAATCCCCCACTGCCTCCACCCCCATGCGNCAACAAAGAGAGTCGAGTGAGCGAAGGTGGCCTCACCAGGGGCCTCCGCTAACCTGCACACTCCCTGCAAAGCCGCAGGGGCCTCGTAGTGCGCCGGGTTTCGGTCCCCGACTGCGGAACCCCGTGGTCCGGATCGCTACCGGCGACCCTTCCCCTTAGTAGCAAGCCGGAGGGAGCGAAAGAAGCTCCATGCGTAAGCCTAATGCCACCATCCGGAGGGCTTTACATCACTCAGGAAAGCAATGATGGCAAGGTGGCACGTGGCTACTCCTTCATTCAGTCAACATTTGGTTTCCTGAGCCCTCACCACGTGCCAAGCACCATGCCAGGTGCTGGGGATACAGTGCGGAGTCAGGCGGAACACCATCCACCCTTTCCTGGGAGCTTGCAATCTAGTGGAGGAGACAGATGATGAAGGAGTGAGAAAATAATCAAATTTGGGATAATGCCTGTGCGGGAGAAGAAGAGTGTGCAAATTGTGTGGTTAGGAAAGGAGGAGGTGACATTTAAGCTGAGCCCTGAAAGTTACGACAGAAGCGACCATAGAAAGAGCCAAGGCAAAGCATTCCAGAAAGAGGGAGCAGATGTATGAAGGCCAGAAGGAGGAGGCAAATCTTGATGCCTTGGAATTAAGAGGTGGTGATTGTGATTGGCACCGGCAGAGCCTGGGGTGGGGTGCGGAGCAGAATATAAAGCTGGACAGGTTGGCAGGAACCAGATCTCCTACTGCATCCTAGGCAATGGGCAGCCAGTTTTATTCCAAACACGATGGGGGGCCATTGAATGAATGGCTTTGTCCCAGGGCGTGACATGATCTCATTTAGATTTCCTTTACATTTGCTTTTCTTTTGGAGTCATTGTAAATTCACATACATTTGTAAGAACTAATGCAGGGAGATGTTATGTACCCCTTACCAAGCTTACCCCGCTGCAGAACTATAGTCCAAGATCACAACCACAATACTGACCAATCTTACTCAGATTTCGCTGGTTTTACTTGTACTCGTGTGTATTTAATTCTATACGATTTTATCACATGTTTAGGCTCATGTGTCCACCACCACAACCAAAATACAAAATAGTTCCATCATTACAAGGATCCAGCCCGTTCGTTACTCTTTTATGGCCACACCCACTGCCCTAGGCCCCCAAGTCCTTGGCCCCTCGCAACCATTAATCTGCCCTCCATTTCTATAATTTTATTTCTAGAATATTATGTAAATCAGTCATACAGTGTATAACCTTTGGGGATTGGCTTTTTGCCCTCAGCTTAATTCCCTTGAGTTTCATCCAGATTGTTGCATGTATCCGTAGTTCTGTTTTATTGCTGAGTAGTATTGTGGGTCTGATATATGTGTGTAGTGTGTGTGTTTATTTTATTTTTGAGAGAGAGAGAGAGAGCAACCAGGGGAGAGGCAGAGAGAGAGAGAGGGAGACAGAATCCGAAGGAGGCTCTCTGACAGCAGAGAGCCCTACAAGGGGCTGGAACTCACAAACAGTGACATCATGACCTGAGACAAAGTCTGCCACTTAGCCAATGGAGCCGCCCAGGTGCCCCATCTGATACATATTTTTAAAAGCTCACCATGGTTTTGGATTTGATGGAACACATTTGAAGAGGAAGTTGGAATTGAAGCAGGGATGGCATAGCGTGGGCAATTCTTTTGAGACCTTTCGCTGTACAGGGGAACTGAAGTCGAGTGGAACGAGAGGAACAAGAAGGGAGAAGAGAAAGTTCTCCCCTTTCTTTTGAATTTTGAGAGATGAGAGCATGTTTAGGAATAAGCCGGAGGGAGGATGAAATGAGAGCTGGATTTCATGCAGAGGATGGGCCGTCCACCTGCTAAAAGGCATTCTCCACCGTAAGCCCGTGGATGTATATGCTGACCAGGGCGCCGGGTGGGGGTAGCTGGCTGTATGTATAGATCAAGCCAATCCAGTCCGATGACTTCTCTTTTCTCGGTGTACAAACTGGGTTCTGGCCGCCCTTTGGGGCGACCATCAGCTCTTGCAAAGTTCCCTTCTCTCTTCCTGGCACTGGTGGTCTGGGGCCTTCCCTTTTCCCATTGCAAGCCCTCAGAAGCACTGAAGTTTGGGCTTTCTGGATGTCAGAAGAGACTCTGGCTTCACACTCTGGTTAACAGGCAACTCCCTAATAGAATACCAGCCCAGCGTCCCGCCCACAAGGAGCCAAGAGGCGCCCAAAGATGGAAGGCTCTGAATGAAGGGCCCTCTCCCTGGAACCTCCTCGCCATTCTTCGGCACTCAATCAGTGTTATTTGTGGTTCATTTGTCAGAAGACCCCTTTCTCCACCCACTTCTTTTCTCCGTCTTTTCTTCTTCTTCCTTCCTGCTCCCCCCGCCGCCCCCCATCTATCCCCACCTCCGCTACTTCCTTCCGCCCTTCCTCCCTTGCACAGATATTCATGATGTGCTCCTAGTAGGTACGAGGCACAGATCTCGCACATTCCCCTGGCTTGGTCTATGCGCAAGGCCAGTCCTGTCTGCCTCTTAACACTTCATCTCCTCAGATTTGAACTCAGCGTTTGCGGGTCATGGAAACGCATTGTTCCACTTAAAATATGTAGGGGACTGTGTTGCAGAATAAGCAAAATGGATAAAAGGGAAAAGGCTGCCCACATTGTGAACGTGTGTGCTGCATTCTGGTAATGTTTTCAGCATTAAGAAGCAAAAATAAATTAAACAGACTAAAATCAGATGGTATGATCTCGGATCTGATCTTTTTCATTTCTGTTTTAGTAAGGAAATGGGCGTGAGGAGAAGAGTCTTAGGTTTCAACCGAATTTAAAACACCTTTAGAAGGAAATATGAAGCACTTATCAGCACACAAAAAAATCAAGTCTTTTGCTTTCGCCTCAAAAAGTACCATCACAAAGTTATTGACAGTGTATTAGTATACCAGTGTAGTATTCTACCAGACAGTTTATCTGCATCATTTTATTCCACACTAGATTCTCATCCCCACTGTACAGATGAGAAGACTGAGGCTCAAAAAGGCGAAGCAGCTCTGGAGCCAGGATTTAACACCAAGCAGTATGGCTCCAGAGGCCACAGTCCAAGCCAGGATACTCTACTTCCAAAACAACGAAAGAGGAGAGTGCATCACTTTTCCCATGGGTCATCCAAAGTGGCTGATTCTGGGGCACCTGGGTGGCTCAGTCGGTTAAGCGTCCGACTTCCGTTCACGTCATGATCTCACAGTTTGTGGGTTCGAGTCCTGCATGGAGCCTGTCCTCGGATTCTGTGTCTCCCTCTCTCTCTGACTCTCCCCTGCGGGTGCTGTCTCTCTCTGTCTCTCAAAACAAACAAACAAACAAACAAAACAAACACAAAGTGGCTGATTCTTTCTGGTAAGCGATTCTTTTCTTTCCAAAGTGATGCCAACTCCTTCATCTCCGTGACTTTTCCCTATCAATGGAACCCATGGAGTTCTAGTGTCTTCTTCCACAGAGGCCTCGAGCCTATAGACAATTGCTCCATTTTGTGGTCATCACACACGGTGGCAGTGGCGGACCCTGGCGCACCTCCCAGTGAGTACATCTACCTCTCTGGCTAGCCTCACCTCCTACTTCCTCCCTCTCAGACTCTATGGGCCATCAGCCTGGGGTCTAGGGGGACCTTGAAATACATCCTGTGCATTCCCCTCTGGAAAACTTTGGTACTGTAGTTCCTTTGCCGAGAACAGGTTTTTTCAAATGTTTATTTATTTATTTTGAGAGAGCAAGTGAGCCCACACTCAAGTGGGGCAGAGACAGGGAGAGAGAAAATCCTAAGCAGGCTCTTCCCTGTCAGCACAGAGCCCGATGTGGGACCTCACGAACTGTGAGATCATGACCTGAGCCGAAATCAAGAGTCGGACCCTTAACCGACTGAGCCACCCATGCGCCCCAAGCACACAGTTTCAACAAGTTCCTGGACATCCGTATGTTGCGTCGACATCTCCAACCTGCCTGCCCGCACCCTGACCTATTTGTTTTCCTGTATTCCTTCTTCATTAATGGCATGGCCACCCACCCAGGTACCCAGGGTGAAAGCTTTCATTACCTTTGACTCCTTCTTCACATCCGGTAAGTTGCCAAATCCTATAAATTCTGCTTGTGGGGCGCCTGGCTGGCTCAGTCAGTAAAGCATGTGACTCTTGATCTCGAGGTGGGGAGTTCGAGCCCCACATTGGGTGTAGAGCCTACTTAAAAAAATAAATTCTGCCTGTGGAACAGTCAAATCTCACCTCCTCTTCCAACTCATCCCTGACAAACTCGGGCAGAATTAGTTGCTCCCTGGTTTACACTGGTAGTGTAGCAGGTAATTGTGTACAATCCTGATGCTTCTAGGGGTCTGTTTCCCCCAACAGATCACAGACTTCTTGAGGGCAGACAGTGTGTCTTTCCTGTTTATACTTCCAGTTTCTTGGAACACAGTAGGCATTAAATTAATACTAATTTTAAAACTTATTTTGGGGCGCCTGGGTGGCTTAGTCGGTTAAGCGACCGACTTTCGCTTAGGTCATGATCTCGCGGTTCGTGGGTTCGGGCCCCGCGTCGGNTCCACGCCTAATCTCTCCAAGGCACACACACAGTGGGCTATTTTCAAAGAAAGGCAACGTGGGGCGCCTGGGTGGCTCAGTCGGTTAAGCATCTGACTTTGGCTCAGGTCATGATCTCACGGTTCGTGGGTTTGAGCCCCGNGTAATCTCTACATCCAACGTGGGGTTCAAACTTATAACCTCAAGATCAAGAGTCACATTGCTCCACTCACTGAGCCAGCCAGGCACTCCAACTTTCTTCCTTTTTTTAGCATAAGTGCAACAACATTATCACACCTCAAAGGAATTAACTAAAACTCCTTAATATCAATAAATACCGAGTCAAGATTCAGAAGTCCCCAGATGTCTCTCAAATGTTTTCTATAGTTTATTTATTCCAACCAGGACTTTTTTCTTTTTAAGTGTATTCATTTATTTTGAGAGAGAGAGACAGAGTGCGAGTGGGGGTGGGGCAGAGGGAGAGGGAAAGAGAGAATCCCACGCAGGCTCTACATTGTCAGCACAGAGCACAGCCCAAGGCTCCATCTCATGAACTGTGAGATCATGACCTGAGCCGAAATCAAGAGTCAGTCGCTCAACCGGCTGAGCCACCCAGGTGCCCTCCCTCTCAGGACATTTTTAAAGCTTCATTTATTATATTTGATTGATGTCTGTAGTTAATGGTTCTTGGATGAATGAATGAACTAATTAATCCTCCCTACCTTCTCTCACTAACACGTCTTCACCAAATTCTACCCATTTTACAAAGACTCATCTGATGCTAGAATCTACTCGAGCTCCCTCATAACTTTTTCCAAAATATCTGTTTCCCTTATTACATTTAATCTCATATTAAGGATTTTGTGAAGACAGCTTATCTCTTCCTGTAACATTTTCAGCTCCACGAGGTAAGTAATATACCTTAAATCATTATTGTGCATCTAGTGACACCGAGCACAGCGCCTTGCTCATATTGAACAACCAAATAAATTATTTCTACATTGAAGGGAGTTTAATTATGACCAACATTCGCAGACTCCTTTGTCTCCCCTGGGCACAGTGAAAGGGCCACGCGCTTTGGAATCTTGCAAACATGGGTTCAAGTTCGAGCTTGGCCACCTGATGGCTGTGTGGCCCAGGGCAAGTTATATACTCAGATGTCTGCAAAGTTTTTTCTGGTGACTATAGTAAAAAGGAAAAACAAACAAACAAAAAAATTTTTTTGCTTTCCTGTTCCCTAAAATAATTTTGAAAACCTGTTAAGCCCCTCACACATTGTATGTAAATTGGTATCTAAAAGTTTTCATCCTAGGTTTAGTTACAAAGGCACTTATTTTTAGTATATAGTAAATATCGACATTCTAAAATAAAAGGGTTACATTACTTTTTTGAGCCTGTCCAGTTGAATCTGAATACAACAGCCATTTCACCCCCACCATCAGCTATTTTAAAAGTACATGGTTAAGATCTTGAAAATTTTACATCCTTCCCTTTTTCTGCTTTCTACTTCTCCCACAGAATGTTGTCCTAATGTAATATATTTTATGCTTATAAGTCTATTGTTTTTTGCTTATAAGTCTATTTTTGATCACTCTGTATACTTCTCTGCAACAAAAATATGAACATTAATTAAAATCCCCACCACTACCACACCCCCAATCCCTCACCCCCACCTCCGGCAACCTCCAATCAGTTCTCTGTATCTAAGGGCTTGGGTTGTTGTTTGTTTGTTTGTTTGTTTAGATGCTGCATATAAAAGAGATCATACAGTACTTGTCTTTCTCTGTCTTATTTCACTTAGCATAATGCCCTCAGGGTCCATCTATGTTGTCACAAATGGCAAGATTTCATCCTCCTTTTGTGGCCAAATGGTATTTCATTTTATTCCATAGATTTCATTTTTTTCTTTTTTCTTTCCCATACATTCCATTTTATACCACATTTTCTTTTCCATTCATCCGCTGATGGACACTTAGGTTGTTTTCACATCTTGACTATTGTGAATAATGTGGCAATGAACATGGGGGTGCACACGTCTTTTCAAGTTAGTGTTTTCATTTAAATACCCAGAAGTGGAATTACTGAATCATACGGTAATTCTATTTTTAATTTTTTTGAGGAAACTTCTTTCTGTTTTCTATAGTGGCCGCACCAATTTACATCCCCACCAATATCGCCAGGGCAGTTTAAAATTAATTTTTAGGGGCGCCTGGGTGGCTTAGTCGGTTAAGCGTCCGACTTTCGCTTAGGTCATGATCTCGCGGTTCGTGGGTTCGAGCCCCGCGTCGGGCTCTGTGCTGACTGCCAGCTCAGAGCCTGGAGCCTGTTTCAGTCTGTGACTCCCTCTCTCTCTG
>NW_027527807.1:3367330-3367820 GCF_008692635.1 Crocuta crocuta
GTCGGTATTCTCAGGAGATCAATTTTAGGAAGTTGCAAGTCCAGAAATTGATTGCTTTACAACTGAATGTGCCCAGTTTCCACATCTGCAGTTTGGGACTGGCATTACCTAAATCACAGGATTAATATGAGGGTGGAATTAAATTACACACCACATGTACATTTAGCAAATATTAGGTGCCTTCCCCACCCTTACACCTTGACATGCCCATTTCCACAGAGGCACATGGATAATCATTTTTCTGACAGCCTGGAGAGTATGTTTAAAAAAAAAAGTTATGTGGCCAATATAATATATTGACATGAAATCAATAAAAGTGGGCTGAAAATCCAATTCAGGATATTTCCTGGTGTGTTATTTTTAAGTTTCAGACATTTTGAAAGAGAAAAATACGAAGAATAGTATAACAAACACTCATGCTTCCATTACTCAGAATTACTCAGAAACAGCTGATAACAGTTTATATCCACTTTAAGTCTCTCTTTTGATA
>NW_027527807.1:3367882-3371376 GCF_008692635.1 Crocuta crocuta
TATTGTGAGTTGGTTTTGTCTTATGATTTTATGCTTAATGTACGTTAGTGGTACCATTAGTGTATTTCATGCTGCAACTTAGTTTTGTTTCTCTATTTGTCTCAGTGTCGTGGGTGGCTTTATACAATCCTCTCCTTCTACTCCGCCATCATCATTTTAGAAGTTATACATTCTATTTATATCGTTTAGTCCAATGTAATCTGTATCTCTATCCTTCTCCCAATTTCTGAGACCCTCCCCCCTCCCCCCCCAGCTCATTAATCTTTCTTTCCCCATGCATTTGCCTCTTCTGGATGTTTCATATAAATGAGATTATACAATCTGTGACCTTTTCTGTCTGCCTTCTTTCATTTAGCATAATATTTTCAAGGTTCATCCTTTATATTGCTGAATAATACACCCTTGTATGCATATTTTGTTTATCCGCTTATCAGTTGAAGAACATTTGAGTGGTTCCCACGTTTTGGCTATTAAGCATACCGTCACAATGAATATGTGGGTACAGATTTTTGCATGGACATGTCTCAGGTCTCTTGGATATGTGAAAATTAATAAGGGAAACCTTGTTTAGAATGGAGTCATTTGTTATTGTCAGTTGCAGACCCAACAGGAAGAAGACCTTGCACATGGATACTACCTTACTATCCCAGCCCAGGAAGGAAGGCTTCCTCCTCTCCTGGAAAACAGCCCAGCCAATGAGAGACAGTCACAGCTCAGCCAATGAGAGGCCACTATACTTGGAACTCCAATGGGCCTCTTGTTTATAACAGCCCTCCCAACTGCCACTTTTTCTCTGTTAAAGGGAGTATCTGTCCTTTGTTCTCCTAACTTGCTTATGGTTTTGCCATAACTTGTTCTGAATTGCAGCTCTGTGCTGTTCCTGAATAAACCTATATTTGCTGGGAAAATAACTGGCAGTTTTATTTTTAAAGTTAACAAGTACATACCTAGGAGCAGAATTGCTGGGTCCAATGGTAACTAAATGTTTAAGCTTTTGGGGAACTGCCAAACTGTTTTCCAATTGCCTGCACTATTTTACACTCCCAACCTAAATGTATAAGGGTTCCAATTTCTCCACATCTTTATCAACACTGTTACTGTCTGTCTTTTTTAGTATAAACATGCTGGTATGTGTGAAGTGGTGTTTCACTGTAGATTTTGCATTTCCTCCTGATGACTAATGATATTTGTCAATTTCTGCAAAAAACCCAGCTGGGATTTTAGTAGGGGTTGCATTGAATTTGTAGATCAATTTGGGGAATATTGTCATCTTCACAAATTAAGTCTTCTAATGCATAAACTTGGGATGTCTTTCAATGGATTTAGGCTTTCTTTTTCTCTCTCTTTCTCTCCTTTTTTCTATTTTTTTAAGTAGGCTTCACACCCAGCGCGTAGCCCAACATGGGCCTTGAACTCATGACCTTGAGATCAAGACCTGAGCTGAGATCAAGAATGAGATACTTAACTGAATGAACCACTCAGGTGCCTCATAGGCCTTCTTTAAACAATGATGTGTAGTTTCCAGAGTACAGGTTTTACACTTTTTTTGGTTAAATTTATTCCCGAGTGTTTTATTCTTTTGTTTTGGAATTGTGGGAAATGGAATTCCAAATGGAATTGTTTTCTTAATTTCAACAGCAGATTGTTCATTATTAGTGTGTAGAATTACAATGGATTTTTACATCTTGATCTTGACCTGCAGATTTATATAAGATCATGTCATCTGCAAGTAGAGATAGTTTTACTTCTTTCTTCCCAATCTGGATACCTTTTATTTCTTTCTTTCTCTTGCCTGATACACTAGCTAGAACCTCCAGAGCAATGTTGAGTAAAAGTGGTAAGAATGGATAACCCTGTCCTACAGGTTTTCACCATTAAGTAGAACATTAGCTGTAGACCTTTGTAGAGGAAGAGCCTCTCCATTGCTAGTCTGTTGAGTGTTTTTATCATGAAGAGATGCTGAATTTTGTCAAATGATTTTTCTGAGTGTATTGAGATGACCATGTGTCCTTTATTCTATTGAGATGGATATTCTATATCAATGCTATTGATATGTTGTACTACATTGCTTTTCTGATGTTAAATTACCTTCACATTCCTGGGATAAATCCCATTGTTCAGATGTATAATGCTTCTTATACGTTTATATGTTGCCAGATTTGGTTTGCTAGTATCACGTTGAGGATTTTTGCATCTACATTCAGAAGCGATATTGATTGTAGTTTTCTTGTGGTGTCTTTGTTTGGCTCTGGCATCAGTATCAGTATAGCGGCCTGATGGAATGAGTTAGGCAGAGTTTCCTGCTCTTCCATTTTTTGGAAGAGTTTGTGAAGAATTGATATTAATCTTTTTTTAAATATTTGAACATGGTCACCAGTGAAGCCATCCAGTCCTGGGCTTTTCTTCGTGCAAAATTTAAAAATCACTAATTAAATCTCTTTACTTGTTATAGCTCTATTCGGATTTCCTATTTTTTTCTTGAATCAGTTTCAGTAGTTTGTTTCTTTCTAGGAATTTTTCTATTTCATTTATAGTATCTAATTTGTTGGGATATATTTGTTCACAGTATAACATTAGCTGTGGATTTTTGTAGAGGAAGCTCCTCTCTATTGCTAGTTGGTTGAGTGTTTTTATCATGTATAATCCTTGTAATTTCTATCAAATCAGTAGCAATGTACCGTCTTTCTTTTCTCATTTTAGTAAATTGAGTCTTCTCTCTTTTCCCATTGGTCAGTCTCACAGAAGGCTTGTGAATCTATTGTTATTTTCAAAGAAACGACTTTTTATTTGGTTGTATTGTTTTTCTCTTTATCCAATCGGCTTCTTCTTCTTTTTGTTTTCAATTGATTTCTTATTGGATGTACCTACCTCATAATCTATTCAAATTTTACGTATTAATTTTCCTTTTTTATCTTTGGAAAGTTTATGTGTTTTTGTTTATACTTTTGCTTTCCTCAACTTTTTTATTTTGAAATATTTCCAACCTCTAGAAAGATTGCAAGAACATTATCATGAGAACCCATCTACCCTTTAGCTACATTCATCTCTTGTTAATATCTTTCTACGTTTGCTTTACCTGTGTATGGATGCCTATCTGTATACTATCCTATCTATCTATCTTTCTGAACCATTTGAGAGTTATAGTTGTAGAGGACATGACACTCCACCCATAAATATGCATTTCGTAGAAACTAGGGCATATGCTTGCATAACCTCAGTACAATAATCACACTTGGGAAATTTATCACTAATACGATATCATTGAATTTGCATCCATGATCAAATTTCCCCAGTTGTCCCAATACTATCCTTTAGAGTTGCTTTTATTTCTTTTTTAAAAGATTTTTATTTTTAAGTAATCTCTACACCCAACATGGGGCTCGAACTTACAACTTCGAGATCAAGAGTCACATGCTCTACTGAACCAGCCAGGTGCTGTTTTTAAATCAGAATCCAGTTGAGAATTAAGCATTGCATTAAGTGTTTCTTTAGAC
>NW_027527807.1:3371443-3372046 GCF_008692635.1 Crocuta crocuta
CACTTTAATCTAAAATAATTTCCCAGCCTTTTTTTTCATTTCCTGATGTTGACATTTTGAGGAGTCTAAATTAGTTATTCTTCTAGAAAGTCCTTCAATTTGGATTATATATGGGCAAGTATACGATATATATGTCCTTCTTAGTGCATCATATCACGAGGCACACGATGTCAGCTTGTCCTGTTACTATGTGAGGTCTGATCACTTGGTTCAGATGGTTTCCAGCAGACTTCTCCGTTCTAAGTGTTCCTTTCCCCCTTGTAATTAGTAAGGAATCTGTGAAGTGATATTTTGAGACTGCATGTGAACATCCTATTCCTCAACATGCTTTCACTTGATAGTTTCAGCATCGATTGATGAATTTCACTTGAATCACATTATAGTGGTGATTATAAAATGATGATTTTCTATTTCTGTCCTTCCTTCCACATTTCTGAGTTGGAACTCTTCTATGAATAAGAGCTCTCCCTTCTCCGACTGTTTTTGAACTTGTTTTCAGTATCTGTATGGACTGATTGGTCCTTTATTATTATTCGGTGTGTTACATACAGTACATCCTTGTCCTTATTCATTTTGATGCTCAAATTATCCCAAATACATAAA
>NW_027527807.1:3372282-3373852 GCF_008692635.1 Crocuta crocuta
TCCTTACTTTCGGGCATAACAAGCTATTCCACTTGACGTCATTTCTTTCCTCACCCTGGACGTAGAATGAGTCCGATCTCCAAGGAAATCTAGCACCTGTTAGTGGGGAGTCATGTCAAAGACGTGATGTCAAGATCACCCTTCAGGAAAGGACTTGCTGCCCAGCTGGGGGCGGGGGGGGGGGAGTGTGGTCAGTGAGCAGCCCCCAGCTGTCAGCTTCTCCGGGGTCTGCCTCAGATGCAGAGCCACCTCACCTAGGGGCACGCCTTCCCTGGGGCAGCCCACATCCAATGACTGAGTGAGGGCAGGGTATGAGGGCCCAGCTTTTCAACTTGATGCAGGACACTCTTGTTGGGGCAAAATGCAGCTCTGGGGCTCCCTACTGGGATGACGGAAGCTTTCTCAGCTCTGAATCTTGTTCCTCTTCTCAGCCCTCCTTCCTCTTCCATCTTTATACATTTGCCGATCCCTAGTAAATATCTTGTACTTGTTCAAACGCCATCCCAGCACTCTTTCCCAGGAGCCCAACCTGAGGCGTGTGGTATTTAGTATCCAAGATCTAGGTGCTGTAAGCTCATTGCAACTGGGGTGTCATTGCTTTAGCCCCTTTTAGTAGACAGATATGGATTTTTAGGTCCTGAGTTCACACTAGTAGCTATGTTCTCCAGCATCACGTGGTTCTTTCCTTTCCCCATAATACACTTTGTGTTTCCCTTTACTCACGGTGAGAACCCTAACTCCCAATGTATGTACTCATTTACAATGTATTGAATTATTTGCTCAATCTAATGGTACACACGAAATAGCTTCAGAATCGTTACAGCAATATATTATCAATAATGAACCTACTAAAAATCTCCAAGATTACATCACAGCTGTATTTAAACTTTATATAATGTATCCCACGGAACGTGGACACTGAGAGCACCGTGTCAAAAGTTATTGGACTAAATATTTTTATAATTTTGCTGTGTAGTTATATTTTCAATGTGGTGTGCAGTTTGATTTATTTGTTTGTGTTGAATTTTAGCTTTTTCCTGTCATTAGTTCAATTTTTGGAATATATACATATATATGTGATTAACAGAAAAATATACAAAAATACACTCCTAAAAGTCCCCTTGCCCTTTATTGCATTCCATTTGTTTCCTTTTTTAAAGTTTATTTTCACTTTATGCTTTGTTTATTAAAAATGTGCACTCTGCTGTCATAATCCAACAAAACCTTTCCAATATAGGAGGATTGTTAGGATCTCCTGAAGGAGTGCTCACCTCACCCGCCTCCTCCTCCCTCACCTCTACCTGGATATAGACTCTCAAAATACGAAGCATTTCTATAGAGGTGCGCCTGGGTGGCTCAGCGGTTAAGCCTCCAACTTCAGCTCAGGTCACGATCTCTTGGTCTGTGGGTTCGGGACCTGCATTGGGTTCTCTACTGATGGTACAGAGTCTGCTTGGGATTCTCGCTCTCCCTCTCTCTCCCTCTCTCTCTCTGCCCCTTCCCCACTTGCACTCTGTCTCTCTCTCTCGCAAAATAAACTTTAAAAAAGAGAAGCATTTCTATAGAAAAT
>NW_027527807.1:3373877-3374967 GCF_008692635.1 Crocuta crocuta
GAGCGTGACATTTTTCCTGATTATTGTGCCTCACATCTTTTTATCCTTCTCTGGAAATGCTAAAATTGGACGCATTTTCAGCCTCTGGTTCAATGCTGAGACAAAAGGCCTCCTCTGCTCTTTGATATTTAACAGGCTGATGTGCTGACTAATTCTGTCGCAGCTTTTCTGCATTAGTTCAATTGCTAAATATAGCAGTGGACATGATGTCTGATAAAAAGCGAGCTAATTAAACATTACGTTTCAGCCATTAATATTTCAGTTGTTCACTGTTTAAGCACAAACAACATCATTGTAGAAACAACAATTCAAAACAACAGTGCAGGCGTACTCAGAATATTTAAATGTAATAGTCAACCATGTCCGTTCTCAAATTATTTCTGCTGTTTCAGTACGGAAAGCCACTGATAACTGCAAAACACTCCCCCCCCCAAAAAAAAATGTGGTCTCCCACACATCAGAGGCTAATGTTCCCTTTTGAGAATTGCTGAGGACTAAGGGAAGCCAAAGAGACCCACTGAGGAAGAGCCAGCATAAGCTTAGGAGGGTTGTTCTGTCTGGGGTTAAAACATGTCTGTGTAATTGTTTCTTAGTCCAGACCCTACCATGTATGCTCTTGGTACCAAGATGCACAGCTCCTCTCTCGGCCTGGGCTCACGGAGCTTCGAGTCTGCTGAATGCTAACAGCAGCTGAATCCTGAAGAGCCAGGTAATTCGTGTTGGGTATTGATTTATGGTTTGGGCAATACTGAACGAAAATGGAGGCAAGTGAATTCTTGACCTGGTTTCTAGACTGGATTAGCTTAGGAGTGAGAGCCATTCTTGGTCGAGATGAGGCCTGTATTTGGGAATTGGGCAAGAAGTGATTCTCCAGGAAGCTCACCGTGGGGGCAGCCACAAAGAAGAAGCCAGTGACTGAAGTTACCATTAGTTTGGGTCATTTTCTTTCTTGTCTGGGTCCCCCACCCCCAATATCTTAGCTCAGACAGCACATCGTTAATAGCTGTGAATTCAGTACAAATGGAAACTGTCTTCATTCTACAGGGTTTTTTTTAAAAGAAAGCAGAAATAAAGAAATAAAAATAGTTCG
>NW_027527807.1:3374991-3377269 GCF_008692635.1 Crocuta crocuta
TAGTTCGTGTTTGTTGGCTTCTCTGGTGTTGTTGGGTTTTTTTTGAGGGGGGGCAATATGGAGGATTAGCTATTTTTTTTCCACAAAGGTATTGTTTATGAATATAATTTATTGTCAGCTTGGCTTCCATATAACACCCAGGGCTCATCCCAACAAGTGCCCTCTTCAATGCCCATCACCCATTTCCCCCTCTGCTCTGGAAAACAGTGTGGAGGTTCCTCAAAAAATTAAAAACAGAACTACCCCATGACCCAGTAATAGCACTGCTAGGTGCTAGGATGGGGTTGGGGCCGGGCTTCTCAAAAGTCAGGGAGTCAGGCCTGTGCCCCTGGCCAGAGGAAGCCTGCTGTCCCACGGCCAGGAGAGCAGGGGCCCAGTAGATCCTTTCCCATCCCAGCCTCCCGTGTCTGGTCTGTCCCAGCTCTGAAAACTTCTGTGATAAAGCAGGAGGGGGGACGTCACCCTCCAGGAGTTGGTTTCCTTTGAGATCCAGTTGGACCAGGGCCGGGGTTGAGGGGAGTTTGGGCAAAAAGACCTTTCTTGATGCTGTCTCCTAGTTGCTTACCATCTGGCTCCGTCCTGTCGTTCCACAGTGACCTCAGAGAGAGGCGCTCCCAAGCCCCCAAGCTCAGACCCCGGCTTTGCCCACCTGCTTCGCTTTCTTCATGACATCATCACTGGCCGTCTACATTTATTTGTATACCTCATGTTTTCTGTCCGCACCAGAATGTAAACTCCCTGAGGGCTCAGACTTCTCTTGTTCTTCCTCTATCCCCACAATGAAGATTAACCCGATTAACCCGAACCTGGCGTATCATAGCCCCTTAATAAATATTCACGAACCCCCCCAAAAAAGAGGATACAGGAGTGGTGATGCACAGGGGCACATGTACCCCAGTGTTCATAGCAGCACCCTCAACAATAGCCAAATCATGGAAAGAGCCTAAGTGTCCATCAATGGACGAATGGACAAAGAAGATGTGGTTTATATATACAATGGCATTGTTTTTTTTTAATGTTTATTTGTTTTGAGAGAGAGAGAGGCAGAGAGAGAATCCCAAGCAGAGTCTGCACTGTCAGCACAGAGCTCAACATGGGGCTCGATCTCACAAACTGTGAGATCATGACCTAAGTTGACATCAAGCGTCTGATACTTAACCAACTGAGCCACTCAGGTGCCCCTGTGTCTGGCATTGTTTTAAGAACTTTACATGTATAATCTCATTGAAACTATACAATGTTATTATAATATTATTATAATTAATTAGGCAATGAATTAGTATTTCTTCACTTACCACTATATGCTTAGCACTGTGCAATCTGGTGCAAAAGACTGAGAAGAAATTAAGGCGTGACCATGTAGTGGAGAGCCCTCCACTGGCTTCTAAAGTGGAATAAAATCTGAACCTCCTTCCATGACCTAAGGTCTTGCATGCCTGGCCCTTACCTCCCTTCCCCATTACAGCACCTACCAGCCTCCCTTCTTCCTGTGCTCCAGCAACACCGACCCTTCCTTCACTAAACACACTCAGCTTATATCTACCCCAGGGCATTTGCACTTGCTGTTCTAGCTGCACAGAACAATCTTTCTCCACAGTCTCATATGGCTGGTTCCTTGCCATCAAGTCTCCTCTAACCACCCTATTTCAATAGCACCCACCCCCAGGTCACTGTCACAGATCTTGCTTTTATATCTTCATAGTGTCTGTAACTATTGAAAATGGTCTTGAACATTTGCTTATTGTCTCTTTCTCCCATGAGAATGTGAACTGCACAAAGAATTTTTGTCTCTTTTGTTCTCTGTGCTAGAACAGCACCTGGCATCTAGCAAGTGCTCAAATAAACATTGAATGAATGAATGAATGAATGAATGAATGATAAAGGGCTAACTTGCTTGTTACCCAGATAGGTAAGTAAACCACAGGGGTTCTGAAGTAAAGGAGAGAAAGGAACGAAAATTTTAAAGTGGGGGGGGGGGTTAGAGGGGGGCAGGGGGGGCTCAGTTGGTGGGNGGTCATGATCCCAGGGTCGTGGGGACTGAGGCCCAAGGTGTGCTCCACGCTGAGAGTGGAGTCGGCTTGAGATTCAATCTGTCTCTCTCTCTCCCTCAGCCCTTCTCCCCTGCTTGCTCTCTTTCTCTCCTTCTCAAATAAAATTTTAAAAATAATTTAAAAAATAAAGAGGAGGTCAGAGTTCAACTGGGAGATAGATTTTTTTAAAATGATGACTCAGAGCGCATTTTATTGTTTTTAGAGGTGATTGATTAGCTGCATCCACT
>NW_027527807.1:3377445-3378879 GCF_008692635.1 Crocuta crocuta
TAGCCCTGTTTTATAAGTAATACTTTTTGCCCTTGAGTCAGAACAAATTGAAGAACTGATAACTAATCTGTTGTTGGCTAATTGTGAGCAGCCATGATTTCTCCAGTCCTCAGGAGAGGACTGAATGTGCCCAGGAGTCACAAACTCAAAGCCCTGTTGGGGGTGGCGGTGGGGGGCAGGCAGCTCCTTCAGGGACAGCCTTGACAAACTGGAGCACACGTGCCCCCATATATGCACGCGGCTGTGTGGGCCTGACATGGCCAGGCTTACCCCCCCCTTTTTTTTTCAAGAAAATCCAGAAATCCAGATTTTTATGTGAAACTGCTTGATTTTTCAGTGTTGGCAACTAATCTAAATAGTTTTAAAATACCACAGGGGCCAACTAAAACATGTCTACAGGCTGAACTTGGCTCACGGTCTCCTGCCCTGGCTTTCTAAAGTTCCTTCCAACTTCTCAAATGCCTCCAGTCCATGAAATTTCATTTTTAAAGTTGACACATAATCTGGGTAAACATTTTAAAACCCTGATTAGCACAGAAAACTTTTCTTAAGATCGAAAGAAGACATTGTTTCAAGTCAAGTTAATTAATATTCACTGTGTGCTTGAGTTCTGAGCAATATACTAGATGTTTTGGTAAAGTTGTTCACTACTAAATGAACCACAGGGCAAGGGGAGCCAGCAATCTAAAGCGAGAAGAGTGTGCTAGTTGAGATATCTTCAAGCCAAGATGAAGAAAAATGGAGACCAGCCTCTGTAGGTGAAGGGCTGGTGTAAATTTATGTTTGGTGCAAAACTCAAAATTTATCCAAAATGTTAATTGCAGAGTCCTGATCTTGGTCTTTGAGAAATTTAATCACATTGGATCAGATTCTCAGTTCATTAAAGAAAGGAGGAGATCAATACCCGCACCCAGGAATTTTCCATGTCCTCTAGAAGAACGATATAGAAATACCCACGTATCCAAGAAGCATACTAAATACATTAACGATTACCATACAACTTTCTACAAGAACCAAATAAGCAGTTTCACATCAACTTTTCTCAGATAAGATGGGGTTGGCTTAGAATTCGTATATTAAATCCATTAGTGAAGTCAATTGTTTCCATATTACCAAAACACATTAAAAGGATCGTTTAAAAAGTTNTTCTGAAAACAGCAACCTAAAAATATTACCAACCTTTGATTTTAAACTTAGAGCTTGATTGTGGTGATTTTTTTAAAATCTCTTATTCAAAATTTTACAGTAACAAAAACAAGTATTGGTGAAGATGTGGGAAAAAAAAGGAATTCTTGTGCACTGTTGGTGGGAATGCAAATTGGCACAGCCACTGTGGAAGACAGTATGGAGTTTCCTCAAAAAGTTAAAAATAGAACTACCTTACAATCCAGTAATTGCACTACTGGGTATTTACCCTCAAAATATAAAAACGCT